>NC_136890.1:28727850-29179119 GCF_949152265.1 Phoxinus phoxinus | reverse complement strand
CCCTCACAGGTGAGGGCATTGTAGTGATATCCCGAGGCTTTATCTCCACACACCACACACAGCTCATCCTGGCCTTTTACCCGAGCTCCATGGCCCATCCTGGGCCTTTTCAGCACTGGAAGACCAATAATGCTGCCTCTGGTTGGGCTTTGGACCTCTATCTCGGGCTCACAGATGTACTCAGAGGAGCACTGATGGCTGTAGGGGTACGGCGGGTTGCATGCTTGAACGTTTGGCGCTCCGTACATGGAGAACTGCACATTAACGGGGCTGAACGGCTGCTGCCCATAGAGAGGACTTTGTAGATCCGGTTCTTGGTAAGAGCAGCTCAGTGGATCCACAAGAACATCTGCAGCAAGGATAGGAGAACATCTTGATGAATGAAATGATTGAAAATGTTTCACAAGAAATATGTTTCTTTTTCACATGATTCTTGAATTACCTAATGACTTTTATGAGGCCATTGGGATGTTATAAAAAAAAAAGCCCAGAGCAAGACCTTTTGAATCTTTTCTTTCTCTGGAAACAGGATGCAGCTGAAGTTACAGTTTTGTTTAGGGTTGTTATTTGCTTTGTAGCTTATGGAGGTTTTATTAACCGTACAGAATTGAGCATTCCTGATGTTTTTTCTGTCAGATGGAAGGTCATGAAGAGTGATTTTAGATTTGAGTTCCCCCATAGAGGAATCACATCACAGTTGGCAGCATTTCTCAAGCACATCTGCACAAGACATTTTCCCCCATTATTAACGGACACTTCAGAACTAATTGTGACAATAAGCAAGAAAAAATATTTCACATGAGAAAATGTTTAATATTTGAGTAAAACACATTTTATCAAACCAATTCCAGCAAATTCATCTCTGTTTTTCCATGTCATTCATAAATATCCTTCTGCTGTGTGGTGGTCTCTTTACTGGCCTTCAATCCTGTTTTTCCTCACAGATGTTTTATGTCTCGTTTCAGCATAACTTTCCGGAGCTAGTATCTGTTTGTAAACCACTGGAGTTCTTCATAAACATTCATGTCGGTGAGAAGCTTTGCTAAAATACTAGCATTGACTGGCTTTGGAGACACCACAGTGAATTAAATGACAAACCGAAACTGAAAATTTAACAAAGCGCTAATCAGACAGTAATTGTTTCTCAAGGCGATGAAATAATCATTTTCGACATTCGGATGACATTTAATGAATGGTAATGAAGGAGACAAACCACTGAATAAATGATCAGTCACATGACCAACACAACATCAGTGATGGCATCCAGTTTTAAGTAATTATTCTTTTAGTTTATTTTAAATAGTTGGCTAAAACATTTGTGCATCATGCAATTTACAAATCTTTTTATCAGTGCTCAAATTAACCAGAAAACCTTGGTGTTTGTCAAAAAGAAATTGGCTGGGAAATTGTCCTGAGTGGTCAGAGGAAATTATTATTTAAAAAAAAAATTGGACAGCACTAAAAATGTGCGCACACATACAGATTTGAACTTTGTGCTTGTGCTAAAATCCACACCAACGTTCATATTTATAAAAATGGTAGTTTAATAAAAATTTGCAGTGGAAAAGTGCTCAGCTCTACGTTGCGTTCTCAGCCGAGAAACGCACTTTTCAGAAAGTGCAAACGCACTTTTCAGAAAGTGGCAGAAAGTCGGGAGTACTGCAGGTATTTGGAAATCTAAGCAATTCTTGCCGCTCGCCATTCTAAAGTAAAGGATTTGGATGTTGACTGGTGCTATTTTATATGTTGATGACATTAATTAGGTGGCGTTTACAAGGCTTGGTTTTTTGTGCGTATCATCGTTCTCTGAATCACACTTACAAATTTGAGAAATGAACGTAAGATCAAATGTTTCTACGCAACATATAAATGTGTTTTGGAAAGCTTATTTTATGTATTATTTTTTAAATTGCAGTTATAGTGCCATAAAAATAGTAGGCTATTATTTTTATACTATTATAGTATTTATTAATATTTTGAATTACCTTTTATTTTTGTATCTTCTATTTGAATTTTAGTTTAAGTAATTTTCTTATGTGCTTTTGTCATTTTTGTTTTCTTTAAATATATATTTATTTAAATTTTTATTTATATTTAGCTATATTTCAGTTTTAGTAATTTAAGTACTTCAACTGCAGTTTACAAGGCAATATTGGTTATATTTTAAGTTTTCATCTTTATCATCTTATTTATTTTATTTTAGTTCAGCTTTTAGCTTTAGCATTTAAGAGTTATTTCAGTTAACTAAACAAATCATATATTATATATGATATATTATCATATATATATATATGATATATATATATATATTAAACAAATTATATTAAACAAATTATATTATATTATACAATAAAAAAGTTGCTGTTTGGATTTAAAGAGTCTATGATTGGATCATTATTGCAGTGATTTTTATGTTACTAGCATGTTATATGTTAGGCAACAGTTCTTCTAGCCCTAATTGATGGAATGTGTAGCTTTTCTTAAACAACCATGAAGGAAGACAAATCATGGCCATATTCCAGGATGGCAATGCCCAGATTCATCAAGCTCAAATTGTGAAATAATGGTTGGGAGGAGCATGAAGAATAATTTTCACACATGAATGAGTCCAGACCTTAAACTCATTGAAAGTCTTTGGGATGTGCTGGAGGAGACTTTACAGGGTCCTGGACTCTTGCATTGTCAATACAAGATCTTGACCAAAAAAATGATGCACCTCTTGATGGAAATAAATGTTGTGATGTTATTTCCATCAAGATCTTGAATTGACAAGCTACAAACTCAACTTTATCAAGCCTGCGTACTTAACACATTGCTCTACATCAGCCGAAACATGGACTCTATATCCCTACCAAGAACGCAGACTCAATGTCTTCCATCTACGTAATTTAAGACGAATTTTGGGCATCTCCTGGCAGGACCACGTTCCACACAAAAATGTTCTCGCACAGGTGGGGTTACCTAGTATGTTTGCTTTACTCGCCCAGAGACGTCTGTTGGCTCGGTCATGTAAAAAATGCCTAAAGACCTGCTGTACAGCGAACTTGCCACTGGCTCTAGTTGGTAGGCCTGTACGCCGCTATAAAGATGTGTGTAAACAAGACCTAAAGACGAGCAACATCAATCCAGACAACTTGGAAGAAGCAGCCATTGAATGCGATGGATGGAGGCTCGCCGTCAAACTAGGCATCGAAATTAGCAAAAAGAGTAGAGAGCGCAGACGACAGAGAACAGACCCAACATTCACAGAGACAGGCAGGATCTTCACTTGCAGTAATTGCAACAGAACATGTCTTTCAAGAATCAGCCTCTAGTCGCAGCAGGCGCTGTAACTCAAATATCTAGAGACCCCAAGGCGCAGATTCCATTGTCTTTCGAGACAGAAAGATGCAATCAAAATAATCCAATCACAGACTCTTAAGAATGTGCCTATTTAAATCTAAACAGCAACTTTCTTTTGGCCGGGCAGTGTATAATTACAGTGATTTCTATAATAAAGTGTAATCTTACCATAGTACTGCGGCGGCTCTGTGATGTCAAACGTGTCTGATGCGGAGAGGTAGCCTCCGACTGACATGCTTATCTCAGGATCTGTGCCCTCTCTCATCTGATCAGTTGGATTCTTTGCTCTTCACACAGAATATTTGGATCTATAAAAGAGCACAAAAACTTTCATTCACCCTACTTGAGGATCGTAATCCACTGCCTTCAAACATTTCTTCAGCAAGCACTCCAACCCCAGAGAAATATGAGCTATTTTAGGCATCACTGTCACGAAAAGGTTATGACAGAACACAGTGAAGGCTGCAGAGATCTCCGTCTGTGCTCCTCTGGGGTTTTGAGAGGATCTGAAGAGCATTGACTGTGAGAATAAGACGAGAGATGAGGCCCATGTGTCCGAACAGCTGCTCTGGCACGAGTTTCACAGAAAAGGCCTCACAAAGAGTTGTCTGTCCCAATCGCTCTCAACAGGTTTGGCCTGTAGCTGACCTAAACTCGCACCTTTGACCAGTAACTCAAAAGAAGACCCGCAACACACTTTAAAGAGAGTGGCCACCATATTGGATGCAAAACTATTATATAAAAAAAATTTAATGACCTGTTTTGGCTTTTTACTTGACATCCACTGGAAGCAAATTTCTTACTCAGAAACTGGGGCAGGATTACGTTGAATTATTCATTCAGAAGACACTTAAAAGCAATTAATGGGAGTAGAAGCAATTAATCCAAAGGATAAAACAAGTGCTACCATTTTGAATATCAGTAAGTTGTTTTTGCAACAAACAAAAAAAGGCTATTTAGTTAAATGCAAGTTACTCATTTTAGTGTTAGCAGGATGCATACGCCTTCTAAAAGCTTTCAACAAGTAGCATTTGAGAACACATCAGGAACACATCCTACTTGACAAATCACAGTCATCATTTAGAGATTTATTCTGAATTCTTCAAGAATGGCAAGAAGTTTGCAATATGGGTTGCTGTGTGAACAGACTAGTTAAAAAAAAATCAAGTGACACATTTTCAGTTTCATTTATGCTACAAGTCTTATTGTTTATGTTCACGGTGGAGAAGTGAAAGAAAATGCTTTGTTTTACACCATTGCTAGAACATAGAGTGGTGATCTGAATGTTGTACAATAAGTCAATGTTCACAACAATGCAGATTTTTGTCTGCAACAATACACAGCAGATACGGTAATATTTAGCACAGTTTTTAGTTGCATGCTGTGATATACTGCAAATATATGAGTGACAACATGTATTATGTACATACTTCTTCAAAAGTTTTTGCTGTTAAGATTTTTTTAAATGTTTTAAAAGTCAGTTAAAATGTCTCTTTTGCTCACGCAAGGCAGCGTTTATTTGAATAAAAACAGTAATGTGAATATACTCCAATATAAAATAACTGATTTCTTTGTTTCTGAAGCACTTTTTATTAATATTAATTAAAGCATAAATATTAAAGCATAATATTAATGCTTTGAACAATCATCCAAAGTTCAAACATCACCTGCATGACCCATGAGTTTTCAGAAACCCCATAATGCTCAATATTTTAGTTTCCAGCACCTTATACTAAATTCTTTTTAATGCTGAGGCCAAAAAAAAATACATGACTGATTGGGCACTATTCAATATCTTTCAAATATTCACCTATGTTCTCTGAAATATTCGTTCTGTTCTCATTCACTTTAACTTTGTGTTCTTTGTGGCAATGTGTGTCGCTCTCCGTTTCCCAAGAGGAATGACAGAGTGACATCCAGCTCATCTCCAGAGCTTTAGGGAGTGTTTATACATGCAGTGTTTGCCACGGCTCTGTTTGTCATGCAGTTAATCTTTGACATTGAAAAGATTGAGGACTGCAGGACTCTAACCTTCCCACCCGATATACTTTAGACCCCTTGAAAGGGGCGGGCTTTCCTGAAAACCCCTTAAATTATGACATGGATGCTCACACGTACCCTCTCGTATCCGGCTTGTTGCGCTGACATAGAACATCCTCTATGGCGTTATTGTGGTAGCATCTCAAAGAGGCTGACCTCGGTTTCGCAGTGTCGAAATATAGATATCATTAGTGCCTCTGAGACCCAAGGGAGGGAAATTTTTGCTATCACTCCCATGCCATCCATCACAATGACTGTGGGTTCTTTACTTTAAAAAAATGTGCACGATTAACAAAACGACCTTCTTTAAACCCCATGGATGGTTTCATCCCAGATGAGGTTAGAGGGAGCAAAACTCCAATGAGTTTGAACACTCATTCATTTTTCACAAGATCATAAATAGCAACTACATAAATAAACATGCCTTTAGCGTATCATAACAATTGTTTTTTTTTTTCACAGCGTTGCTATAGAACAGGGGTTTCCAATCTTTTAGACCACGGACCCCAAATATAATCATCCTAATTTGAGTGATATATTTTCATATATAAATGTATACTATAAACGTCTAAACTTATTTTGGAAAATATTTTGTTTCTGTCAACAACATTTACTTTTTTCTACATACTAAAGGACTGTACTTAGATAATTATTGTACTTATTTTATCTATTTATTTATTTAAATCAACGTTTTTATTTATCAAATTATGGAGCTTCTAAAGAAAGGGACATGGCGGTGGAATAAAAATATATTTTAAAACTTTTGCATTTACGTTCCCCTGAAAAACTTTGCGTTCACTCACAAAACGTTTGCGTTCTCCTGAGAAACTGTGTTTGCTCGCAAAATACTGTTTTCTCTGGGAAACACAAACATTTTGCGAGAGACTGCAAAAGCATTTTCCTCCCATCTCATATTTTTGTCTCTTTAGGGGCTCTGTATCAAAATGTGTATTATTTAAATCTAATTTTTTATTTATTTGAAATCAAAAGCATTAGTTAAATAATTAATTTTCATAGTGATTTTCTCTACATTTTTCACGGACCCCCTAGCACTCTCTTGCGTTCCCCTGGGCACCTCCGGACCCCAGTTTGAAAACCCCTGCAATAGAAGAACCATTTTTGGTTCCTAAAATATTCTTTTAGTGAACAGTTCTCAAAAGAACCCTTTTTTTGTCTTAGTGTGAAGAACCTTTTTCCACTTTAAAGCACCTTTTATGGAAATTAAAGGTTCTTCATGGAACCTTTGATGCCAATGAAGAACCTTTATTTTTAAGAGTGTTGGATGAATGTTTGGCGTGAGAAGCCCTCATAGGAGAACAGTTTGCATTAGAAGATGGTGAACAATCATGTTATACATCTAGAAACATCCACAAAGCACTGCATCCACTATTTTTGCCAGCATATCTTAGTTTATCCATCTGTTATGTTATTTGATGTTAGCTATCTGCTTGTAGCCAGGCTGTGTTTACAGATTTAAGCAGGAAACAGGACTCTTGGATTAGACGGCCTTGCGCAGGGACAGTTTGGGGGGTTTTGGACTAAAGTCCAGAGGTACTTGTAATGTTTTGAATGAATGTAGGTGATCACGACAGACTGACGTAAGGCTGGTTAACTCAACTATCTCAATGGTATCTGCATAGATAACACAATTGAAGCAGTCTATTCTATTAAAAACAGTGTATATTGATCAAATGGCAACTTCTCTTTGACTTCTGTCAGTGGTGTTGACTTCTGTGTAGCAGCTCACAGACAGAATGTCTAAATGACTGCTCTACAAATGCCAAACATTCTTAAGTTGTCTGTTGGATTTAGAATGTTGGGAAACAGAACTGTCATGTTCACACTGACCCAACAAACCCAAGAACTAAAGATAATGATGTTTGTTGTGTGAGAACTAGACAAAAAAAAAAAGCAGTTACTTAGCAAAGGAAGTTGGAAAGGTATAAAGTGATTTACAAAACTTCAAGGCATTCATAGAACTTTGTTCAACTCAACAAATCGATATTTTATGCATTGTGTCATTGTTGAATGTTTAGTCTACCGTAAATACACTACTGTTAAAAATCTTAGGGTCATTCATATTTTATTTGAAATAAATGTATTATAAATGCCAAAAATTACAGTAAAGACTTTTACATTGTTACATATGGTTTCTATTTCAAATAAACACAATACAAATATTGGTCACGGTTTCCACAAAACTATTAAGCAGCACAACGGTTTTTAACATTGATAATAATCAGAAATGTTTCTTGAGCAGCAAATCAGCGTATTTGAATGATTTCTGAAGGATCGTGTGACACTGAAGACTGGAGTAATGATGCTGAAAATTCAGCTTTGCATCACAGGAATAAATGACTTTTTAAATATATATTCAAATAGAAAAGAGTTATTTTAAACTGTAATGTTATTTTACAATACGATTTATGATTTTTGATCAAATAAATGTAACCTCAGTGAGCATAAGAGATTTTATTAAAAAAAAAATATTATATACTCCACACATTTGAACGGTAGACTACATGAAAAATTAATAAATATTAATATATTAACTAATCAAAATGATTCCTCTCAATTCTGATACATGCACACATTCACTTAGTTTTATTATTACTAATATACACATTTTAGAAAAATTGAAAGTCCATCAACACTATGAAAACTATCACAACTAATGGTAGTATGAGAAAATGTCACACTTAACAAATAAAAACGTGCTTTATGCTTTTTTTAAACAAATCATTGCGATGCTGGACACTTAATAGCTGCTTTTCCTTTACGATGTGGTCCAAATAATCCTTTATAAAAATAGTTTGTTTTTGTTTTTTAATTCTTGTGAAGAAATTCGGTAACACGTTATTTTAAGGTGACATAGTTACATGTGCTTACTATAGTAATATCGGTAAATTATGCATAATTACTAAACTTATTAACTAAACCAAACCATAACTCTATAGTAAGTACGTGTAGTTAATTAATATTACTCACTTATTTGAGTAAGTACAATATAACTACGTCACCTTAAATAAAGTATAACCAGAAATTCCTATGCAAGTATTGATATTTTAAGCATTTAACGATCCTTTCGACTGGTACAGTTTCTAGAGAAAACTGATTTTGTGTACTCACCAGTGCTGATGTTGCGTGTGCTGGATCTCAGCTTGATTTGCCTCTTGCATTTGTGATGTTGACAGCAGTTCAGCCCCTGACGTCCAACACTTGCCAAGCACACACTGGAACACACATGCGCAAAACAAACAGCGTGTCCCTCCAACGCAAACCATTAATTCAAACACACCAATATGTGTGCGAGTTTAAAGACGGGGGCACACAAAGTCGATAATACACAAAAAAGGACAGTTTAACACTGTGATGAGGGCAACGAGAGCTTTGAAGATCAACCTCACTGTCAGCGTAAAAGTTAGGAATGGATATCTAGAAGTCTGAACCTGTTGAACAAAATCTGAGAGGGCCGTGGTGGGAGCGAGGAGCTGTTTAAGTGAAATAATGAGTGATTTCTGGACATGCACTACGTGAAACAGTGGGCTCATTAGAACATTCCCAGCAGCCCAGTGTTTATAAACAGCCCTAGTTCATCTAACTGATGGATGAGCGCTCACTATCTCTCCGTTCTTCCTGCCGCTCCGAGAACGTACTTGCTCAGCCCGGGTTTCACAACCACCCCGACTAACTCCCACGTGTCACTACACAATTCAGCTGGACGCACGCTACTCAAGATCCCCTTATCTGTCTCTCTCCCTCACACACACACACACACACACAGAGAGAGAGAGAGAGAGAGAGAGACCCCAAACTCTCTCCTGCTCCATGGGTGGGCCCTTTATGTCCTTAACTGGGGGCAGAGGGGACATTCTGCGGGTTGCAGATCCATCCCTAATGCTCTTAACTCACAGGATACTAATGACAGCGACTGTTGTAATGAGCAAAAACAACATAGATGTGTTTTTACAGGAACAACAGCGCTTCTGATATGAACCATGGGGTAGAATGAGGAGCCAAGGTTCTTCCTGAAATGAAAAAAAAAAAAATGTGACAGAGATTCTAGTTTTGAAAACTAGTCAGTTGAGTACATAGGCAGTATTTTAAGGAAGCATTAGCACAAAAGCCACACAAAGGTTGTTCCGAAAGGTAAGCAGCACAATAGCACAACCTTTAGAAAAAAACCTATTTTAGCCACATTTAAAGGCAGCATCTCACATATGTAGGGTTGCGAGGTATGCGTTACAAAACTAGCCTAATTGCCATTCAAAATTACCCCAACAATGACCATATCTTAAATATTAAAACTCCAAATATGCCCCTCCCGTACCTAAAATAGATATTTTACAGTCACTGATATGCAAACTGAAAACCACTGTAAAGTAATGATCATAAACACAGCTCAAATTAAGGATGTTTTATCTTTGGTAGAATATAAAATATTTCAATACAAGCATTTCAGTCAAATTTATGCCAAACCTTTAAAGGGTTAGTTCACCCAAAAATGAAAATAATGTCATTAATGACTCACCCTCATGTCGTTCTAAGCCCGTAAGACCTCCGTTCATCTTCGGAACACAGTTTAAGATATTTTAGATTTAGTCCGAGAGATTTCTGTCCCTCCATTGAAGCTGTATATACAGTATACTAAACATCATCAAAGTAGTCCATGTGACATCAGTGGGTTAGTTAGAAGTTTTTGAAGCATCGAAAATACTTTTTGGTCCAAAAATAACACAAAATAAGACTTTATTCAGCATTGTATTCTCTCCCGGGTCTGTTGTCAATCCTTCACAGTTACGCTGATGGCGTAAGACGCTGATGACGTGTTATCTGGTGCGCCCGAGCTTCATTTATAGACTGAGGGAAACGCACGCTGTAAAAGTGTCTCATCCGCGACATGCACATTTACGCACCATTAAAAAAATGATATCCACGCAAACAATGTAGAATAGCTGTAATCTTAGACTGTAAACGAAGCTCGGGCGCACCAGATAACACGTCATCAGCGTCTTACGTCAGCAGCGTCACTGCGGAGTCCTGAACGCAGATTCACAACAGACCCGGGAGAGAATACAATGCTGAATAAAGTCTTATTTTGTGTTATTTTTGGACCAAAAAGTATTTTCGATGCTTCAAAAACTTCTAACTAACCCACTGATGTCACATGGACTACTTTGATTATGTTTATATTACCTTTATGGACATGGACAGTATACTGTATATACAGCTTCAATGGAGGGACAGAAATCTCTCGGACTAAATCTAAAATATCTTAAACTGTGTTCCGAAGATGAACGGAGGTCTTACGGGCTTAGAACGACATGAGGGTGAGTCATTAATGACATTATTTTCATTTTTGGGTGAACTAACCCTTTAACCTGCAGGGGGGGAAATAAACCAGTGGCAAGAGTGTAAAAGTTTTTTTTTTTTTTTTTACTTTTGCTTCTGTGTAATTTATACACAGTATACATACTTGGTGTGAGGAGACATGCGTCAGGAGATATGACACAAAATCGTTCAATATGGAGATCATTGTTAACTAAAAATATTAATAATAATTTTCATTACATTTAAATAAAGTTGAATATAAAATAAAGCTGAAAAAAAATATTAGATGAAAAAAAATAACGTGCTTTAGCAACTAACTGAAATAAAATAAGTTTGTTCAAGTACTAAAATGACAAACTGAATAAAAAATTCAAAATGACAAAAGCGCATAATAAAACTACTAAAACTAAATACTAATAATTATTATAGTAGAATATGAATAATACTAAAATAACATTGATGGAGATTCTTTCCATTTCATTTACTGCCTTTGAAGGCAGTAGGGCAACCTACTAGGTTTCTGAACAGATCCTTTATTTATAACAAACACCATTAAAACACCTGTACTGAGAACAAATGTATAAATCACACGTTTTAATACCTTTAAATCTACCCTACAATAGATAATTTATTTGGAAATAAGCATTACCATTGAGATTCATCAAGATTCTCCAGGGGATGAACTTGACCTTTGATCTCCAAGTCGAAATGATTATTAATGCAGTTCAGATAGAGGGGCATATTTAATGATCATTATTACTCGACACCAGCTGAGCAAATTCAACTTGTGCTCTCGCGAGAACTCTGGATTTCCAGGATATCATGACATAGGGCTTACCTGAACACAGCACACACACACACACACACACACACACACACACACAATAAATAAACAGTTCAAGCAAGTTTGGCCTCAGAAAAACATAAATCTTTAGTGAATGTTGTGCTGTGATAGAGAACAACAACAAAAAAAGACAAAGTCAAATAAGACTTAAAAATAAGAACTTCAATAAAAGAAGTTACCAAGTGACTGAAAGGTGCAGTGCAAAATCAAATCAAAGGCAACAATTTGAAGATTAAAAACATCTTTACAATAGCAAAACATTTCTATTATAGATTACATGAAAACGGCCTATCATTACAGTACACAGATTTACGGCAGCCCATTTTCACAGTTCTTTCTCAGTCAAGACTGCTAGAGCTGCCAAATGCAACGTTTATTCTACTGTACAAAAGAAAATGTACATAATTGCATGCATTGATAAAAAAAACAAAAAAACATTTGTAAACTATTAGAAAAAAATATCTGTCAGCTGTGGCTGTGGAAATGTGATGCTCAAAAAACATCTCCAGTATTTCATCCAATCACAGCAGGAATGGGAATAGTTCAGTTTTGGAGGAGTGCAGCAGTCTCTTCATCTCCATCTGCAGAAACCCGGGGAGGTTTGCTGTACTTCATGAACTGCACGGAAATCTGAAGAAAAGCGTTAAGGCAAAAAAGCTGAAACATTTTCAAACTATCCTGAATGAATTTAAACAACAAGGCTCAGCCTCAGTGCTCAGGGGATTGTGACAAATGTGCTTCACATGAAAGGAAGTCACATGATCCAAATGTAGTTGAATGCTTTGGCAACGATCAGAGTTTTGTCAATATACGTGACCTCAAGTGATCCAGAATGTCAAACACACGATGACTCAGACATTTATGCAATGTTGTCTATAATATCAGTCACGTGACCTTTGACTGCATGTTCTCAAAACAAACTTTTGTCAATTAATCAATTTATGCATTTTACCCAACAGTTAAACCTGGTGCATTGTATAAAACATGAATCCATTATTCACTTATTAAAATAAAACATTTATATATTAAAATAAGCTATTAAAAAATATCAAAATTAAAAATGAATTATTATTATTTTTTTTTTCATAAACTCAAACTTCTATGACTTTTTTTCTGTTACACTTTCTTAATTTATTTCACTTCTACAAAAATCTGCAAATTTTCTTCTTTAAAACAAGACCAATCTTACATCCATATTCCAAAGCATTCTTGAGTTACAAACATTTAAGTTCGGAAAGTGCATTTTCATGTATTTTCAAAAAAAGGGGGGTGACACTTAAAGGGTTAAGAAGAGCATTATGATTTTTTGTATGGGACTTTTTCTCGCAACATTTCATGAGCCCGTTTAGTCTTCCATATTCAATTTCACATCATTTTGTGGCTGTACGTCCATGAGGACTGTGTTCAATGATCCTCTCCCAGCTCAGTTTCTTAAAAGGATACGATAAGGTCCAGTGAGAGCGTTCCCAGGCTGCCGATGAGCCAGGGGAGGTGGTGCACGAGGTAGCTGGTCTCTCCCTGCCCCAGATCTGGGTTCTTCAGTATCACACTGATGCCATATGTTGTGTTTCCCAGAATTACCAGAGCAAACAGGAAAAAAGATACGCCCTCTGTTGACTTCCTCCGATACTGCAAGACAGCAAGATAGATTTACATTACACTAAGCCAGGCTACGTTCAGACTGCAGGTAAATGTAACCTAAATCTGATTTTTGCTCATATGTGACCCTGGACCACAAAACCAGTCACATGGGTCGATTTTTTTAAATTGGGATTTATACATCAACTGAAAGCTGAATAAATAAGCTTTCCGTTGATGTATGGTTTGTTTATATTTTAGACAATATTTGGACGAGATACAACTATTTGGAAATCTGGAATCTGAGGGTGACATTTTTTTTGAAACATTGAGAAAATCGGCTTCAAAGTAGTCCATTTATGTTGGCGATTGTGCTACATTCACTCTCAAAAATAAATGTTTTATATAATTACGGTAGGAAATTTACAACATATCTTCATGGAACATGATCTTTACTTAATATCCTAATGATTTTTGGCATAAAAGAAAAATCAATAATTTTGACCCATACAATGTATTGTTGGCTATTGCCACAAATATACCCGTGCGACTTGTGACTGGTTTTGTGATTCAGGGTCACATATGTGACTCAGATCTGTTTTTCTCATGACAGTGTGAACAGCACAAACCACATGGAATCTGATTTCAATTCCGATTTGGGCCACTTCCATATGTGGTTCTAAATCCAACACAAGTCAGATGTTTTGCAATGCAACCTCAATCTGAACAGTCATATCGGAATTCAAGAGACTTTTACATCACTCTAGAGCAACATACGTCACAATTCTGTTCACGGGAGTCACTTTTACATACCCAAAGTTTTCAAGACCGTTGTGAAAGGTGGCAGTAGAAAGAGTTACAGTGACAAATATACAAGCAAAACATGGGCTTGTATCATGTGTTTAAATATTCTGCTCTTTTTTCACATTCTTCTCTTTGTTTTTTATATCGGCTGTGCATAAATTCGCTGACTTCTGCGGCAGATCACACTATAAGCACGTAATTGTTTCCTTTATGTTCTCCATGTTTACTTCCGTTTGACAGCGTGCTGTTTGAAGTCTTTTTATCGTTCTTTTGCGCGTGCTGGTCAGTTCAGGACCATGATCTGTTCACACTGAGATCTGATATTGGCCACATTTAAAACAACAATGTGAACAGCTATACAAAAAAAATTATAATAATCTGATCCGAGCAATAAATCGGATTTGAGCACTAAGGCTCGCAGTGTGAATGTAGCCTAAGAAGCAACATATGTATATATTTAATTTAAAGATCTGAATGCATATGTGTAATAATTGTAGCTGTATTAATAGCATACATCAAATTACACTTTTGATGCCAGTGTTTTTTTTAAGTTGCCAGCCAGCAGGAGCATTGTTGTATCATATTCACAAAACTTACATGGTTGTCGTAGAAGTCGCACTACAGGACTGTGCCTCAAAACTTCTGACACTGACAGAATTTCGTCAGAGGTAAAAAAATCGGCTGTTGGTAAACATGTCAAACTAGAGATTGAAGTCTTCCGATTTTGGCCTCGGATCAGAGGAATCTTAGGATTCGCAAAATTTGTCTCCGCCAAATCGTGGCCAAATCATACAGTGTGCACCCTGATTTAATAGTCTTAAAAAAATAGACTATATATTTTGCTAAAACAGAAGAAAACTTCAATTAAAATGTCTTTCTTTTAATTATGGGGTAAAATATGACCTGGACATGTTCTTGATAGATTATGTGAGAATCAACATCAGTGTAAAACTTACATTAGTGTACATCTGTGGCAATCTGGAGCATAAATAAAGTACTGAAGAGAAAGAGCCGATGACAAAGCCTATAATCTCCTTTGTTGAGAAGGGCTGAAAAACATGAAAACATTAAGTCCCGAACCAATGCTGAAACCACATAAATGAATTAAGTGCAACTCAACTCAATGATAAAAGCAACGCTAGTTACCTGCACCGAACCGTTGTCCCCCTCCACGGCCAGCAGTGTCCGACCCTTGAACCCCGCGGGAATCTGATCCTCTAGGGCAGAGCGAGGGAGGCTAAGGAGGGAAGATGTAATTCCCAGAAGACACAGCATACTGACTGCATTTAGCAATGCACTGTTACTGTCTACAGAGGAGAAAGACAGTTCCACGAATCAGTGTTTCAAGCATCAGCACAATCTTATAACAGACTGTGAAGGCCGAGGGTCAGCCTCGAGCAGTGTTATTGTTAACTAAAGCTATTAAAAATCAGTTCTGGGAATTGAAATGAAGTTGAAATAAAATTAAATATAAATATTACATTAAAAATGAATGAAAGCAAGGCATGTCCTTTAAAGCAACCAATTACATATAGCCTACTCACAACACATTCAACCAACATTACAAGTCTCTCAAGTAAGGCATGATTTCCAACTCACCCCTAGATGCTTTATTCTTTAGTTTATAATACATGTACATAAACAGCATTAGCATGTCTGCCAGGACGTAGTACACTGCAGTGTATTTCTAAAGGAGAAAATAAGGAATATAAAATAATAATAATATAACCAGGCTTTACTTTAAACTACAGCTAACTTAAGATCAATCATTAATCAATTAGGCTGATTTTCTTCAATCTACATATTCATTAATTTAGCAGAGATTTTATCCAAAGAAAATTATTCCTCACCTGTAGTGGAAGTTGATCGGCTAAGAACGATCCAGTAAGATTACACGAGTCACCTGCCAGCCACAATAACAAAAACCAAATAGACAGAGCGCTGTCCATATTCCCTGTCTTCCAGGAATTGTAGTATTGCCTACAGTAACAGACAGTATGATCTCATTATATCTTATCATGTGCAAAATGTCACTTTACACTACCGTTCAAAAGTTTGGGGTCTGTAAGAATTTATTTAATGTTTTTTTAAATTAGTCTCTTATAAGGCTACATTTATTTGGTACAAAAATACAATAAAAAAAGTAATTTAGTGAAATATTAATACGCAGTTTAAAAACAGTTTTCTGTTTGAATTAAAATGCCATTTATTCCTGTGATAATGAACTGAATGTTTAGCATCAGTACTCCAGTCTTCAGTGTCATGATCAATCGAATGTCCTGATTTGCTGCTCAAGAAAGATTTCTTATTATTATGAATGTTGTAAACAGTTATGCTGCTTAATATTTTTGTGGAAACCATGATTTTTGTTTTTGTTTTTTTGGATTCTTTGATGAATAGAAAGTTCAAAAGAACAGTATTTATACTAAATTGAAATTGTCTTTACTGTCACGTTTGATTAATTCAATACATCCTTGCTGAATTAAAGTATTAATTTCATTAAAATCTTACTGACACCAACCTTTTGAATAGCAGTGTATAAGTGTTCATAATTATAAGTGTTCATAATGAACATTTTATTTCTAATATGGCAAAACTGAGGCATACACAGAGCAACATCATCCACTTATAAGAGTTGGTGTACTTACGGTATTGAGGACACCATAAAGCAAACTATTGACAGCAGTCCCAGAACCACACTGGCAATGTCCCTGGCATCCTGGGCACATTCCCCAAGTCCATACCAAATCCACGCGATCCCATGTGGGCAGAGAGAGCTGAAGTTTCCATCACCACCGAGCACAAGCCCGTCCGACATCACTTGAAAAACAGCAGTAATGAAACAAAACAGAAATAAAAATCCTCCTAATTTGCATGTTCTTCTGTTTTCACAAGAACGCCGCCTGGGCTGTTTGCATCATTCTTGTGAAAACAGAAGTGTTGATACTGCAAACGAAACAGCGAGTGCTGTGCTGTTAAAACACTTACAGCTTGAAGCTTATACTTATAGCTTTAGCGCATTACCTGTGGTGTAGATCTTCAGCTGCTGAGGTAGAATAGTAGAAGTATGTGAATCTTATACCGCAGTCACCTAGAGAAGAAAACAAACAAGTCGTCAAAACAACGAGGTCATCGCTTAGCGCTGTGATTGGATGGCTGAAGCACGACGTCATCATGCAGGAAAGCATCGCCAGAGTGGGTTGGACAAGATCAAACGCCTCGCTCTAGTGATGGGAAGTCCGACTCGTGTTCGAGAATAGTTTCTTTTGAACAGTTCGGTAAAAGAACGTTTCAGCTTTATTTTGCGTCGTGACGTAAATGCGTCACGTGTTTCATGAAACACAAACGTGCCATTAAAGCGGTTAAGCCTTTATCACTCTTCCGCGTTCGACTGTGAACGGCCTTTTATGTTCTGTACTTTGGAATAACATTTAACAATAATAATTGTTCTAAAAATTAGCACCATCTTGCTTGAAATGTTTTTTTTTTAGCGTTTTATATATATATATATATAAGAGCTGTTTCTATATGCTTTTATAAAACTCATATAATTAAGAGGCAAACATTGGTATCATTTCTACTGCTGATGTTTTAAGGTAACTGAAGAACCGCTCGAATGATTCAGATTCGTGAATTAATCATTCAGATCATTTGAATAATCCATTCAAAATGTCCAGCAGTTTAAACCCTTCAGTGTGCAAGTCGTAGCTTCATTTTCGCAATCACCGATTGAAGAAAGAAACTAAAGTCTCTATGATTTGATGCAAAAAAATCGTATCTAATAAACAATATATAGTACTTTGATGCTAAAAACCTTTGATCTAATAAACAATATATACTGATGCTTAACCTTTGTAACAATGTACAGGTCATTTTCCCAATGAATTTGCTTTGGTCGACATGTCAACAAAGAGGCACTACATGGTGATCGACATGTCTCACATTTTCACAAAACGGCGTGAAATTAATTGTTTTTTGTAGCAGCACACTGTTGATTAACTGTGTTGCGTCCAGAGCTTCGGGACGCGTGTAAATGAACATTTTTTAACTAAAATAAGTTACGTGTACTTAAAGAAAAAGTATGTGTTCTAAAAAAAATATATCAGTTTAAACTTTTTCTTTACCTTGTCAAAGTAACGCTCCGTCACCTCCAGACACAAACAGCTCCGCTCATATCAGCTGATCACCACGCCTGACTTCACAACAGCCCATTCAGCAAAACGTGACGCAAAAAAAACGATTTCTTGAGAGTATAAAACCTACAGTAATGGAGTCATGTCGGTTTACACGAGTGTATAGGGCGCCCAATGTATAAAATGAAGAGGTGAACATTTCTAGTTGTCACCATTTTTGCTCCATCGAGTATTTCTCATGACAGGTTCGTTTTTTAAGCCATCATCTGTAAAACTAAAGTCTTGACTACATTAAGCTGTTCACTATTATTGCACAGGAAACAAGATACAATACACTGACTGAACACAGGTTTTTGCATTTGTGGAAACATGTCTAAATGAATTAAATTTCCATAAATGAAAACTGCTATTTATCAAAAATATGTACAAATAAATATGTACTGATTAAATCGATTGTGAAGCACATAGCAAGTGAAAAATGCATAAATATCAAACCAGTCTGAAATGTGACCACGTAAATGTAGTATTTACAGCTTGCCCCAATCTGACAGCTAAAAAAAATATACCGTTGGCATGAAACTCAGTTTAACATTTTAGTTAAAATCTACTTTCATTATATAGTTGAATTGTCTGAATGTATGTCAATGTGATTTTGTTGCAATCACTTGGTGAATATATGATAGTAATTCTAGTTTGAAGAATACATTTCACAAAATCTATTCTAATTTAGAAGGGTTATCATTTTTAAAAGATTACATTTTTTAACTGCGTTAATTTATTCTAATAAAAAAAAACTAATTTTAAAATTCTTCCCTCAACATTTAAGACTAACCCATATAAATGCAACATAGTTTATGTATTATTGAAATAAAAAGCAATGCTTGTTGAAAGTACTTTTGTACTTAGTTTTGCCAGGTGCCACAGACACCCATTTACTATGTTTTATAGCTTTTGAAGGGTCTATGATTAAACTTTAAAACAATACATAGGTCACCATTTTATTGAAAATAAAGATCAAATGTTCTCCTATTGAAGGGATTTAAACTGTAGGAATAAGAAAATACACATGCAAAGGAAGCAGGTGGACCATATATGATAAACTTTATCATACAATGGGAGGGAGAGATGAGCGTATCATTTATAAAGTATCATCCACAATAGATTTACAAATATAATAATAATAAGTCATAGTTTAAGAAAAAAAAAAGAATGTTATATACTAAATCAGACCAAAACAAGACTATTTAAATCTGTACAAGTGTCTTCATCGACACTCAACGATTCATTCTTCGTCCTCCGAAGACAATGCCACAATGCAAGTTTGAAAGTTCTCACGCAGTATGTACAATGGATCGTCTGGGTGGGGGAGAACACGAAATAAATGAAGCATCTGAGTCGCATCAGTTCCAGCATTATCCCAGCCGACAGAGAGCAGAATAAGACTGTGCTTGAGAGGAAGACAGTTTATTTCTCGCAGACGTTTCCTCAGTTTCTTCACTTGATGTGCATCGGCTTCTCAACATCCACTTTTAAGCGTTTGCGTTTTGGTTGTACCACATCATCGTCGGAGTCCTCCAAATCCTCTTTATCGGCCTCGGGTCGTGTTTCCTTCTCCGCGACTACTGGGAACGTCTGGTCGGGAAAAATCTCCAGCAGTCTTTCCTCGAAGCGCCGACTCACAGCTTTGCCCGCCTCTGCCACTTCCGAGTCGGCCTAGGAGAGGGAGGAAAAGGGAAAGAGTGTGGAAATGTGAGGAAAGGGGAGGAGAAGGTGGGTGGAATGAGCATGTGAGGAAGGGGAGGAGGAGGAGGAGGAGAGAATCACAGAAAGGGTTAAAACTCCAGTTTCGGCTGCTTTGGGTGCCAGCACTGCTGAACCCATCGGTGTGGTGTACAAAACATCTTACCTGAACATTACTCTGTTTCTCCTCATCATAAACCTGGATTATTCGAGACATCTAAAAAGGGCAACGACAGCACACACACACAAAAAAAAAAAATACAAAAGAAAGGGGGGGAAGAAAGATTTTATACCATACACACAGTGAGGTCACAACCTCATCTGTATTTAAAAATGTCCAAGGAGCACAATTTTAGTTTTTTAGTGCTCATAACTGCCTCTCAGTTATAAGGCATAAGCAAACAGCCTCTATATATAAACACATGAAAACTAGAAGGGGATTTGCCTTAAAATACTCTTTAAAAAAAAGAACAAGTGGCAGTTATGCTGACAGACCCAAACTAAATGCAACAGTTAAATTGAAGGGAAAAATTACAGCACATTCAAAAATAGTTAATACTAACGTGCTTCTTTGACATGAATCCCACAGTCATCAAGTCTCGTGAGGACAGTAAAATGTCTCCCTCATTTTGCAGTTTATTCAGAGTTTTTAACATGGGTGTCTCGGAGGATTTGACTATAAAGTTATTTTTCCCCACAACAAACACCCTATTTATGCACTTCAAGCATTCTGTGGCGAACTGTGATGAACAGATCAAATCCATCCACTGAAATCACCTAAAGTGGACATGAAGGAATGTACACACCCTTTGGTGTAGCAAAAGCCAAAAAAAATCCCTATAAACGGTGTACTAATCACCTCTTTCATTTTATTAATGTATTGCCACTGAATTTAAAATTAACAGTGTGACTGAGTTTTGCTTTCAATAACACAAACCTCATCAAGCGGCAACATTCAAAACTCACATGAACTAAATGCTAAAAACTACATCTTTAACGACTTTCTAAGGGATATAAAACAAATCAGTTGTATACATAATGTGATTTTAAAAGCATCAGTGCCATTTAGTTTTATTTTACAGTCACTAAACATACACACTTTAAAGACCCCATGAAATAGAAATGAGAGTAGCGTAATATTAATAACTTTAAAGCAAACATACACGGACTAAAAGCCACAAGTCTACTCCAAAAAGCAGACAGAATTAATTTGCTCTCTTGAATGAGAAAGTTCCTCGTTACGACTAGCAAAACTCCCAAATTAAAGCATATTGGCAAAAGGTCAAGACCCACCCGAACTTCCGGTAATGATGAGAAATACATAAACATACACTCGTCAAGTTTGCTTCATGGGGTCTTGAATGAATGTCAGAAGGCATTAACGACATTAACATCATGCCATTTATCATTTTTATTGTAAAAAAAAAAAAAGAAGTGCTGAACAATAATTAAATGTCTCAAACAAAATGTAATAAACATCCCTTTAACGGAGTGAAAAAGTGTGTTAGCCCTTTGACAAACACTAGTGCAACATCCAAAAAGAAAAACAGTGCCGCTGATTAATGCTCAGCTCGACTGAAACCATTCCTTTGTTAGTACTGGACTGGTGAACACATGAGGAAGTAAAAGCATGCAACCCATCACGTTCATGCTGTGTTGCTTTAGTGTGTTTCATACTCTCCAAATACTCGTTTCTTACATGCAACATCCCATCACACCCCCCCACACAGGTTAAGGACATTCCCCGTACTCACCTCATTAAATTTGGCACAATTGCTAAAGACCAGGCGCACGTCGGACACAAACTCTGTAGTGCTCTTGTAATGCAGAGGATGTTTTCGCTGTAGTTTCCGCTTTACCAGGGTCAAATCCATTGGATGCTTTATTATTTTATAGTAATTGGGTACCTGGAGAGAAATCAAGGCTTCAGCATTACAACAATAATGTTGCAGACATGCGGCTCTCTTCCAACACCAAATACACCTGCATTTAGTTGATAAGTGCATCCCAATGAAAAAGCACTATTATTAAAGCTAAAATTCAAATATCTTTCAAAACAGTAATCAATAGATACTATAATAATAATAATACATAAATTGGAAAGAAGAGAAATAGATATTAAAAATAAACATTTCAAGAACATAGACAGAAAAAGGTTCCATCTAATTAAATGGTTTTGTTTTTTTTCTGCTCGGATCTTCACCTAATATCTAGAGTTTCTACAGTACCCATTGTAAGGAAAGTCAATTTACTCAGCTGGCATCTTAGTAGCACCCTCCAATCATGCAAGTACAGCGCATATATATTATCAATGGGGAAAGACAGAGTTCTGTTTGTCAATGACTGCGTTTACATGCACCTTCATAATGAATTAGAATGAGATTTAGGCAACATTGCAATTAAACTTTAGCTCATGTAAAGTTGAAAAGTCCTGTTCTAATGGTTAGAGAGTCAGTCGGGTTCGAGTCTCAATACTGGCAGGAAATGGCTAAGGTGCCCTTGAGAAAACACCTTCAGCAACTTAAGGTGTGTCTGTCCACAGTTTACAGTATGTTTGTTTGTGTTCACTACTCACTCCTCTAATGTGTGCGCACTAACTTGGATGGGTTAAATGCAGAGGACAAATTCTGAGTATGAGTTACCATACTTTGCCTTCACATGTAACTTTCACTTTCATTATGCTCGTAATCCAAGCAACAATAATTGTATTTCAATCGCTATTAACAGGCATGTAAACATTTTAAATCACATCTATTCTACTCTGACCAAAGTGCGCATGTACATTTTTGGCATGCTGAAGAAACTGCTGTGTTGACAACACTGCATGATATGAATATAATGCAGTATATCGATGGTTGAAAGATTTTAGACGCATCACAGGAAAACTGACCCAATACCAAAGAATCGCCAAACAAACTTGTGTCCGCTGAAGGAGGAGCTTGGCCAGCAACTCACATGAACTATGTGAGTTCATCATTTGTGCTGTGCATTGAGGTATGCGAATAATGGCGGCATAAATAACCACAAATCTTAGAAAATAACCAGAACAATAAATATTGCAAGTAAACAGGAGCAAAGAGGATTGCTCGTGTCATGTAAGCAAGCCCTTACTCCGTCTGATTATTTGAAATAATCACATTATTGGTGCACATGTAAATGTAGTCATTGAAACCTTTAAATTACATTTTATATCAGGAATACCAGGAATACAATTTGACAACAATGACATTATATATTGTGTTGCCTTAGAAGGCAGATTCCTATGTAGACAACAGGACAGCTCACTACGTTTAAGAACAGAACTATGGACTACAGAAAGTACAGTAGTCTTGAAGAACAAAGTGAAGTGGTATATAAGACAACATTATTACCTGTCAACCGGATGCATTATTGCATTCACTCAATATAACGTAATTATGCAAGAGTCATATTCCCGCTATGACAAACAACAGCAGGAAATGGCCCAGAGGCTCAATACATGTTGAAAACAGATGAATGGAGTCACTACAGAAATACATGCGAACGATGCTGCCGTTTATTGCAATAGCGTTAATGACCTAGCAGAGAGGCAGCAATTAAATACTACAGATCATATTGAACAATGGTCCAATTACACATCTGAGCTTTGCCCTTTAAGAACACTTCATGAGAAATATCTGCTTTTATGGGAAATGAGGATATTGTGGTCTTGATGGAAACTCACCGATGCAGGAACAGGCTCTTGAAACTCCGTACCGAGCTCATGACAGAACACATGCAGCAGCACACGCTCACATCGCTACAAAACACAAGAAACAACTTAAAGAATCTGCAATTCGGCAAAAACATTAACTTTGTTGGAAAAGGTTTATAGATTATATCTAAAGACCATACTGGGTCACTCAGGTTCATGTTTTTAGCAAAGTAAATATTTCAGAGCCAAACAATCTCACAATATACTATATGTATTTTATATTACATAGTATAGTGTGTCATGTGAAGTATTGGGATAAATGAATGACGAGATTCCTGGTAAAAGGAATCTTACTTGGCCAATCTACTAGGGGTGTAACGGTACATGTATTCGTACCGGACCGTTTCGGTACAGGACTTTCGGTACGGTGCACATGTGTACCGAATGCAATCTTTGAATCTTTCACGTAAATTAGGCTAGTTTAGTGTGCGGAACATACGTCAATTCCGAGTTTCCACACGAACATATTAAGTGTCGGAAGTCTCCGCATTGTGTTGCCATAGATATCAAAGAGCTTTGTAGATAATGCGCGTTGCACTTGCGCTTGAGCTTGAGCGCGTGAATTTTTTTTTTCCTCCAAACCACTTCAGCGGAAATCCCGCCCTGCAGCTGACTCTAAAGTTTTCATTAGTCATGCTCATGTCAAACAATCACCTGATCCCTAAACCTACCCGTCACTGTAACCTAAACCAATGAAATGTGGTTTAAAAAAAAAAAAAAAAAAAAACATTCACGCGCTCAAGCTCAAATGCAACGCGCATATCTACAAAGCTCTTTGAGAACTACATACAAGCTGGGATTGGTAATGCTGCACTCACTGTCTGTAATCCATAGTTATTTATATTATTCATTATATTCTATGTGATATTGGTTTGAGAGTATTTTATTTAGTGGAAAACTTTGCAGCTGTATTTTATTCCTTATAATTTTTTATTTTATATTTTATTAAATATATATATATATATTAAAACATTAATAATAAATATATATATTATATTTTATAAAAAAAAGTGTTTAAAAAAGTGTAAACAAATTTTAACAAAAAAAAGTTTATAGTAAACATTCAAAACAACCAGCAGTTTAATGTTTGCATTTCTTTCCCTTACTGTACCGAAAATGAACCGAACCGTGACTTTAAAACCGAGGTACGTACCGAACCGTGATTTTTGCGTACCGTTACACCCCTACAATCTCCAATCTGGGGTAAAGTAATAAGAGATCCCTATTTTGTGACTTGTTGTGTTTGACTCACTCGTTGGTCCTCTGGACTCATTGCAGTCTCACTTTTGTCCTTCTTACTGGGTGAATCGTCATCAGAGTTGTATACCATCTCTGGATTTGTGAGACTTCTGCAGAACGTGCACATCCAATCTCCACTGCAGCAGAAGAGGGTACAAACACATGATTAACACAAAAATCAGGAATTAAAGCCTTAAAACCTGCTTAAAAATTCACAGTCTTTCATCTGTTATACTACTTCTAGGACATTTACAGAAATGTATTTCTGTACTCATCTTTTTTTCCCAGGTTAAGAGTTAGAGTAAGGCCTAACAAAATAATTAACAACACAATTAAAAAAAGTTTGTCCAGACTCCACCAAACCCCTGTACATGCCAACCCGAAGGTTAAGGCTAGCCTCACCTAAAAAAGCTTTTATTGAAGCTTTATTGAAATTTTTAAAGTACTTTGTCACATTATGACGTAACAGTGTGAGAAAAGCTATCCTATCAGTAAAAATGCATGAAGTGACCAGGTCTAAACCGGTCCTTAGAAAATGATATAACTTGTCACTGGTGGTACAACCCTTACTTTATAAAATAAAACAATTTATGACAACAATAGGTCATGTCATACAATAACATACTATTGATGGCATCTTAATTTTAAATAAAATAAAAAAGCAAAAATAAGTCATTTATAAATATATTATGGCATGTAAAAAAATAATAAAAAGAAAACAAAAGAAAAAAATACTCATTCATGATTAGAAATGCTGAAAATTAAATAACAGTCATTTATGAATTGAAATCCAAATGCATTATGATTTGTATTATATGACAAATTGTAACACCGTAAAGGCCAAATGTGTTGCATTGTCTGTGTAAATAAAGCCACATTCTTTACCTGGGAGAAGATTTGAGTGTTGGGATATGGCAGGTCATGTGGAAGACTTTAGGACAGCGATCACAGCACAGCAGTTCTCCACCGTTCTGACACACCGCACACCAGTCCTCATTCGGGTCGTCTTCCTTTCCTACAGTGGTCTGGCTGTTTGCGTTAGCAGTGCTTCCCCGCTGACTTCCATTTGACCCTGTGGTCCCATTGGTTAGAGGTGCACTGAAGTTTGGGTTCGTACAGGATGAGAAATGATCACTCTGTGGTTCAGATTTAACATGTTCACCTAGTGTTCTTAAAATGTCCTGGACTGAACCAGTGGACACAGAGCCGAGGATGGGAAGAGGGGGAGTAACGCTTCCTTCTGGGCTGCTCATCTGGTTGAGGAGAAATAAGAACAAGAAAGATATTGTGCAAAATGAAACAAACTATCAAAGCAAGAAAGACCAGGTTTAGCCTCATGGGAACCAAATTCTATTTTTCCCCCCACATCATTATAGTTTTTGGATCATATAAAACAATTCACATATGAAACTTTTTTTTATTATTGTACAAAACATGAAGGTAAAAGGTGAAAATCACGCTATTTATTCACAATTTATTTTTTAAGTTTCAGCTAATTTTGATCTTAAATTTTCTCTTTGTCCTTGTTACATGTACTTATACTACAGTAATAACAGTATATTATGCATTATTAAATGTAAGTGACCCTAAAATAAACCCTTACCCTAATCCTATAAGTACATTCTGTTAATCAATATTACTTTATTAGTTTATTTTAAGGTGTTCTTTCCTGTTCTCAGGTACTGTGCTTTGTGAGGTCTTCACAAAAACAAACTTTTTTGAGTCCATATAAAAGAAACAAATGGAAACATTTGGGACGAAGTAACAAGTGTAAACTGCAAGCTCAAGGTAAATACCATGCAAGCACTCCGTCTGCCATCTTTACAGCGTTCTGTTTTGATGTTTGCTCCAGAAAAGCTACACTCTTCCTCAACTCCTGGTTCCTGTTTGACTTTCACCTGGTCCACTGTCGTATTCCCCGTTCCAGGTCTACTGGCTGACCCACAACTAAACACACAAACAAACAAAAGACACACCATAACAATTTTGCATGCAATGTCTCAACAATATTCAGAAATCAAATATATAATTCTCTTTGTTCAGCTCTAAGCTATAATTAACAGCTGGTAAAAAAAATAAAATAATCGTTTTAAACATGAAAGATGAAAGGACTGAGGTAAACACATTGAATGCTGACCTGCCCCGACTGCCCGTGCTTGACGTGCTGGACGGACGAGCTGGAGTGTGAGAATTAGATAAACCTTGTGAATGAGAGACACAGAAAGAGCATGTTAAAAACAAAAATCTTTAGAAAATTAAAAAGGTAGCAGACATTGTCCTATCTGAGGGCAAACACCAATCAGAATTTCATTTAATTTTTAATAATGCATAATCTGCCCTAATCTCAAATAGCCACAAAATAAACAGTTTTGTAAAATTGCAATACTACTAATAAAAATAAAAATAAATTATTGCTGACATGACAATGAAACTTTAGATGCCAATTAAGTGTTATAATAAATTGCATTTAATGACCTTAAGCCATTTATTCACTTTCAATCATATTTTCAGGCTTTGTAAAAAATAAAAATAAATAAATGCATGAGGTAGAATGATATGAATAATATTTGAAATATTTACAATGTTTAAAACATGAGCTCATTTGGAGCAGTAAGAAAACTGCTGCACTGCACATTTTATTGCCTTTCTATATAGGCTATGCTTAATATTTCCTTTTTTGAAATAACAACAACAACAATCGTGCTAATCAAATAACCATGATGTAATAATGGTGAAAAGCATATATGCTAGCTAGAGTTGTAATAATGGTGAAAAGCATATATGCTAGTTGTTGGTGAGATTGGTTGTGTGGTGGTGAGGTAGTACACCATTTGGTGTGTATTAACGATGGCGGGGGGGCTAATGCAGCCTGAGCCCCAGGGTTGGTGCATATGGTTGCACTGGAGATTATGCCATACGGAACCAGAGGCACTGAGCATGCATTAATGGTGCCAGCAGAGCCAGCAAAGTCTTAGCCCCTCAGGTTGGTGCGTATGGTCGGATGGGAGTTTTAGCCATACGGTACTGAAGGCACGAAGAGTATGGCATATATAAATATTATACATATAAAATACTAATCTGCATTTATATTTCATGATATTATTTAAATGTATGCTAATCTACACTGACATTTGAATCCCAAACCAATGCGTGTCAAAAATTCATGTCAAAGGTCATCTATTGCAAAGATTTCCACATGCTGGAGTACCTGATGATCCTGGGGAATGTGTAGAAGGTCCCGGTGAGGGATTGGTGGGGCCAACAATAGGATATGTACTAGCAGAAATATATCGACTGAGAAGGTTATCCAGTGTGCTCGAACCGGCATCTTCAAGCTGGTGGTGATTATAAAAACAGTCAGTTTTTTGCAACACAAGAGCTCTAATACAATTCAGCTTTGTCTTCACTTTGATTATGAAGCATCTGCTATATGAAGAACAATAATAGCAGATCCAAGTATAGGGATGTCTTTGTCTCATTGCCTTAGGTGCCTTAAACATAATTATGTTTAGAACCTTTATTGCATTTGGGCACAAAAGTTATTACATTTAAATGCTTTATTACATTCAGGCTCAAAAGTTATTACATTTAAGTCCTTTATTACATTTCCAAACAATTATTAGATTTGTGCCCTCATGATCACGCATTCTGGGGTTTGAACTTACAACCTTTTGGTTACTAGGCCAGATCTATAACCATTAAACCTCACCACAGCATCTAATCATTTGACAATCAGTCTGAGAAAATGCAATAGTAAAGTTACCTGAATAGGAGGGATTTCAGGCAGGCAGGGCAGGTTTTCAGGGTTGGTGACTGATGGTATGAGCTCTATGGGGCCGACAATTGGACTGGTGGGGCCACGGTGAATATGGGCATTGGCCATACTGGCACTGGTGGGACTGGTGGGGTTGGCAGCACTAATGTTGTGTAGCGACGCCACAGGGAAGGGGCCAGCATGCCCAGGATTAGAGTGCTTAGAGGTGGGAAAAAGGGAAATGTGTTGGAAAATGGCAAAAACGCTTTCTTACATATTTATTTCTGATTGAACATGGTGTGTATATGAGTCATAGGTGAAATGAAACACAATTTACTGATTTTGTTTTCGAATGCAAAAGTTTTGGAAAAACCATGATACCTAGTCTGACAACTGAAAAGATTTTGACACTGCAGTCTCCATTTTAAACACACTACATGATTACAATATGAATAAAACTGTGTTAGCAGCTCCAAGAAATAATTACATACTAATGAGAACCATATTTTATATTACTCACTACTTACTCAAATAATGACACTATACTGTAATTTTAAAAAGATATATTTTTATTACTTAAATAAATCATTTGAAATGTTTATTATAAGAAAATTTATATTGTATATTAATTTATTATTAATATAATATATTCAAATATAAGAATAATTTAATACAAAAATATATAAAAACAATTTATCAGTTTAATATCAATCCCACAGAATGGTTATATAATTGTTATCGTTTCTACCCACAGACAAACCACTATTTAATATGCAGCAATATATATATATTTTTTTATTTATATTTAACTAAACATTGGTCAAATGCAAAGTTTGCCCCATCTCAGGACAGTGGATAATACTAAAAAGCTGTAATTTTATTTCCTGGCTGTCTCCAGTGATTGACTATTTTATGTCATGTGACTTACTGAAGCCGGTCACATGCTTTGTTGGTGTCAATAACAGAAATGCTCACTCTCCTTGATTACAATTATTGCTGACACCAGAACAGATCTAAAAAAGCAGGCTAGATTAAACAGCTTAAATTTTGCTTTCACTTATTCTGTTCAAGTAGAAATCAACAACAGTGAAGAAGAGAGTGACGTCTTAGCATTTGGGTTTTTGTCATGTGACCTGCTTGAGTCTCTGCACTGACCTGTCTCTGAAGTTGAGGCTGCATCATGGGATACGGCTGGCCATTGAGTCGGGGTTGCGCCGAGGGCATGCGGTTCTGCGCTGATACCATGCGCATGTGATGAGGTGGATACATGTGGGAGGAGCCATTAACTCCGCCCCTCTGGAGGGCCTGCATACTAATGAGCCTCGGAGGCTGAAAAGTGAGAAAGTGGAAGAAATGAAGTCCTGGTCCTTACATGAACAAAACATACAATCAGGAATTATCACTTTGAATGGCGATAATTTCAAAATCAAAAAATATTTATAAGAATAAACCAAATATAATACTGCTGACATATACTTTGAACAAATCATAAGGAAATTAAAAAAAAAGGAGAAAGGAAAAATTAAAGAGATGTACTTCATTGGTCATCAACTTCTGCCCATAGACAATGCTGGTCCATCAGCTAGACCAGAATAAACCAGACATGCATGGAAAGCAGGAAAGATCTAATCTCTAACTTACCGGTTGCTGTATCATCTGTGGTGGACCTCCTTGTCTGGGATGCTGGGACATCTGTGAAGCGATGCGCATCTGCTGCTGAATTTGTTGCTGATGTTGTTGTTGTTGTTGCTGTTGTTGTTGCTGCTGCTGCTGTTGTTGTTGGTGCTGTTGCTGCTGCTGTTGGTGCTGGTGCTTCTGAGCGATCGCAGCCTGCTGCATGTGCTGCAACCTCAGCTGGGCCAGGTTGATCTGTCCTGAGTGCTTACCTGGGTGGTTGTGACTGGGAGAGATCTGCTGATTGACCATCATGCTGGGTGGAGGAGCAGTATGTGACACTTTTTCAATAACAAGATTGCCTGAACGAAAAAGGAGAGCAGGGGTCAATGCATCTTGAAGCATGTAAATGCCTGTTCACACCAAGTCGGAACTCTCTGAAACGTTAACCGACAAAAATAAAATAAATACTGTAGTATGATATTTTGGACATATGAACATGTTTATCTAAATTAAATAAATGACCACATTATGATTTTAGAAAAAAACAAAAAAAAAACATAGTATGATATTTCAGACAGTTTAATTTTAAAATCTGGTTGTGTATGTTTGTCACTGAAATTTGTACATGGTTTCTCTGTGTGAAATAAAAAGGTTTCAGCCACAATTTAAGTTAAAGTTGAGTCAATACCGAGGTTAACCACATTCTTAGCCCAGAAGGTGGGGTCGCAGAAGAAGCGGACTGCTCCATTATTTTGAGGTACTGGGTCCACACGGGCCTTCATAATGAAACGCAGCTGGTATGTGATCTACAGAGTTAGGAAAAAAAGCAAATTAGTATAGACATCCTTTAAAATTAAAGTAGTGGCTTTGTTTAAAATAGTACAAGTGTCTTCTCCTATGACAGAACTGTTATTGTTGGAAGGTGTAATGCCAGTAAAGATTACACATTTGCAAAAATGGACCCTAAAAGAAAAGGAAACAGGTGTTTTGTGAGAATTAAGCGTTGTGGCTGACCAGTCTCTTGCTGTATAGCAGGGCTGTACTGCTTCCATTGCTGATGGCCCAGTTGGTGAAGTTGAGCACATGGATGATCTGCTGGGCCAGGATGCTGATGTCCCTCTGTTGGCTGAGCAGCTTTATACTCCTCTCTTTGGTCACACTCTTTATACAGCAATAGAGGGAATGAAGAGGGAAGAGAAGAATATTAAGAATGACTGAAATTAAACAAATTCTGGACTTGCTAGAGTCAAACCATAAACGTGAGAGGCTGAGGGGCAGGATAATGTGCTCACATGTAAAGTTTGCGGACTAAAAGCCAATTCACACCACACAGACAAATGGCAACCAACACAAACAAACAAGTTGGCTGTTGGGTTTAGAAATTTATGAAAAATAACTCTTGTTCACACTGGCCCAACAGACACTGACAAATACTGATTGAACATGTTCAGTCGGGTTAAAACAAACCCATATCAACGGCAACAAATGCCAACAGTGGTAACACACTGATCCGACAAAACCCAGCAAACATGTTTGTTGGCGTTTGTCAGTGTGGTGTGAACTGGCCTTAATGCAAAACTAGATAACATGCAACTAGATATAGTCCATTTAAAAATAATATCAGTTTACACAATATTATTTTAGAATTAAAAAAGTATTTATTTTTATGAATTAGCTTAAGTTTTAATAATTTTCTTTTGCAATCTTTCTAATGTGTGTTTTTGTGTGTGTGTAAAGTTTAAGGTTATCCACTATTTATAGTTTATTTTAATTATCATGAATATTTTTAATAGTTTTAGTTTCCAAAAACCACACTGGTATACACTGGCTACACAAGTGGAACTATGACGTGCATTTAAAGCTACCGTCGGCAAGATTTTTTTTTATCATATTCACTGAAACCGACACTATGCTCCGACAGAACATCATAAATCAGTCGGTTTTACAAAGAAAAAAAACGCGCTTCTACCTCCACCTGGAGCCTGTTATTTGTTTTGCAAATATCCACCACTACCGGTTCTTCTGGTCCAATCAGCGCAGGGCTGTGTGAGATCTGACTGTCAATTACAGCTCGTGCACACGCCACAGATCCCCCCTTCCCTCTCCCGCACATTACAATATCACATGCACACGCCTGAAGTTCGCTGGTGTGGTGGATTGTACGAAGCGTGATGGCGGAGAGAAAATCTACTAACAAGCTTCCGATTCCTCGGTTAACCACCAGAGCTAGGAGGTCCAAAACAACCAAGGAAAAGAAAACATGGTAAGTACTCCATGGTGTTGATCGATGCTGAAGAGACGGGCGCGTTCACAGAAAATCTGGTGCACACTCTCTGACGAGCACGAACTCGATGGGAGGGTGCTCGGTGGTAGTGGGGGAGGGGCATGAGAGTTGTAAACATTTAAAACTTTGGCTAAGTCCCCTCAATCTGCCAGAGCTGCCGACTGCAGCTTTAAATGGACATCCTGTTTCTATGCATCACATTGCACAGTGCCTTCAGCTACATTTTCCTCATCCGTCTAAAACAAAACCTTAAAAGAGACAACCATTGCATCAAAAGGGGCTTTCGTACTGGAGGAACCTTTTCATAGTTACTTGAACTATTGGTGGAAGTACCCGGATTTTGGCGTGTTCGCACCGCAGGAACATTAAACGATTTTAGTTCTAGTTCTCAGCGCCATCAAAATAAAGGTCCGCTGCGCCGGCAAAATAAAAGTCACAACAACAAGTGCGGCTTACGTCACTTCAGAGTTTCTACTGGCGGTGTGAATGCAAACAGGAAAATGTTTCTAGGGAAACCATTAGTTCTCAGGAAACCACCCTGGTGGCATGTTCCTAGAAATACCCGGTGCGAAAGCCCCTAAAGTAGTCAAGTAGCGTAATTTTTTGCCTCTCAAGTCAGTGGAAATGTGGGCCATTTGCAATATCTGATGTGTGTAGTAAAATTACAATCTGTCCCTGCTTACCACTTCTGATTGCATCACCAGAGTTGGACATTAACATCAGTTTTAAACATTGCCTCTATTGTATAAAGTTTCACTACATTTGAGTGGCTTCACCGTTAAGCCCAATTTATACGTCAAACTCACGCCGTAGTTACGTGTAGCACGCATGGCCTACGGTGCACCTCTCCAAAAATTTAACAATGCGTCAATTCTACGTGGACCGATGATTGGTCTGCTAGAACCCCTCCCTCGGGTTTTGCATGCTCCCTCTGCATGTGTAATTGCAAGTACAAATGAAAACCAACGCGTATGCTACAGCGTAGGTCAGACGCAGAACAGAAGTATAAATCAGTCTATAGAATCTCATGACTCATGAATACTTCCTGAAGAAGTAACACCATTAAACACTGTGACATCTGCGGGGCTCGATTTATCACTGACTGGTGTGAATCACAATCAAAGGTGTCAATTGGGGCTAATTTGAGTTGAGCCATGAAGCACAGAGTTGTAGTAGGTGTCTGAAAAAACAGCACTGTCCTTTTCAGACATTCTGCACTTTCACATTTGGCCTCTCTCAAACCATCGGTCTTCAGTTTTCAAAATTGTCCTTAAACATGTGATCCTCGTCCTTCAGATATTGATACATTGTTGAATTTTGCCAGGAGGGGTCTGAACTTCTGGCTTGCATCAATCACTTGTAAACCGGTGTCCTTTCTTTCACTAGCAGTTTTGCTCCAATTCATACAATCAGTAAAGCTTCCCCCACAGCGACTCACAAGGTTTATGGCATGTGATGAGGTTCACACAATGTGGTGGCTAGAAAATAATGACCTTGTTTGCACTAGGTATTAATATGCGTCTCAGATGATCCGATCACAAATGGTCAGTTGAGACAAAACACTGTTTACATCTACAATTAACATGCAGCTCTAAAGCATCTGCTGCGAGCATATATGAACATATTTTACATCTCAATACATGAATTACTTATTGCATGTTAAATATCAGGGCTATGCGGGTATTGTATATAATTTAAATAATTCCCGTAGGTTATAATGTGAGAAATTCCAGCAAACATTTATTCACTTTAGCGTGTAGGTTGTATGAGTAAATTGATCCACACACACAAATAAGATCAAATCACTCATTTTAAAACTTTCTGCTAGACGTAATTTCACGAAACATTTATTCACTTTAGCGTGTAGGTTGTATGAGTAAATGAATCCACACACACAGATAAGATCAAATCACTCATTTAACACTTTCTGCTAGACGTAATTTCACGAATAGTGTGAGATTCAGCGGTGCCACGTCTTCTCTCTCTCAAAATGCACTTAACATCACCACATTGCATCTGCACAAGTCAAGCATCAAGCGCACTGCAGGCGGCGATAGACTCGCGTTTTGGGAGTCACGACAGTTTTGCATCGTCACTTAAGTTTATCATATGCACGTCTTTTTAAGTCTTACCGATTTAAACATTCAAGCGATTTTAAACCATTCAGTACTCACACGCATACATAAAGCTCCATCACAAACAGCTCACGAGTAACAAAACGGAGTTCTTTCTCGCAGATTATAGCCCTTTAACGGTTCTTTCCAGTCTTGAAGAGTATCTTCATAAACACAGTTGGTTATATCTTAAAAAACAGTTGAGAAAGAAAATGCATGTGCAACAGAATAATATATCCGTGCACTAACTCTTAAAATGACAGCAGCTTAATATGTGTCAGTCATTAAATGTTAATAAAACAAAACGAAAATTTGCTTTAATTGCAAGGAATCAGGATTAATAATCTATATATTTAATTTAAACAGGACTAAAAGCTTATCCAGTGTTATTTTACATTTGATTACTTTTATTTAGTATCTATCTGTATAGTATTTCTGTACCTGAATACTAGTGTTAGACCTACCCAAAAAACTTTTCTCTAATTCATTTGTATCTTTGTTCTATTATATTTATTTGTGCTCAAGTCTCAAACCCAAAAGAGGTCTTCTTTGTAAAAGTTAAGGCTCAGCTACGCCTTCCTAAAACGCTTAGTTCAAACACACCCCCACAAATCTACATCAGTATTTGGGGGCAGAGTTTCATAACACCGCCCAAATGTATACGCAAAGAAAGAAGGCGTATTCTCGCTGTATTATTGTTGCAGCCAGCACTGCCATGTCGTGGAGACGCTGTGTTTTTCATCTGTTTGGCCTTCCAGAAGAGGACACAATTAGAAAACAGTGGTTAAGATTTATTTACGACACTGCTCCAGAACAGTACAGCCAAAATATTCGCCTGTGTGCTGCGCATTTTTTGGAGGACTGTTTCCAGAACCTGTGAGAGTAAAAGGCTGCGCACAAAGGCTGATTCTAAAACGTGGGGCAATTCTTTCTTTGCAAGTACATTCTGGCACTTCTGACTCACAGCCTGCAAGTATGTTTTCATTTTATACGAATTTACTACTGACTATTCAAACGTGAGTTTTGAGCAGCGCTTGTCGTTTCAGTAATTATCAGTAATTGTGTCCTCAATTAAATAAAACCTTACCAATCTGATAAGTTCTGGTCCAGTCGTGCTGGCCAAGTTGATCGATCAGCATTTTTCGGATCAGATTCGGGCTCGAATTAGTAACGACATTATCACCTGTCATTATTGCTTTGGGAGCGGATGTTCCAAATTTGGTAAGGGGCGTGACATTTCCGCCACACACTTAAGGTATTCAGGCCAATCAGAGCACACCACGCTTTTCAGAACGATGAGCTTTGTAAAAATGTGTGTTTCAGAAAGGCAGGGCATAGAGGGGCAACAATAATGTACTGTATGTGTAAAATAATTACTTTTTTGAACCACGTAAACACATTGCATTAAATCAAATACACAAAATAATGGGGGTTTTTTTTACCTTTAATTGATTTTGCAGATGCTTTCATCTAAATTTAATTGTCTGTGCTGCTGCATGTTGATATCGAGGGCTTTTATTAGTTTAAAGCCATAACAAGCCTGGAATTTTATTGTAAAGGTCGATGGACATGTCTGTCTTTGTCATTTGACAAGCACATTATGATGAGATAGCACCAGTTTACACTGCTTATAACTTAAATGCACATTATTCCTTCTGTCAATGATGCTTTATGGATTATGTCTGCAGAAATAAGCAGTCATAGAATTGGCTTTTTTCATGATAACAGAGGTCTAGGGGCTAATATGAAACTACCATCTAAGTTTTAAAACAGTCGATCCACAGACAGATGTACACAGCCTGCATAAAGTAGCTGTGCCTTTTCACAAGTATAAATGTGATGTCAGAACTATTCAGTCACCACCCCCACCAATCGTAGGTCACTCAAGAAAACAACAGGCCAATCAGAAGAGAGACTCATTAAATATTAAGTAGACAGGCCAAAATCGACCTGTTCTTGGCAGAGCTCCTGAAAAAGGAGCTGTAAAATATATATTGAGATGTTTTTTGGTACTTATACCACAAATATATATTCTTAAGGACATCAAAACCTTAAACTTTACACTTATTGAAAGGTGTACAATATGGGACCTTTAAGATCATCTCTGCTGTCCGTACCAACATCTTTTAATTGGAATTTCAGACTTGTTTTCTTAGGAAATCAAATAGTTTTTGCTTTATTGATGCCTGTACGCTTACCTCCAGCTGCTGCAGTAGAGATTTGCCCTTCTTGTTGATTTCATTGATGAGAGTAAAGACTGCTATCTTTATCTCATGTTCCACCTTCTTATGCGTCTCAGCAACTTCTTTGATTCTAAAAGGAAAAAAGGGAATAAAAGACATGAAAAAGACCCAGCAGTTCATTAAACAATAATTCAATACAATTCTGCCAAAGATTCAATCATGTCCAGCTACTTTTCTTTAATGAAAAAACAAGATCAGGAAGCAATCAAATTTTAACGTCATCAACTATAAAACCGATGCATCAGAAGTCCTACCTGTTTTGCACCTGAGATGCAGAGAACTCCACAAAGTTCCTCTTCTCTAGTAACTTAGTCATGAAGGTTTCAATGATGCCTTTCTGGTTTTGAAAGGCTTCTTCTAGAAACTGGTACCTGCAAAAAAAAAACATCCGTTCTATTCTGATCTATGCCTTTAATGCCATGTTATTGGTGTAGGTACTTATTCTCTCTTCATTTGATTGTCTTGTTTAAAAACTCTTTCATATATTGCCAGCTGATTTAATACAGTTTAGATGAAGACGGTGCATGGTTACTGTAAACAGTGAGGTCTGGCTGACCTGTGTTCTTTGTGTTCAAGCAGCTGGCAGTCTCTGCAGGTTAAAGTGTCACATGTCTCGCAGAAGAGCTTGAGGGCCTCTTGTTTGTGCACCGGACAGAAGACGGGTCTCTGGCCTGACGTTCCAACCGATTCTACAAAACAGAACCACCATATTCAGATTCATCTTTTGCTGCTTATTTCATCCCCTGACTCTCAATTCTCTCAGTCTATGACTGCCATATGTTCTCATATGCGCCTTGCCAAACTCAATCGAAAAGAGGGAAACTAAATGGGTTAGCTCTAATGAAAACAGTACAGGCAGAGCAAGCGACTCACTCAAAACTCTGCCTGTTGCCATAGCAACTGTACTACGACTCAGCCTGCTAAACGTGCAAAACAGATGCTCCACACCGTTGCTGAAACATCCAAACTACAACAAGACCAAAGCATCTTTCAGCATGATGAAAACAATCATATCGCAACTGCCTTGCAAATATTAGCAATTGAAAATGGAAATAAATGAGACTACATAACGTACCAGAAGATACTTCCTCTTTTTTGCGTATTTTATGGTCCTTAGTGAATTTGACCCTTTGATGCGCTTCAATGCAGGTTTTACAGAGCCACTCCCCACATTCCATACAGAATCCAATGGCGCTGGCATTATCGTCACAGCTGGTACAAACCTGTTACAGAGCAAATAAAGAATTAAAATAATGTCTAGAGGACTGAAGTATTGGCTCACAATCAAAAGTTGACAAATGGTAGCATGCAAGCTAATAAAGCAAGGTTTAATCTAGGGGTGTGAATACCAATAAATTTGATTCTAAATCAATTTTAGCTCAATTTTATTTGACAAAACGAAGAGCAGTGCTCTTCTGTCATTCTGTTTACTGAATAACAGGTTCAATTCAGTAAATTTCTAAAATAAATGTATGGGATAATTGCGTTGTGTTGATAATTGTGGCATTTTAAATCAATTATTCACTAATGCAAAATTATTAGGACTTATGGAAAGATTGTTATACTCTAGTTAAGTTAAAATCACAGAGTTGATACTGACCTGTGTGGAGTTTTCCACTGATGTGCTTGTGGCCTCGGAAGAGTCCTTGACAAAGTAATTATCCACCATGTCAATCTGTTTGTACTCCTGATGGCACACCGTGCAACGCATGACATTCACTACAAAAAAAACAACAACAACACTATTACTAGTAATACAAAAAAAAAAGTATGATTAGTACTGAATAACAGCTTGGTTCATAATATAAATGAAAACTGTTGGTCCAGCATTACCAAGATTCTATTCCCCATTTTATTATTTTTATTATAAACTATATATAGAATGGAACTACTTGGACTAGTATATTAGTGGACTACAATAACACATCCCTATATACAGAACTCAAAGGAAAAATTCATAATTAAATTATTTTCAATAAAAAAATGCAATGGCAGCTTGACTGCACTGAAATTTTTAAAATGTGTAAAACTGTTGTTTTTACATCATGATACACATTAATGGAATATATACATACACACACACACACACACGAATTATGCAGCCAGAACAACTACGTGCATTCTTAGAATTGGATATCATAAAACTGGAGAATGTCTTCATTTAAATTGCATTATGGGAAATGATGAGAAAAATTGCATGCATAAGAAACAATGTAATGATGGCTTCTTCCTGTAGTGCAGGTTTTATTAACTATTATTGCCATCTCGTGCAATAACAAATATTCTGCTCTTTGTGTGCATCATGCAGCAGCATTTCACCACAAATAATGATCTATTCATAAAACTAATTTAATTTCATCTTAATTTAATTTGAAAACAGAGAGATTGGACATGCCCCTCCCCCACTCAGCACATGCGCACCCCCCCCACACACACACCCACCCACCCATCCATCACATGCAACACCCCCCACCCCCACCTCTTTTCCCTGACAGCCCATCAATCCCCCACAAAGCTACAGCTAGAACTAGTCCAAACCGGTTTGAGCCAGTTTGCACTGGCTCATACTGCTTTCAGCCGGTTTCCCTTAAGCACCCAGCTGCAAACCCCTGCTAATGATTGGCTGCTGAGAGCAGCTGGAGAAACACTGCACTGAAACACAGTGCAACTCACAGCTGAGTTACTCTGTACTGATATTAACTGGAGCCAGTGAAGCATTGCCTGAGGCACATCTATTCCACAACACATCACATGCAGAGCCCTGTAATGCAATTAAAATTCCTTCATTATTCAAACAGAGGGTTATAAACCACTTTCTTTAATAATTATGATGCAATTCAATTATGTTTGAAGTCTTCTAAAACCCAAGATTGTTACATTTTACAACACAACCGACATTTAAAGATTCAGTCTGGCAAAATTCACAGTATTCTCATAAACTAGTTCACATTATCGAAATATTAGCTAGCTAAGACCTGTTAAACTTAATAAAAATGGTGTATGTCTACAAAAACGGGTTACTGATGCCAAGAAAAGTGTCTGAAAACAAAGCAAAATAGACCAGACGGCTACAGTCAAGCTGAGAATAACAGTTTAACAACTCTAGTTATACAACGATCTTGAGTTCAACAAAGTGCTTGCTTGTTGAGATTCAACTAGCAGCACAGTGTGTGTCAGAGATAGTTTTCTCAGTCAGGTTACTGTGATGAGTCACGCTGAGTTACCTCCCCCTGAACTTTAATTAAACGTCTACGACAAGCCCCAAACAAACCTGGCAAGTGAACAAACCCTTCAATTACAGATTGCAAAAAGAGGAGTAAACCACCAAATAACAGTTTAAAATTATTACAGAACAGCAAATGTCAGTGAAATTAGGTACTTAACCTTCAGAAAATGCTGATCAGCAACTTTAGATGATTAGTTGATCTATTTTACTTTTCTTATATAAGGATTGCAAATTTGGCCTTCCTATAAACATTTGGGAAATGTACAGCTTGAAAATATGACTTGTGTGATTTCTTAAAATAAAAAACTAAATTAAATGGAAAAAAGGCTATGGAAAAATGTTTGCAAATAACATGATTGTTGCAGAATAATTCTAAATTACGAACACTCAGTAGTTTACAGAAAAATGCACAAAATTACATTATTTTGATAATTTTCCAAACTTGAACATGGCAAATGACTGAGCAAAACACTGAGATTATTTACTTGTCTTATTTTCTTGTTTTTGCTTAATAAATACAAATTTTGTTTGGTTTGGTTAATAAATAGGCTAAAAACAATTAATTGCATATCAATTCCAAATTCTGACATTGTAGGATTTAGATTTTTGGATGCATTTGAGAAAGTAAAGACTTCTGAATTGGGAATCTTAAGTTAGATAATAGTTTAGTGCACCACGAATCGTTCTCGGTTCAACTTCTTCTCACTATGAAAAACATAGGAGTCATGCCTGTAATGCATCAAAAAAAGGAATGTGACACCAAAGTGTACCCTCTTCAACGAACCTAACAATGCACAAATTCATTTTGTACATATTTATATCACTACACTGAAACTACGGCTTCAATTGTTATACTTGTGGTCAGTGCAGTGGAATGAACTTTTCAATCTAATAGCCTGGCAAAATATTCTGCAATATAATGTGCGCTGATCTAATATGAGAATATTGATCTGAAGGCATTCTGCAATAACAGTGAAGTCTCTTAGAAAAGTGAAGAGATTTAAAGAGAAATTACAGCCTTTGGGCTTGTAAATATGCATCAGTGATCGCTGATATGGGTGAATAACCAGAACCACACAAAAAAATTAAAATAGCTGTACAGGCTGCAGCTAATGCTGAATCTAGTTCATATATTATTAACGACAATGCATGGTGCTACTGCTAACTTATTACAAGAAACGTAAGCACAATGAAATGATAATACACTGCACTCAATGCACTGACTCAATGGTAAAGCAAGTGCAATGACCAAAATATTATCATATCTCCACTGCACCAATAATGACATTTAAGAGACCGTGATAACGCTCCAAAAAACGATGCTAAAACTAAGCATGCATAATTAAAACAAACCAATCACCACTGCAGCGCTTCTAGTCTGGTTGGTTTATCAGCAGAAAATACAGAATTTGGGGATGGCATAGTGTGCATTGTCAAAGAAAACCATTGTGCATGAATGAGTACATGATCTGGGGTCACAAGCCATGACCCCTGCATTATCGATAACTCTGGATGGTTAATCCTAGTTAACTTGTGTTTGACCACCACACGCTGGTGGCTCTTACTGCACAAATATAGTGACAGCACTGAATCCGATCATCAATACAAAGACAATGATGTGTCAAAATATCAGGACTATAGTCTGATAAACTGGATCAGCAAATGACTGAGTTTGAGAACGGAGCATAAACAAGAGCCCATCACTCTGACTGACACCTGTCACATCATTTGACTGAGTGTGCATGAGGCTGCAACATCTATACATTCAATATAACTTGAATCAAAATACAAAATTAGGCAAGGCTGACAGTTTTAAAAGGTTAGTTCGTTAGAAAATCCATCATTAGATTGTAAAGACTTTACCCTTTTAAAAAAAAACCTGCACTAACCAGTCAAGTCAATTTGATCAGTATAATGCTTTTCACAATGCATTGTATTAAAGCAGCTTTACAGAAAATGATGATGTTAATGTTAGTAATATCTCCATGCCTTACAGTTGCATTTAGAAAATTTGAGCTGTTGACAATAATATTTTTCGATGATATAAACAAACTAGCACAGAGATGATATTTGCTATATAGTGCTATCTATGTATACATTACATGTATGCATGTAGTATGTACTTGTGTGTGTGTGTGTGTGTGTGTGTGTGTGTGTGTGTGTGTGTGTGTGTGTGTGTGTGTGTGTGTGTATATACAGAGAGAGGAACAAAATAAACAATGATGATATTGCGATTCGCTATGTAGTATATATTGTAAAAAAAATTATAACTTAAACAAATGAAAAAGAAGATTAAATACACAATAAACAATTAATGAATAGATTGATAAATAAATAAATATCTAACAGTATAGTACTGTAGAGAGCAGGAAAAATAATAATTTAATGTAATAGAAAATACATATTTTCTAAATAATATTTTACACATATGTAACATTTTCATTTTTACATCGTATTTTTGTTTTTTGCACATACAAGTATATAAATGCCTTTTACATTATAGGACAGGAGTCCCTTGTACATATTTGGGGTGATCTGGCAATCAAAATAAATGAAAACCCCCTGGGTTTTTTAAGAAAATTCACATGACTTGCTGACTCGTACTTTGAGTAAATAAGTTCTGACAGTTACTCGTGTATTGAAATACTACAATCAGTCGGCATAACCATAACTGCATGAGTGAAACACCAAACACCAGCTGTTGTACGCACATGTACGTGATTGCACATGCCATCATGTGTAGCTAAATGGATCGTTTCTGAATTGTTGGGGATAGAACTAAAAAAGCTCACTTCCCTTTTCCTAACTTACCAATACGAGTGTCCTGTCCATGGGGCCCTTGCACCGGGACGGTGATCTTCCGTTCCGGCTGCGGGATGCACTTGAGGCAGAAGGAGTGCAGGCAGGGAAGGAGTTTGGGTTCACAGTCACGGTTCTGGAGACTCTGTTTACACACAGCACACGTATCCAGTAGGTTTATCGGGGCGGCAGGGGTTGAAGAGGAGGATGCTGCCGCTGCTGCTGCTGGAGGAGGCGACATCTCGTTAACGAGTGCGGGTGATGGACCAGCAGCGGTGCTGTCCGCGGAGGACGACGGCGGCGGCGGCGGAGGAGGTGGTGGTGGTGGTGGCGGCGGTTCAGTGCTCTCGGCATTTGGTGTCCCGTCTGTAACGTTAGCTCCGCCGCCGCTGGATGTCGTCAGCGCTTCGGGAACTGTCTCTTGAGACTTGGGCTCGTCTGTTCCTTCTTTCGGTTCTGCGTCGACTAAAATTACACCGTCGGGGTCCTTTGCTCCGCTATCTCCGTTATCTTCTGTTCCCGAAGCCTCTACCTCCATATTTGCGGAGCTCTCCGTACTATCTTGGCCTTTGTTGTCCGCCATCTTTGCTCCTCTTTGAACCGCCTGACGTTCGACGCGCTCAGAAAATCCGATGTGTTTGACGTCATGCCGTCGCTCTCATGTTCGTCACAGAGAATAAGCAACTAGACTTAAAGTATCCATTAATAATAAAAATATTATTGTATTTGCCGTCAATTTATTTTATATTCGTATATTTACATTGCAATTACAATAAAATAGAAAACAAATGTTTTTGTAAATGTCGTTATAAATCTAAATTCTGTACCTGTATTTTTATGTTGTATTAATTGTCACGTATGCTGTGGCTGTGCAGTTGCTTTATTCTGAAAATCAATAAAAACAATGTCACCGATATTGATTCCTCTATTAAATCGAACGGGTAGCCTACTTACAATATTTTAATTTCTCTTTCTCTGCTCTCTTTTAAAAGTGAGCTGTTTGTGGGCGATTAATTGCGTCCTTCACTGTGTTAGTGCGTTTTAAAGCTGTACTCAGTCGTTAAAAAGTGTTACACATAAATAATTAAATAGTACTTTTGATAAATGTGTATTTATTTACTCGATCATTCAGATGAGAAGTTGCATCTGTAACCGAGTAAACGCTCTTCTATTGTACATGGGGCTGGTCGCCACATGGGGGCAGATCATAGGCAGATATCTGGAGATCACGTCTTCTTCTTCTTCTTCTTTGTCGGTTTTATGGCAGGTAGCACCAACATTAAGGTGCATTATCGCCACCTACTGTATTGGAGTGTGGACCAGAGTTTAAAATAAATAAAACAACTAAAATATAAAACCATAATACTTCTCTATATTCTCTTAATCAGCTCTGTTCTCTTAAGATATAAAAATAAGCTCTCTAATCCATACGTAATTAAATGTTTAAGCTTTACTTCTTCCCTTCGCTTCATTTTAAGTTCATTTTTCATTAATTCTCTCTCATTTATATACTTTTGACAATCACAAATAACATGTTCTACTGATTCCTCCTCCCCACAATACTCACATAATCCTGTTGGATGTTTATTTATTATTTTTAATGTTTTATTCAGCATCGTATGTCCCACCCTTATTCTTGTTAAAATATTTTCCTCTTTAGTGCTTCTTTTATAATCCTCAGTACTCCTACTTCTCGCTGTATTTTGTATAGATGACGTCCTGTATTTACTGTATCCCATATATGTTGCCACTCTTTTGTGATGTATGTTTTGATAACTGCTTTTGCCTCATATTTACTAAATGATATATTCATGATCTCCTCCTTCTCCAATGCATTTTTAGCTAATCTATCCACCTCTTCGTTACCCTTTATCCCTCTATGTGCCGGTATCCACATAAATATTATCATGATGTTTTTAATCTTAAATCTGTACAGAATTTCATATATCTCATTCCTGGAGATCACGTGATCACGTATTTTGCAGATAAAAAAAACAAGTGTACGAAAAATTTAAAACGATCTGCCAACTAATTTTTTTTATTTAAAGCTCATTATATGCATTAATTTTCATGCTAAATAATAAATCACAAGTCACAGACAAACATACAGTAGGATCAATACTTTGTCTTCTTAAAGGGAACCCCCAAAAAAAAAAAATTCTGTCATTTACTCACCCCTAAGCTGCTCCAAACCAGTATGAATTAATTTCTTCTGCTTAACACAAAAGATGGTATTTTGAAGAATGTCGGTGATCAAAGGGTTGATGGGCCCCACTGACTTCCATAGTATTCCTCAGTATGATATTCTTCAAAATATCTTCTTTTGTGTTCAGCAGAAGAAAAGTTCATACAGGTTTGAAACAAGGGTGAGTAAATGACAGAATTTTATTTTTGGGTGAAATATCACTTTAATAGGCTACATTAGAATTGAAAGTTTAATTTGTTGTTGATGTAACATTATTTAGCAGCTGGGGGCTTTGCTCATGAGCAAGTCAAGTTAAAGTTTTGTAGATTAGAAGAAACATGAAGTATTAAAATATTATATTCCCAAGTGTGATGGGGGAGTTAGTAACCAACCAAGTTGCATTTTAATCACTTTAGAGTAAATTCTTGCTTCATGTCAAGCTAATAAGCAGTGTGCAGTATTTTGGGAAAAGATCAAAGACAAAACACCCAATTAAGAAAGACATTACAAATACCTCAAGACCCACAGACCACTAATTGCAAGTGAACAACCACAGTTGAATGTAAAAAGTTTACAACAAAGTTACTTTGAACAATTTAAAAAAAACTAAAAAAAAAAGTTAAATGTTCAAGGTTAAGCAAAAGATAAGCCATACTTCACCAAATGAAATGAAATATAACTATATTACACTGTCCAATACAGGTCCCTACAACTATGTCTACAGTTTGATCGAATGACATGAGACAGGAATAAAAAGTGACAAAATCAAGACCAAATGTGTGCCGTTTGACCAATCCAAGTCATTATTTCAGCATTTTATTGAGTATTTTAAAAAAGAAGATATTACAAAGAGTAGACCATGACAATTAAGATGAACTAAATGTCCATCTGGTAGTCATACATAAGACACAAAAAAAAAGATTATAAAATGACAATACAGCCACGAGCATTGCAAAACTATTTTTATGTATATAGTGAACACAAACGAGTTACTGATCTCCAGTTGAAATTGACTTTTTTGCTCTTGGTGCAAAATCATGAACTACACTATTGCTCATTTGTGTTTTATAAAGACGATTTCCCCATTCATCAGGAAAACGGGAACAAAGTGATCATTAAAAAAAACACTATGTCACACTTTGGTGATCATTTGCTTTTCCAAAGTGTGCAGAGTTTCAAGATGCTGCTTTCATCTTTCAAAAGTCCTGTCGAATATTCTCTTTGTTCTCATCGCCCTGTTGCTGTTTCATCTGTGCCACTTCATTCTCCAGCTGAACGATGGCTCGCTCAATCTCATAGTTCTTACTAACGAGGGACACCCAGCTGCAGAAATACAAGCAGAAACGTTAACTAAATGCATTTAGATTTGCTCATAAAATATTTTGCATTTCATATAAGAACATAAATGAAGTACTGACTTTGACTCAAGTTCTCGCAGTTTTGCTCCTCCACCCAGCTGGTCATTTTTGCGCTGCCAGTTCAGATCCTGTATCTGCTTTCTGGAATGAGAACAGAAGCACATTGGGGGGGAAATTACTATAAACCTGTTAATAGGCAACAGCTTCATAATAAGGCCCCGTTTACACCTGGTATTAAGATGCGTTTTGGTCGATCGGATCACTTGTAGATGGACACATTCCCATTTACACCTAGTATTTTAATCAGTCTCTGTTGTCCACTTACAACCACACAGTCCTGATTTCTTCAAGGGGATGGTCTATGGGCAGAAATGTATTGGCTTCTAATAATGAAATGAAGGGAAATTTTAACAGAACATATGAATATGAATCAAACCCACACACGTATATTTCACACTAAAGTTGAAAAAAATGTTTTTTAAAAGAATATAAATTAAATTTAACGGAAAAAAACTAAACATCTTTTCTAAATTTACTGAAACAGAGCACCAATAATTTTAGTTTTAGATAAACAAAATAATCTTACATTTTCAGAGTTTAAGTAGTAGATCCTAACACATTGTCCATACAACATATGAATGGGTTTACAAAAATGCAATAAGTTTAAAGTTGTAATACAAAAGATCCTGAGTGTTTCCTGAAGCGCCTCTCACACCAGCGTTTCACAATCTGTGAGTCAGAGGAGTGTGTTCAGTGATCAGGATGAGGCATTGTGAATCTTTTGCTAGTGCTAAATTTATTTCAAAGTGTAATCTTTAAAGTTTAATGAAATCTTTTAAAAATAAAAGATTTTTTAAATAAATTCAATTAATTCTTTAAAGTCAAAAACAAATATTCTACATCAATGGTCTGTGGAAAAACTTGACTTAAAGTATATTTTTATTTATCAGGGGAAAAAAGAGAGAGAGAGAGAGACAATGAAGACATTTAGAGCCGATGATGCCTCAGGCCGCCCGTGAAGCAGCACAGATGCGACTCACATCAGGACTCAACAATGCTCTTATTTAGTTTAAGTTGTATCTTTGAGATAATCACACGGCTTTCTATAACAATGATTTTTGTACTGTAACTGCATATTCTATCCCGTACACCAAAACACGATCATCACAGAAAACTGAATTTTTACATTTTCAAAATAAATTAATTTTATATAATTTCTAAGCTGTTTTGCGCACACACACAGAAGTAATTTATATTTTTAAATCAAATGATTATAAATAAAGTATATAACTCCATGAATAATAAATATGTTACTTAAATGTTTTCAAACAATTTAAACAGTTTTAGCAAAATTAAGTTTTAAATTGAACTACATAATTTCATTTATATTCTTTTAAAGGTACATTGTGTAGGAATTTCTCCCATCTAGCGGTGAAATCGTATTTTGCATTCAAACGAATAGTGCTCTCTAGCGCCTCGCTTTTTCCAAATGTAGCCGTTATGTACCAAGAAGCTATGACAACAATAGCCCTTCGTTGGGTTTAACTATACATGTTCAAAAGTTATGCTGCCTATATAATGAATTACACAACCAAGCAATGAAAAAAAGCTTGTAATTTAGACCGTAACATTGACTTACTTACCTGTCGAGAAGAAAGCTTTCAAAGTCTTTCTCCTTCATTAGCTCTTTCCAACTGGGTAAAGCTATCTAGTTATTTACCCTCGTTTTGAATTTGCCGGTCACGTTTCCTTTTAAATTCAATTTTGGCATTTCTCCTGTGGCTCGGCATAAGTATGATCCTGAATTATGAAGTACCGTGCAGTGCAGCCTTTCAAATTTACCGTGGCAGTGACACGCATTACGCCTCTCTCCTTGTCAGTTTCTGCTGGTTTCAGTCACGTGACGCTGGCTCTGAACGAAAACGCGTTGTGGAAACGCGTTGAGGTAGCCTAGTACTTTTTGTCCCTATCTGCTATTATAGTTTTTCAAGATGGCGGAACGACATGGAAGCCTCCGTGGAGTTACCCGTCCCATGTAAATAAAGATAAGAAATTCTTCGCATTCGAGGATAAGTCGGATAATTGGGAGAGGTAATTGTACACCATTGAGGACATATTTATGAATAAAGACATTGATTTTAGCTAATAAAAATACTTAAACTACACAGTGTACCTTTAAAGAACAGAATGTTTTTCAACTTTAGTTAATGTGAAGTGTGTGTGTGTGTGTTTCATACTCATGATATGTTCTGTTAAATTTTTCCTTCATTTCATTATTAGAAACCCTCTTTTTTGTCACTTCCAAAGTCCCCAGCGATTCCCCTGAGATGGAATGCGGATCTGCATGTCATAACTCAAAAATAACATTCAGAACTTCCATTATAACATGTCAAAGTTCAAAATTAATCAATGGACATAATATACTCACAAGGTCATAGACATTCCAATTATCCAATTAAAACCAAGGTCAAAGTAATTCTACTGCTTTTCCAGATCTTGCAAACTAATTGGCAAAATAAGCTTGTGCAATTTACATAATAAACGTGACTGGAAAAACATGCTCTGATAGCCGTAAGACCAATCCGAAATCAGGAATGGTGAGAGAACATTGTGTTTTGGTACGTTTTTCATATTCAAACCAAACTTGGGTCTTTAGCCGACAGTTCAAATCCCGTCTGGCTAGCGCACTTCCAATAATGTTTATGCATTTGGTCAGTAGGCGGCCTTTTGTGGCTCTTCGAAAACATTCGACCACATGAGCGTTTTCGTAGTGAAAGCAATCCGGTCAGATGGGTTTTCGACTACCTCTGGAAGTGGTCAAAAGTGGACAAGCACGAAATGTTTACACTTGTATTTAGCGTTGTCCACTTATGATCTGATCGACCAAAACGCATCTTAATACCAGGTGTAAATAGGGCCTAAGATTAATTTTAAAAGTTAAGCTAATTAAATAGTTTGAGCACAACCACAATCCACAACATCCATATATAAAGTAAATTGTCTTGACCTACAACTTACCTAACCTTCTGCAGTTCCTTTTGTGCATTTTCAATCATTAAGGCCAAGTTACTGTTTCACAGAGAGAACAAACAATTATGATCGACATTAAATCCAGCAATTGCACAAAAAAACCTCACAATTGCTTTCAGTTTCTAATAATAAAAAATTAAATAAAAATCACACCAGAAAATAATGAAATAGGTTTTTAAATTAAAGTCTAGAGCCTGCAAATAGTGTTCAAAACTGACTTTGACCCCTTAAACAATATAACACAGATGTATAGTAGTGGCCAAAAGTGATATCCAACCTAGGAAAATCTACATCTTCACCCTTTATTCAAATATGATTTTGTAAGCATATTGCGAAGTTGTACTTGGAGTTTTTATTTGTGATAACTCAATGAAACATGTCAAACTGTGCAAACTGGAGACCTTTTTTTTTTGACAGGTCGTCAAAAAAAGAATTTATCATATTCCCTCACAGATTTCTGATAGAGACTCACATCTTGAATAGACTGACTCAATGCTCTCTACTTACTCATTAGACACCTTCCATGCATTAGTTCCATACTGGGCCATGAGCTCAAGGTTCTCAATGCGCACTGCCTGGTGCTCCAGCTGGGCCATGGAGTTGTTGACACTCTCCTGCCATGCTGTGATGTCATTCTTCTGCCCAGACGATGGAGCAGGAAGCTCATATCTAGGAAGACAAGCACAAGCACGTAAGATCTAACAGCAAGCACCACACTTTAAGACTATTTGGATGAGCTCTTTACTGTATGGGAACTCAAAACTATCTGCACTGCACTTGTATGCTGTCAACAATGAAGCTAGTTCCATTATTTACATGTGCAATAGATCACAATAGCAGGATAATGGATAGTGTAATATTTCACTGGGAAATTGGCTATTAACAAAAGCCTTTTATAATGAAACTGTTGGGATAAAAAAATAATTACTTCCAGATCTGTTACAATCTTTAAATATTACAGCGGTTTCTCCTACCAAAAAGATCATAAAACTAATTCATATGAATTTAGCGGTTTCGTCCAAATTTTCTGAAGAGACTCGATGGCTTTAAATGATGAACAGATTTAATTTAGCCTTTTATCCACATATATACATTGATCAGCAAACATAAACAGAAGCTCAACCGAACATGCTAGATGCGCAAGAACAAACCTCTCGGGGAAGCTCAAACGTGCTGCGTAACACGAGAATGAACCTCATTGGTTCTTGCAGAAGCTCAAACGTGCTGCATAACACGAGAATGAACCTCATTGGTTCTTGCAGAAGCTCAAACGTGCTGCATAACACGAGAATGAACCTCATTGGTTCTCGCACATCAAGCAAACATGCGTCTGATATGCATCTGATATGTCTGTTGAATATTGTTTATTATAATGCGAATAAAAGCCTACATTAAATTTGTTTATCATATAAAGCGATCGTGTATCTTCATAAAATTTTGGACTAAACTGCTCAATTCAATTCATATGGATTAGTTTTAAGATCGCTTTATGAACTTTTTGAAGTGTCAAATGGTAGTTGCCTAGCTCTCTATGAAGGGACAAAAATCTCTCAAATTTCATCAAAAAGATCTTTATTTGTGTTCTGAAGATGAACGAAAGGGTTTGGAACCACATGAGGGCGAGTAATCATTTTTTGGGTGAACTATCCCTTTAAGAAGGACACAAAAAGACAAGTTCACGACCTGAAACAGAAGTTTTGCTCAGTAAACTTAACGTTACCTCTTCATACTGAGCAGCTCCATGGGTTGACGGGCAGCCAGTCTTTCAAACTCATTCCTTATGATCTCCGTCTAATGAGAACAACACAACACTTAAATTAGGGTGTTAACATGTAGATTTTGGCAAAATAAAAGCAGAAATTGTCTTTTTCTTATACCTCAAAGGCAGAGAAATCTGGTGTGGCCAGGTAACTCAAATAGTTCTTGGTTGGTCTGTATCGTCTTGTCTCTTCTTCCACCAAAGCAGCTGCCTGAAATTGATCAAAACCGATTAATTAAAGTTATATGTAATTCTATAGCATACGTAACCCAGAAAATGTTAAGTTTAAACAGCCAAATTGTCTCATTTAAAAACCAGAAGTAACGTTAGTTAGACGCAGCCGTTAGCTATCTGCCTTGTGCCAGCAGGTCAAATACTTATTTATCGTCGTTTTAAATAGACAGAAAAGACAAAAGTAAATGTTCAGTATACTTACGGCTTCTCTGACCCCTGGAGCATCATAACCCTGGTCGAAATACGGCAGAGCATCAACAAAAACATCACCAGCGACTGAAGCCGGTCCTGCCATCCTTTACTCTACAAACACACGCTTCGCGCTCTGCTTCTATTATGATTCGATGGACTGACTGAAGAACATCAGCGCCCCGTTGTGTACCGGAGGATATACTTCGAAAGTTTGACGCAACTGTTACACGTGTTATTATTGTTTTATGTTTAACCCATTCATGCATTAATTATGACAAACCTTATAGTCAGGATTTTTCCCTAAGTCTTTTTTATTGCTCTTAGGGCATGAAAAACAAGATCTGAACTTTTTTACACATATTTTACAGAGATTTTCAAATTTCAGATGTCAACTTGACAGTAGCGTTTTTTGGTTTTAACTGAAGAGATACGCCTACTGTATTTACATGTTAGTAACACAGTAATACTGTGTGTATTTAACAAACCAATGTTAATATACATGTATTATATAAAATCATGTGAAAACTATAAAATACCAAAAAAATATAATACAGCTTCAATGTTCCTGTTCGACCAGCAGACGAAAAAACTTAATACAACATCTTTGATATGAGAACATGAGGATGTGATTCCGTTAAAGATAGGAGGTACAACTCTGTGGAAACCCAACATCTGTCTGCATGACATAAACCAAGTGAGGAAGCTCTAAAACTTTTGAATTTCTGAACATACTGGATTCTTTTTATTATGAGTAGGCTATTGTTATTGAGTCCTGCTTCACTAGTTTAGTTCGGCGTATATCAATTGTAAATTCCAGTAGGCTGTTAGTAGGAAACGATCATGCTCCCTCCACTTTACCGCTATTAGCGAATAATTCTCTTATTGATGAAAATGGCCAAATTTCTACCATAGCTCTCCTCTCTGAGAAAACCTCATAGGCCTACTGAAATCTACATTGAACAGGTGTTTTCAATCTCATCTGAAATGTGTTGAGGGTAATACGTAATCAGATTACTTTTTTATGTAACGAGTAAAGTAACGCATTCAAGTAGCATTCATTGCGTAATCAGATTACTTTTGCTGTAACGAGTAGGCCTATACGCATAACTTGCATTGCGTAATCAGATTACTTTTTTAATATAACTGCCTTCTAATTACACACCAATACATTTACAACCAAACATGTTACTGGAGATGAAGTATTTCCAAGAACAACAGTATGAAATGCAGCTGAATTATAGCTAGTGATGCATGATGTCCTATTTAGTGGAGAGATGATTCATCAGAATTTCATCCCATACTAAAGTGAATACTTGGAAAATTTAACAATATGACTCCTTAGAGATGTTACTTTGTGTTATTGATTTGTTTGTTTATTACCTGCGTCTCCTAGTAGGCCTATAGAAGGAATGGATGGATATTCTAGCGCCATCTTGGTTTGGAGAAAAAAATCCACATACAACTATTTGCCACTTGATGGCAGTGTATAAGATGATGTACTAGTGTCTACGGTCTTGGTTGACACTTGGGTTGGTCTGTGCAAATATGCAATCAAAAACCATGCATAAGCAAGAAATTGCTTTTTGAATAGCTGTCCACTGTAGTAATCTCTATATGCACGAAAGGGATAAACATACTAGAAAAGTCATGTAATGTCAAAGACAAATGGCTGAAACTGTTAGTTTGTAGCCCCCAAATTCACATATCTGCTAGTTTTAATAATACACTTTAATTTTAAGTTTATATATTTTAAACCAATTCATTCTGGGTATTCTTATTCACTGGACATTCATTCAAATGTCTCATTTTCACAACAAGATCACATTGTTTGATTCACACTGTCTGCCCACCTCTGCATCTAAAATGTTTTTATTTTCAAATGTTACAAGAAGTCTTGTTTGTCTACAAAAGAAAAAAAAACTGTACAAAATGTAAAATGCTCTGATAAAATGAAACATCTGCATTGATATTTCGCAAAAAGCAAAAGTGGAAAAAAATAAATGTTTGACATTTCTGTACAAATGAAGAATCATAAATTAATTATTAAAGGGGAATATCCTTCATCATATTTTCTTTTAAACTAAGTTTCCAGTTGGAAAAAGGTTTAAGGTTAAAACTTAAGCTTACCTTATTGTCTGGTTTAATAAGACAAAATCATGTAAGACATCAGAAATGGACATTAACCCAAACCTTATTATGCATTCATAGTCAGTTTTTTCCTTATCTATCAAAATGACAATAACATGAGAGACTCCTCCCTTTCCTCTTTGTTCTAATTCAGTTGTCTTTGTTCCTTGTGCTTGTAAACTAATTTCCAGTCTTTTCCTCTTTTGTGACGGGCGGCAAATCCAAGCCGGAGAATTTTCAGGGCAGAACAAGTTGATTGCGGTCTTGACCTCATCTCCACCCTCGCGTGTTCGCTACGGGAGAGGAACTGACATGCTGGTTGAGTCATCACATGCTTTTGAAGAAGAAGGAAAAAAAACGTGGCCGCTCATACTTGGCGTCTGACACCGTTCTCTATTTCTTCTGCAGAAATTTCATTTTATTCCCTGCAAACAAACATTTTTGTGAGTAAAAAACAAAACAAAAAATAAGTCTGTCTTCATCTTTTTATTCAAGACAAATGGAAAAGCAGAAAAAGATTTACCAAGCCCCTTGAGAAATTTATTGACTCCACTGGGTTCAGGTTCAGGATATGAATCCAAATAATCTGCAGCTCTCGCTTCAAACAACCCTGTTAAACGACAACAACATTTTCCTCTCATTACTTAAAGGAACAGTTCATCCTAAAAATGCCAACTTTAACCAGGAATATTCCTTCTCTCACCTTTAACACCTCCCTTTCTGAGCTCTCGGTCATGAATGAAACCAGCAAACATCTGCGTGTCCATGAAGAGCTGAAGAAACTGCCGCACTCCTCGGGAAGGATGAGATTTCCTGAAAGCGTCTCTCTGCAGCTCTCGGGTCCCACCGGGTCCTACGTCGCTCATATTGAGAGAATAATGTCCGACCAGCTCAACAAAGAACCACACGAACGCCTCTGACACCAAAGTGCTCAGGTCTGACTCCTCTGTTAGGAAAATAAAACCGCAATATGACACGGATAATGCACAGCGTAAAATAAACATTAAAGGGGATTTATTATGCCCGTTTTCAAAGTCTACTAGAAAAAGTTTTCATACTTGAATATTTAAAAAACACATACATTTTCACATATTTTACAATGTTGCAGCACCTCTCTTCCCAGTCAGTCAGTAATGCTCTGAACTGCATTTTTTTTAAAAGCATCATGAGCTAAGTTTATCATAGAGTCCATTAGTAGCAATGGTCTACAATGGGACACGCATCCCTGTTTAGTTTGACTCTATGAAGCCTTTCCTTACGTAAAGTGCAATGTGCTCTGATTGGTCGGCTGGACCAGTGTGTTGTGATTGGTCAACCTCTTCCAGCGTGTTTCAGAAATGTCACACACCTTACCATAACTGAGTTTCAACACGCTACTAACGCAACTCAACCAGGCCTCTCCCTTTTTTGCCTATGCCTTGGATAGGAATTATTTAAATGAGGAATATTGTGATGTTTCCAGAAAAAAACTCAAGACTACAATTGAGGCATTTAAGGGAGTTCAGAAACAGTCCTTTTACTGATATAGATAATAACTCCCTTTGGAGTGACTGTGTTTTGTAACTTTGCAGACCATTTTCATGCTCAAACAGCAACATTACACACTAAAGAAAGTAAAAAAATGTAATGCCTTTAAACAGACACTTAAAGAGCCCATAAAATCAGATTTTGAGGCATTTACCCATCTCTATTAGCTTTATGGCCATTTATATGCCCCCTCTAGGGGAAAAAAAATATTGGTTTTTGGTTCATGTTCAAAATTTTTCAATCAAATGCTCTCTAGAAGGAGAATGTCAAACATGATTGCCTATTTAACAAAAAGAAACCTAAACCTTCCTGTTTTAAGAGGAAATATGTCACCACAGGAAAGAAAATGTGCTCACCAAGGCATTGCATTGGTCCTTTAATATTTAGCATAACCAGCAAGTGACCGTTTACCATTGGACCAGCTAAACAAAGCATCTATACATCTGAACTGATCTGATGGCATGTTCCTGACCTCACTGGCCTTGTTTAACGGTTGGTTACTCATCACATCATGAATGTACAGACAATAGATTTCAAAAGGTGAACAACTCATTTGACACATCAAGACAACATACCAAACCTCCAAACCAGTTTAAAACTGAACTTTGGGTTTGGCTGTGAAGGGAATAACGGCACGCGTGATGAGTCTAACCTCCTTTTCTGTCCCTTGTGTTTTGTTCTAGTATCTCCTCCCTGTTCTCCAGTATCTCCTGAAGCGCTGCCTGCAGCTTTCTAGGTAAGATACAGTCCTCATCTCCAAGCTAGGACAAAAGAAGGGAGGCAAAGATGAATGTAAGAGCAAATTTAGGAAAGAAACATAAATATTGATATAGAGACCAGATGGATGAGTCGCCCATGATTGCATTTCACATAACAACTTATCAGTAATTAGAAACTGAAAGTGCAAATTAACAGCCAAAAGATATGAATTATAATTAATCAGGTATTACTGCATGCAACAATAAAGATATGATCTGTGTCTGATGTACACTGCCGTTCAAATTTTGGGATCAGTAAGATTTGTAAGCAATGGCAGTAAATACATTTATACTGTTAAAAAATATTTCTATTTCAAATAAATTCTGTACTTTTTTATTCATTAAAGAGGACTGAAAAATAATAATTAGTTTCCACAAAGATATTTAGCAGCACAACAGTTTTCAACATTGATAATAATAAGAAATGTTTAGTTCAGATTTTTATAATGTCTTGAGTCAGAGGTTGCTATATATTTTCTCCTCCCCTGCTGTGAAATGGATGGGCTTAAATCCACAGTTTAAATCCACAGGATGCTTTCCTGTGACATATCACACATGTGCACTTCAACACTGAAAATAAAGATAGTTCATTTCATTAAGTTTTAAATAAAAGATTATTGAAGTACATTTTACAAGAAAATTGTATTTTAGTCTTTCTACTTCAATATTTAATTTCAATGTGTTACCTGCCATTTCTTTGTAATTATTTGTGAAATTTACTAGTAATTTTTGAGAAACTTCTCAAAATAAACCCTACAGCATTTTTTAAAGTGAATAAGCCCACAAAAGCAGGTTAATGCGTTTACTTTCTGGGAGAAATCGGGGTAATGTGCAAAAATCTAGTTGTGTCGATCAGTTTATGCTAAAGCAGTTTATGACCTTACTCCGATAAAGGAAATGGGTTAACGCATTTACATAACCACATGTATTGTCAGCTTATTAAGCTTAATTGGGTTAAGAATGTGCGTGTAAACATGCTCACTGAAGACTGAAGTAATGGCTGCTTAAAATTCAGCTTTGCTATTTTAAAATATATTGAAATATTTAAAATGTAATATTTCACAATATTACAGTATTTTTGATCAAATAAATGCAACCTTGGTGATTAAAAGAGACTTCTTTAAAAAACATTTTAAAAAAATCTTATCAACCCCAAACTTTTGAATGGTAGTGCATGAGAGAAATTTTGTTAACAGTGTAAATATGGCCAAAAAGATCACTTAAAACCACCACATTTGTGTCTTTGACTGACAATTAAGTTCAGCTACTCAGGCCCTGACTTGAGTTTCAGACCAAACCCTCACAAACACACTTTCAAAAGGACACACCCTTGTAGTTTTAGAAAACTAAAACCTGCATACACACCTGAATGACAAACTTGTCAGCACCCAAATCCACAATAAGCACCTGAAAGAATGAGACAAAATGAAAAAAGAAGGATGGAAGGTTAAAATCATAACAGAATGCAAGAACCCATTAGTACAAAGTTAAACGTATGTGTCTTTCATGCTCTTTCAAAACAGAAAGCATTAAAAAAAACTCCTATGCATTCAAGTCACTATATGGACCAGACAGAAACCTCAGATGGCAAGCTTGTATAACTTTCTAAAGTTCATCAGGTTCTTAAAACAAGACAAATGCAATCTTGTGTTCACTAAAAACTTTTGGAGTTATGAATATTTTTATTTAGCACACATATTTTAGCACCTTAAATGCTAAACAAGTACTGTACTACTTTGTCACCAAGTCGAAGAGTATACTAAACTTGGAGCATCTTATAGATATGATTTGATACTTTATACCTCTGCCAAATAGTAATGGGGAATTTCTTGGGAATTTCAAGCTGTTAAACAATGGAAACAATTCAAGGCATGACAGTTATTAAATTAAACTCCGGCCGTGGTCATAATCAAATCTCAGAGCTCTCCACTGTTGTTTAGAAGCATCTTATATGGGATCCATGACAGCGTCCTAAAAAATCCCCTTCTGGCAGTCTGTGTTCCAAAAGCCAGATGAGTCCAAGTAAGAAAGTTCATGTAAAACTTGAATGTTTTTAATCTTCTGAAGTAAAACACTCTAAAGTTCATAACCCAGTCAAATTACTGAAACTAATATGGGAAAATGGCTAGAAATCAATGGTTGTGATGTCAACCCTGAACACATGTTCAACTATATTTGCACATCAACACTTATTCAGTGTTCAAAGTGTAGCCAATCATAACAGATCATTTAAATAAAGATCGTTACTATATAGCTCAGAAAGAGGGTTGAGATTATCACTTAAAAAGTCTCAACCTCACCCTTAAGTCATTCCAAACCTGTATGAATTTCTTTCTTCTGCTGAACACAAAAGAAGATATTTTGAAGAATGTCGGTAACCAAACAGTTGATGGGCCCCATTGACTTATGTAGTATATTTTTCCCATACTATAAGTCAATGGGGCCCATCAACTATTTGGTTACCGACATTCTTCAAAATATCTTATTTTGTGTTCAGCAGAAGAAAGAAATTCATACAGGTTTGGAATGACTTGAGGGAGATTAAATGATGACAGAATTTTAGTTTTTGTGTGAACTATCCCTTTAAATATGGCAACTCACCTCCTCGATGGGCATATCCAGCACCTGAGGCAGGGATGGAGACAGCGCCCCCATTACAAAAGGAGTGGGAGAGCAGCATATGTCCAGCATGCATACAGGGAGCACTGGTACAAACGTGTGCTGCCATGTGAAGGGATACAGTAGTGCCAAGGCAGAGTGAGCACATCGGGATAAGACACTGGCCAGAGACAAAGAGAGTTAGGTTAGAATATAATTCTAGTTGGCATTCAGAATGGTATATTTGGGTCTCAGCATGGGTAGCGGTCTGTACCTGAGTTTGTCTGCGATGAAGATCACCCTCCTCTCCAACAGCAGAGAAGCGAAGACCTGCAGGAGTCTGGTCACACTGAGACACTGCAGCAAACTCTCAAAGTCCACGTGCTCCAAACGAGAGTCCACCGGCCTGCACAGAGTCAGAACCTACGAATACGACAGACACACGATTCTACAAATATTGTGACAAACCTGTTCCTTGACATTTGAGTGATTAAAAAGGTTTCAAATAGGGAAGAAATTCTATGTAAAAGGCAACTATGAGGCAAAAAAAAAAAAACATTTGAATGTGTCAAGTGCCTAAAAACCATTATTGGAATTTGTAGAAATATATATTTTAAATAATTTTAACTATAAATATAATTAATTATCAGTATTGATAACATTTTATTAAAATACTTATTTAATATTTTAAGCATCAGTACAAAATATAACAAATGTGCATTTAATTTGTTTTTATTTTAATGCTTGTTCCCTGATTTGTTGTCATTGGGGTTATTGTTAAAATGTTCAAATTAAATGTAAAAAAATTGTGTATTCTGAAAATACAAAAAGTTGTAGAAAGGTACATCCAAGGTCAAAAGTTCAGAGTTAAAAGTACATATGGTTTATTTATATATATTATAAAAACATCTATGAAAATCTCTCTATAAATATATTCTTTTTTACAAAATAATGTTATAATTTGCTTGTGTTTAAGATGTTACAGATACCATCATAAAAACAAATTTTTATTGATAATTCTTCACTGGTGTTTCACCAATTTTTTAATTTGTTAAATACATTAATTACAAAAAAAACTAAAAGTCATGTTGTCCTTTATAACTACTAATATCAAGAACATCACAATCATCTTTTATGGAATAAAAAGAACCAAACTAAATTCAAAAGTTCAACATTTTGCAAGCTTTTAAAAATCTATATTTTCTGAGGAATGTTTCGGAGAAAAATCACACTAAACGTAAACTAAAATTCTTTGCAGAGTTAAACGATACCTTACCTCATTGCCAGAGCCTGGCAGAAAGCTCTTGACAGTGATGGTGCGTCCAGGAGCGGGGAAGGGAGCTTCCATGACACTGTGCATGAAAGGATGAACCAAAGCAGGAGAAATCTCTCTCCTCCTCTCCACCTCCTCCAAGATCTACTCCCAAACATTTCAGGCAGTTACATTTCAGCATCAATCTAAAAGGATTTAGTGCCGATCAAACAGGAAATTCATATCTGGTCTCAGAAATGCCCCTGACCTTTGAGAACAGATTGAAGCAGCCCAGTCTGCTGATGATGCAGTGAACTTCGGGCAGTCTCTTCCCCTTCCCACCGGGCTGCAGAACACACAGGACAATAATCAAGGTTAGTGCATATTTTCCACTGAGAATACACAATATCCTCTCAATGAATATTATTTATTCACCTTCATGTTGTTCCAAACCTCCATGATGATTTATAGGGGCTTTCGCACCTGGTAATAATAATAATAATTTGTTACATTTATATAACGCTTTTTCCAGGACCTCAAAGCGCTTCACATATGGAAGGGGGGGGGATCTCCTCAACCACCACTAATGTGTAGCATCCACCTGGATGATGCGACGGCAGCCATATTGCACCAGAACGCCCACCACACACCAGCTTACTGGTGGTGATGAAGCCAATGGGGATGATTAGGAGGCCATGATGGACAGAGGCCAAGGGGCAAATTTGGCCAGGATGCCGGGGTTACACCCCTACTCTTTTTTGAAGGACATCCTGGGATTTTTAATGACCACAGAGAGTCAGGACCTCGGTTTAACGTCTCATCCGAAGGACAGGTAGTTATTGTAACTTAGTTAAAGGATCTAGCCACCAGGGTGGTTCCCCGAGAACTAAATGTTCTGCCATTTTCCCAGTTGCATTCGCACCACCAGTAGGAACTCTGAAGTGAAGTGAGCTGGCCGACAGCGACGTTAAGCGAGGCATTCAACAACGCCAACAACTGGAGAATAAAGCATGCCATGATCAGAGCTGTGTTTTTGTTGCGTGTCATGGGTTTCGTGATAACGGAGATGTCGACTTATAGGTAATGCGATGGAAAAAGCTAAAAAGGAGGGCTAAGAGACTAAAAATCTCCTATGACAACTTGCGGTGCTACATCTCATCGAGGCTGAAAAAAGAACAACGCTGCAGACAAAGGCAACAGGTAAATGATGTCAACATAAGCTTTGTATGATTATGTCTTGTTTATGTCCAGTGTGAAATAAACTGTGCGTACGCACAGTTTAAAAAAAAAGGTGTTTCGTATGGCATGTGTTTGACCAATCAACGTACAATTGTGCTGAGACTACTCTTAGCCTCAGACGTCACAACCACGGACCGTTGGCTGAACGTCTGATGCATATGGCACACAAAACTGGAAACACTTCAGGAGTTTCGAAGTCGTCATCTGATTTGTTGAATTCTACAGGATTTCCAGGAGACGTGTGTGTTGCATACTTTAACGGTCTGCCTGGAAACAAAGATGCCGTGATGCCAAACCCACTCATGGAAGAACAACGCCATTGTGTTTACAACTGTGACAATGAGCGCTTATCAGGATCAACGAAATGCTGGATTTTCAAAAGAATGTGAAGTATGTACAGTTTGCAGCATAGAAGTAGGAGATAATTTATCTCCCCCAAATGGCGTTCCTTGAGCTAAAATTGTTCCCAGTTCCTGCAGTACGAACACACCAAAAAGAACCTTTTCAAAAAGTGAAAAGGTTCCAAAGCCCCTTATGCGAGGTTTGGAATGACATGATGTTTGGAAAAATAATTAACGTGACCAGGTGAGATTATATTTTTCTGTTGAATTAATATGACCGCATTTTCAAACTAACCAGGATTTTGCGGCAGTATCCGAATAAACGACTCCCGTCCTCCCCCGTCAGGACAAAAGAAAATGTTTCACTGTGGATGATAATCAAAGATCATCTTAGAAGAGTGAATTAGTTGGCCAACTAATATAAAACTGTTTAATATCAGCATGTTACCTGGTGTGGTCCGAAGAGGGACACCAGTCATGACAGTCAGGAAAACAAAACTTGGGAATCGCCCTTAATCTATCTTCGGCAACACGAGACAGACGAGAAGACTTCTCAAACTAAATGCAAAATAAAGACAGAAAAAATATATTTGATATAAATCACATATTTAATAATTGCATTTTTATACATTAAATTTGTTTTATAATTACAATTTATATTTATTTAAAATGTTTCATTTAAAAAAAAATATATAAATTGAATAAATAAATAATTTTTAATTATAATATATGAAAATATATATTATAATTAACATTTATTTAAAACTCTAATGTAAATAATTTTATTCTAATAGATTTTATTATTTTATATAAAATACATTTTAATAGTAATATATAAATATAAAGAGGCATATATAATATTAAAAAATTATATTATTTAAAAAGAAAATGGTGAAACACAAATTCCACAAAAAACATCCTATTGTAAAAGTGAAATGTTATGTAATTTTGTCATTAGGTCTCTTTACCTTCGTAGGGAACTGTTGTGTAATCTCAGGGATGTACGCGTTTCCAGTGGGACCTTTTCTAAGCGACACCACAACAAATTGCTGAAAAAGTTGCTGCTGTTGAAGCTGGATCAAGTCCCTCTCTAAAGTGTGGTAACCTGGACGCCGTTTTAAGGTTGATTGAACGTACACTGTGCGCTGGGAGCGATCTACGATAAAAAATAAATGTAAACAGTATTGAGGGGTTTATAAAAACTGCTTAACTGGTTTGATATACAAGTTAAAGTTGAATAAACAAGAGTTCCCTGTGCCGAGGCCTGAGGGAGACACTGACCTTTAGAGCTCTCCTCAGGATCACTCTCTGTTCCACTCAATTCATCTGCCATAAAACATACATTTACAGGTTGATTACACTTGTTCTCTTGGTAAAGCGTGTAAATATGAAATATGCATCCTTTCTCACCTCTGGTTGCCGTCACCCATACTCGTTTCCTTCCTCTTTTGGCTTCAAAAATCTCCTGGATCCTGTTTACGAGCTACATGAGAAACACACAAATAATAATCCCTCAGGATTTTGTTCACACTATTATTGCAGGTTAAAAACAACTTTAGTTTGTACACTACAGTTCAAAGGTTTGGGGTCAAATTTTGAAAGAAGTCTATAATGCACACCAAGACTGCATTTATTTAATCAAAAATGCAGTAAAAACTGAAATGTTGTTACAATTTAAAATAACTGTTCTCGATTTTAATATATTGGTCATTTATTCCTGTGATGGCTCCAGTTTTCAGGGTCACTTGCACCTTCAACAAATATTCCTAATAATAATAATTATTATTATTAATGTAAAAAACAGTTGTGCTGCTTAATATTTGAATATAGGTGTAAACCAAGATACTTTTTTTCAGGATTCTTTAATAAACAAAGTGAAATATTTTGGAACATTATAAATGCATTTACTGTCACTTTTGTCCAATTTAATGCATCTTTGTTGAATCAAATGATTAATTTCTGAAAATAAAACAGCATTCATTTGAAATTAAAATCTTTTGCAACATTATACATTTCCCAAAATGATAAATAAAAGTCCCAAACTTTTGAACAGTAGTGTGCATAAAAAACATTTACATATTACAATGGAATCCCTGTAAATTAATGTTTAAAATACGAAACGCATGTAAACAATATACAAAAGTAACTAAGATGCTTAAACATTATCATGTGACTAGATGCGTCTACATGTGTACGTCAGACCTGTTATTCTCTTTTGGTCAGCAGAACATGACATGCTAATTATGATTCATAGTCATGGAGACCACAACGGCCTGCCCACATCACACAGTGAGAGCAGTGAGACAGCACATGGTGGTGGCGTTTGCTCATGATGAGCGGAAACAGCGTGGTGGTGCTTCCCCCCAGATAAAAAACATAATGCTCTCCATGTGTGTAGATGGTAAAGGCCTTTTTAAAGGGATAGTTCTAGAAAATTAGATAGAATAGAAAATTCTGTCATTAAATACTCACCCTCATGTCATTCCAAACCTGTACGACTTTCTTTCATCTTCGGAACATAAATGAAGATCTTTTTTGATGAAATCGGAGAGCTTTCTGTCCCTCCATAGACAGCCTACACAAGTACCTTCAAAAAGTTCATAAAGAGATCGTAAATCTTATAAAGTGATCGAGTCTCTTAAGAAAATTTGGACTAAACCACTCAATTCATTTGGATTAGTTTTATCTCTATGAACTTTTTGAAGCGTCGAAAGTTGCGTAGCTGTCAATGGAGGGATAGAAATCTCTCAGATTCCATCAAAAAATATCTTCATTTGTGTTCCGAAACACAAAAAGTCGTACAGGCTTGGAATGACATGAGGGTGAGTAATTAATGACAGAGTTTTCATTTTTGGGTGAACTATCCCTTTAAGCACCACTCATGCTTTGACGTCCACATGAGTTTCAAATAGAGTCACGGAAGGATGATTTTAGGTTGCTGGGTAGCAGAATGCAAGAATAAACAGTGAACAATATGATCATGTATTTGAGCACAGAACTGACAAAGTTATGACTTTGATTCATCACAGAAAGAAAAAAAGAGGGTTCATGAAGCTTTACTGTTTCAGTTCAAAGAAATGAATCATCATGATCACAGGAGACAGTCTAATTTCAAGGTTGTTAACAACAACCAGTCAAAGTAGGACTTTTTTTTTTACTTAAGTGACATACAAATGTTGACAATTATAAGTTAGAAGAAAAGTATACCAAACAAACATCAAATGTCAACAAAGGGTGAGAAAGTATTAAGTAAATAAATCAGTAAAGAAAGTTTAAGTAAATGGAAAATATGCCTCAATTAACATATCTGTGTAACACAAAAAGACCATTGAAAAACATTCACCCCACACTCAGCTCCACAGCAAAACTATCAAAAAATATAGTATTGTATAGAATTATCAATACAAATGTTATTTAAAAAGCCATCACTTTAAACTAAATACAATTAACACTGTGGGTAAAAAAACTGATTCAGTCAGGAAGTAACTTCCTCTTAGAATGAAGCAGTTTAAAATGAATCTGTTATTTTATATTTAGTTTTATATTAGTTTAAATAGACATTTGATGGGATGGAAAAAGCTTTGAAAGTGTGTGAAAGGGAGATGTAAAGAGGGTTGCAGCTGTTAATGATTTGTCCAAACCAGTGTTAATATTGTTAACAAAAACTATTAAAAATATAGCTGCAAGCAGCAATCACCGGGGCCAAGCGCAAGCAAGACGACAAGACATGCCAAAGTGGCTGGGAGTGTGAGTCCCACTGCAGCAAGGAGCAATTAAAGACATTTGAAGATGAATTTTGGCAAAATGGTTGAAAAATCACATACAATAACTAAAAATATGATTATCACTTTCGACCAATAGGTGGCGCAGTTACGAAACTGATGTGATGTGGTCAGAGTGAAGTGACAATGACACATACAAAGTTTGGTGTCAATATGTCAAGGCATTGCAGATATAAAGCCTGAATAGTCATTTTGGCATCATGCCTCAACTTTGCCACTGCGGTATACGAAAACGGTTTTGTCTATCGACACGAAATCCATAACTTTTACTCGGCACAGTCTGGAGATGACACGATCCGATTTTGGTGAAAATCGGACGTTCGGTCTAGGAGGAGTTCGAAAAAGTAGGTTTTAAAAGAAAATAAAGATGGCGGACAGGAACTTTGATTGACTATGGCAAAATTGGTATCTATGTTTTCAGCATAACCCAAGGAATCTATTGAGATCAGTGTCATTACTATAGGCAAATTTATTCAAAAGTTATTAGCATTTTTGGAAATTTCATTATAACTTTTGACCAAAAGGTGGCGCTGTCTCATAAATTTTTGAGTACTTTTAGGGTGTTGTACTGATGACCCATACTGAGTTTCGTAACGATACGTTCATGCGTTCATAAAATACAGCATTTTAGCACATAATTCAAAATGGCCGACAGCCAAAATGGCCGATATGGGAAAATTGGTTATCAGTCGACTCAGCACGATGCCCTGAATCTAACGAGACCACTTTTGTGATTTTTGGACAAACCGTTCAGAAGTTAAAAGCAAAAATATAAATTCTTCATATCTCCGGACCAGTAGGTGGCGCTGCGCCGAAACGCAGCATGTAGCCTCAGGTCATGCTTGTGATGACATGTACCAAATTTGGTCTGAATCCGATAAAGCGTTGTGGAGATACGGCCTTACGTCTGTTTTTGCAAGCGCTACGTAAAATTTATTTGCGCGGTATTCGAGAACGGTAATTCGAATCAACTTGAATTCCATAACTTTTTGTCGTCATGGTCTGGAGTTGATCTGGTTCAATTTTCGTGAAATTCGGAGCAACGGCCTAGGAGGAGTTCGAAAAAGTAGGTTTTTCGGAAAATTCAAAATGGCGGGAAAACTATTATGACGGAAAATGACGTCATAGGGTGCAGTCGAATCGTCATGAGCTCAGGAATCAGAGGAAAAAAGAATTTTGTTTCTAGCCCTTGTGGTTCAAAAGTTATTAGCATAAACATGAGTGAAACTTTGGACAGCTGGTGGCGCTAGAGGGAATGAGTTGGAGACTCCAAATTTGCTATGGTGATAGATCAGGCTGTCCTCTATCACTGTGCCAATTTTCATAAGTTTCCCGCAAACGGTTCTATAGGCTGCCATAGACGCCCAGTCGGAAGAAAAAGAAAAAGAAGAATAAGAACGGGAACAGATACAATAGGTGCCCGCACCTTCAGTGCTTGGCCCCTAATAAATGGAAATACAGCAAAAAAAAATTTTTTTTTAAATATATTATATGAAAAACGTAAACAGAAATGTTGCCTTGACAACTAACTGAAATAAAATCAGCTTGAGTTGAAGTACTGAAAAATAAAATAAAATAAATATTTAAAAAACGAATAAAAATACAACAAAATTACTAAAAGTTAAAATAAAATAAGTGAAAAATGTAAATATAAAAAAAAGCTTATTCAAAATATTAATAAATACTTTAATAGTATATAAATAATATAAAAAACTTTTGGTAGTATATAAATAATATTAAAAACTTTTGGTAGTATCTTTAGATGTTTCATTTGGAACGCATGAGATAACATCTGTGTAAACCACTCAACACAACCTACTGAAGAACTGGACCACTGACAGAACAACTTCCACATTTCTCACATGCTGTTTGATATAAAAATGAGTGAACTGTAAATGAGTGAATATTTTGCCTCCTCATTCTGCTCGCTCTCATTATTAAAACAGCATTCCTCCGTGAGCATCATCTACGCTGCCTTGGCCTGCTGAATTTGGCCTTTCCAAAATAACAATATGGATCATACTAGCACAAAGCTGGATATAGCTGATTACTCAGCAGCGTCCAGTATGATGCACAGGCACTTCATGATAATCTTCAACCTCTCGTGCTCCAAAAGGAAGCGTTTCCTGCCACCATCCATCCATCTCCTTACCACTTCCTCTTATGTAGCCTCTTCTTTCCCTCTTTTTCCCTCTTCTTTCTTCAAGCACCAAAGCTAACATTTCTAGACTGTTTTTTATACATGTTTCATGTCTGGTTCTTCTTATATTCACAGCTATTTTTTATTTTGAGATTTTGGACAAAACAGGCTAGAGAAATGTGGTGTATGTATCAAATAATTATAAGCGTTAGGGTGCAGCTCCTGCTTCTTCTGTTCATAAAACACTAAAGAATTGATTATGTCATCTAAAAGTGTGGTTAAAGTTCACATGCATACAATCAGAGAAACAGGTGATGGCAGGCACATGTTGCGCAATGTTTAATGACGTCTGTCTGAGGCACGTGTGTGTGCGTGTGGGTTTACCGGGGGTTGTTGGTTTGTCTTGTATGCAGTAGCAGGTTTGGCTGCTGATGATTTAGGAGTGTTTGTAGCGAAGGTACGTGTAGGTGACGTTACGGATTCTTTGCGTTCCCGTCCCATTTTATGCAGCATGTCGCCATTAGGTAATAGTGTGAAGGGCTTTGGTGAGAGCTGCATAAAGGTAACAGACAGTGCATTAGAAAACAGACAGTTTAGTTACACAATTAGCCAGTGGCCTTTATGTAAATTTCTTATTGAAATAAATAGTGGGAATAAATGACAGCAAGGTTGAAAATAGGGAATAGGGGTTTTCTATTTAAATGTATAGCCAGCTTTCATTTGTCTAATAGCTATTTTATGCCCACCAAGGCTGTATTTATTTGATGAGAAATACATTAAAAAAGGAATTTATGAAATATGTTTGTCTATTTAAATGTTTTAAAACTGAATTTTCAGCATCACTACTAGTCTTCAGTGTCACATGATCCTTCAGAAATCATTCTAATATGCGGATTTGCAGCTAAACATTTTTTGTGGAAACTAATGAAAAAATTCTGCAATTAAAATGACAGTCACCTTGAAGTGTGGGCTCTCTCTCTGTCCAATGGTGTAGTTGCGTGGCCGTCTTATAGGTAAACACCTGGGAGAAAGCTTGATGTCTTCATATGGGTTCTCTTTTGGCATATCCGCTGTAAATGATTGGTTGAAACAACACAGTAACACTTTATTTCAATGGTCTACTTTAGACATTCCACTAACTATAAGTAACTACATGTCAACTAGCAGTCATTAGAGTATTAGTAGACTGCCTGCTTAATATCGCCTGACACTTTATTTTGAATGCTCCGCCAACACATTCTACTGACTATAAGTAACTTTACAACTACATGTCAACTTATTCTAGTAACCCGAACCCTAACCTAACAGTCTACTAATACACTAATGAGAGTTAGTTGACATGTAGTTGCAAAGTTACTTAGTTACTTATAGTTAGGACAGTGTCTAAAGTGGACCATTGAAATAAAGTGTAACCAAAGACACTACTATTTTAATTTTAAAAAATGTAAAAAAAAACATTTTGTGTTCTCTACGCTGGCTCCAATACAATTAGGAATGTGCCAAACATGTTTTTAAAATCAACTAGTCGGTGGGTTGTCTGTCTTAAGGAAGCCCTCTATAATTAGGCTTGTTTCTTAGGGGGTGTTTACAATACATAAGATGCCTTCTTGCTTTCTAAGACAACTGAACGGTCTAATGCATCTGTCTGGGATGCAAAAGACCACTGACTGTGTATGGCTGTAGTGACGATGCTTGCAAGGAAATTCATTTAAGCTGCAACAGTTTTGAGAGGGTTTTCACCACTAAAAAAATAGAACAATACCAATTCACTACCATTTTATAGTTTGGGGTCAGTCCGATTTTTTATTTTATTTTTTTTAACTGAAAGAAGTCTTTTATGCTCAACAATGCTGCATTTATTTGGTGAAAAATACAGTAACAACAGTAATATATTGAAAAATTATTATAATTGTTTACTATATAATATAGATAGATTACTATACCTTTTAAAATGTAATTTTTTCCTGTGATGCAAAGCTGAATACAAGTTAATTTCTTTCAAAAGAAAAAATCCCCAAAGACCCCAAACTTTCCAATAATAGTGTATGAGAAAAATTATTATATCAAGATGAGATTTTCATTTCACGCAGACATATTTTTTATCGTACTTCACAGTAATATCTGATCAATGACATGTGTCTTGGGATTCTCAGAATCACTCACAGATGATGTCCTCATAGATGCTGTCTTCAGACAGGGCGTGGAAAAGACCCGAACGGCGGCCCTCCTTCACTCTAGAGGCCTGTTGGGCTGACAGCCGTACCACATCCTCAAACTCAAACGACTTCCTGTGGACAAGAGGATCAAGATAGGAACAGTCACTGTATTGTAATCTAACAACAGGTTTTGGGTCCTTCATAAAGGATAACCATTCATCCAAAAAGGAATGCACTAGAATGCATATAACAGTTAAAATAGACATGATATAGATTTAGAAGATGATATATTATGGCTTGTACAGACTCCGGGTTCCAAATAATCAAGCACAAAAAACAATTAGAGGAAAGAGTAAACACAACAGTGTGACCATAGGAGTGTTCGAGTGTTCAGAAAGCCCTTGCGTGACCAATGCAGTCTTTGCTGAAACAGAAGTAGGCCAAATGTGGACAATGGGCTGTGATTCTGCCAAAGTACAGCTGACATCACAGCTGGGGACGAGGCCAGACAGCTAAACTATCACCCACTCACAGTTAAACTCTCCTCACTGTCCTCTGACACAAAGCTGTCCAAATCAAAGTATGAAATAAACAATTACAAGAAGTAGAATTTTACATTTTCTTTAGAAATTGAGCAGTGTTTTACACATGAATAATTCTAGAGTGTTGTAATGTGTTCTAAATGGTTTCAAATGCTGTGACCCAATTCGCATTCTATCTGTTCTAAATAGTATTCATAATTAAAATAAGTGTGTTCCAAATCGTAATATGTTGAAATGAGTATTTCAAAGATACACAGATGGTACTTTTTCCAGTTAGATTTGATTAGAACTACAAAAATAAGTGTTAAAAACTACAAACATGGTGTCAGACGGTTATGTAAAGAGGATTAGATAAAGGGGTTTGAGTTATTAGTAATCAGTATCTAATTGGACGAAAATATACTTATTCAATGTTATCCACATTATATTTTATCTGCAACAGCATTGTGAACATTTCTTCATTCACTTTTAAATGCATTCTTTTGCAAATTGTAAACACGAGGTAGAGTCTCTGCATGAAAGACCCACGGCTGGCAGATCAACGTGCGACTATATTTCACTACGCAAAGGAAGAAAATTAAATTGAATGTGGAGGATTTTAACTGTGACGAGATGATTGACAGGACAGTTTAAATGGTGACAGGATGGATGTAACTAAGCAACAGTGCTGTCCATTAAAGATGACATGTTGACGCAGTAGTTTGTCCCAAAGCTTGGCTAGACTTAAAAGTATTAACTTTTTCTTCACAAAAACAGTACATATTTTTAAGGCATCGTATAAGTAGGCTAATTAGGATGCAGCAAAAGACTTTAGTTTATATATATACCAAGATGCTGCACTCAGTGCAATGGGCAATAAGGTAGAGTAAGTCCACCATCTAAATAAAAGAGCCAATCGGTAAATTCACTGCAGCTGCCTTCAGACGCTCCAGTTGCAATAGAAACAGCCAGTGTTCTGAGACTCACGCTAGCACTGCATATGCGCATTGGCTGGTCCAGCCAGAAATAGATGGTTTAATGCTATTTGAGCGTAAGAAACAACATTTATGTGACGGTTCATGTCAGATTTTTTCTGTCAGTTATTTAAATGTGAGTATTGCAAGCGATTTTTGAGATTTTATGATTTCCGATGACCGAAATAGCTGCCTAGAAGCATTGCAAATATTTTCTTGAAAGGGACTTTGGTGGTGTTTAGCATGTTGCTATGTGGTTGCTTCGCGTCCCAAGTCCTCTTACTTCACCCAAAAATTACAATTCTGTGATAATTTGCACACCTGAACTCTCACATTAAATCTCTATGGTATTTTGGCTTGGGACCTTCCATGTAAATCCATGGGATTCCATCTGATTACTTAACATTCCACGTGATTTGAGCTATCAATCAAGCTGAGGCATGTCAGTATGAGAACGTTTGGGCCAACACCTATTGTTCGTTAGGATATATCATTTGCGACCAGGTTTAACAGGTTTTGATAACCAGACAAACGCTAGGCTATTTATACTGGGTTATCGACCTGTTTTGTACAATATAATTACATAAGGGGGTTGTTCAGTCATCAAGTTTCTGGCATTTGACTTATGGTATGACAGCAAAAGATAAAATCCTTGTCCAAAACTGAAAATTCCTTCCGAACACCACAACCAAAACGAAAAAATTATTATTAAATTAGACTGTTTGGAATTAGATTTGAAAGAGTGGGTCACTGCAATAGTGGAAAATGCATCATATGAATCTATGCTCAGTTAGAATAAATGGTGTTAGAGACTTTGGGATGAGTTCTGGATGCACATAACAATGATTTTGATCTTATACTTTTTCTGTATTTCATTTTTGTCACCCTCCCTCCCTCTTCTTTATACTTTACGTAATATGCAAGGATCTGTGACTAGGAACTTTGTTGTATACATGCTTGCAAGTAACCTTCCAAAAAAAAAAAAAAAAAAAAAAAAAGCATCAATGAAAAAAAACTGTTAGAAGTTAGAACATATTCTAAATATTGTAATGTTTTTCTAAGTGATTACCTAAATATATTAATTACAACATCTGGTAAGATATATTCATGAATAAGAAATTTTGTTTAAAGTAGGCTACTTTAAATTGTTGGGTGCTGCACATAAAAAAAACTCCATTTCCTTTTTTATGTTTGGGATTAACAGTGTAATGTGATCCGCACTGCGGGAATAATATTCACCTGTTCTTTCTGTTTCTGGAAAACCCGTTGAAAGTGTTGTCTGGACAAGGAGGAGGTGGACAGCTGGGGGGCTTTAATGTGATGTCATGCTTCCGGACTTGATCCGATTTGCCGACTGATGGAGTCTGGTTCTCCAATTGAATCCGTTGGCCGGGCGGACTGCTCGCACCCTTGTATTGGAATGTACGCTGTGGTTTAGGTGGAGGGGAAGAAGGTCCAATTTCACCAAGACATTTAGTCACCATTGAGGAATCTTTCTCTCTCTCCCAGAAAGATTCATCTGCCTCCAGTCGTTTCCAGAAACCCCTGGAGGTGTAAAAGTTCCCTGGAGGCAGCAACGCCTCTGGATCATCTACACACTGAGGTAGAGATGTAATTTCGGCATCTGGGAAATGGTTTGACTTAAAATTATTGCTTTTAACATTCAGTTTAGTCACTTGGACTTGGGTTACAGGGGTTAAAGACTTAGTTGCAGGAGTTGATGTTACAAATTTATCCGAATGCGTGTGATTTCTTGGGAAATCTGACTTCATTTCACCTGCAACCGATCTTAAAGTCATATGGTTTTCTCTGAAATCCAATCCCAGGCTTTTTGATACAGTCACTTTGTTACGACCTCCTTCATTGCAGTCAAGTCCATTTCCAAGAAGGTCCCCTGAAAGCCTACGAGAAGCAAGAGTCCGCTGGGTCTGAACTTTTCCACTCCGGACGTCCTCCTGCTGGCTGAGTCCCTCCCATTGGGAGATTTTCTGCTTGATGTTGACGCCAGGCTCTCGCGAGAGTGGCCATGCTGCTGTTGTCGCCGTCTTCCCTCCTGGTCCTCCTGTGGTGACATTCCCCCCTCTTTTTCTATGGTCCACTCCAGGAGCCAGCATGACGACGAGGATGCCGTCACAATGCAGGGCCGTCTGGCATTGCAACAGCAAGCCTATCAAGGAAGAACCCCTTCCTTTGCGGTGCAAATAGGTTAATAAAGTTCACTGAAGAACCTCTTTCCTGTAGGACAGCTATGTCTTCAGTTCCTCTGCCATTCTTCCTTCACTTAAGAGACTGCAAAGGGGGGAAAAACACAAGTGGGTTCAACTGACAAGCACATTTTGCAAACACAAAAGGTGATGGTATCTGCATGCTGCATAAATGCAGGAAACCAAAGATAGTCACTGTCAAGGTCAGCACTGAAACCAAAAATAAAAACCCTAACAAAGAGGAGACTGACAACGACAGGAACATGTGAGAAGACAAAGCATTGTAGAGGCCTCTATCCCCAGGAACACCCACCACCCCCACTCCCACCCTCTCCAGCTGGGCCCGTCCAAAGCACTGCCATGCATTAACACACTTGAGCATAATGCAATTCAATTTCACTCCTCTTCAAAAGCTTCTTTCAGCCACGGCACGAAAAGGACAGGCATTCCAAGTATTTCCACATCCATGTGCACATAATAGAAGGGCCTTCTTTGTGGTACAAAAACGAGTGGTCATCACATCAATGAGGAAAATATGCACAATTTCATGCACGTAAATAAACGCTGGTGTCTATATACCAAGTTGACAACAAAAAGAGGCCACTTGAAATTCCTCTTTCCTGCGTCTACTGTAGCCGAGATGGATCTGGTAGCTTTAACACAAGCCCTCATCTGGGGCCAAAGTGTTTTGGACACGTTGCACATTACGCTGAGAGTGAGGACATGCTGAAATTCCTTGGCAGTGGGATTGAACGACATAATAATTTGGTATATTGACCACATTTGATCAGCCGGGCCCAAAAATTATGCATTTGTTCTGGATGACCTACATCTAACGTACGAACTGGAATCTCTCCATGATTCGAGCCAGATCCCATCCCCCTTACAGGATCATCACATCTACTGACCCACTTGTGTCTGCGAGCGTGTGCAGGAAGGCCCGTGTTTCCTGATTCACAGGAAGATAGGATCAGCAGAATGTCCATAACGATGGTTTTACAAATGTAATCTGGTGTAGTATTTCCATGCTATTTTTTTTGTGACTCAAGAGGTCTGGTATGAAACATAACCCGGCAAAGTTCACAGACGCATAGTCTGAAATGGTGCAGATGGTCTGTGTAGGTTTGGACGGGCTAGATTAACGGTTAATTACAACTTGCGGAGTCTGCGGAAAGCCGTCTAACTCTAATCATCCTGACTTAAAACTTCCCGACTGCATGTGAGGAGGAACTTCTCATGACATTCCCAGCACCAGACCCACAACCTGAGAGGCAGAATAAATCTTCTGTCTCTTTTTTCCAAGCCACCTGCTTCCAGATATGCCACCGCACACCGACGAAGCTCTGCATTTGGGGTTTGGTGATCAAAAGAGTCATCAGCAACCGCAGACATACACAAAACACCCCTACAATGCCAACATCAACCAGACACTAGTATTACCCCAGCCCTCAAATGGTAGGCAATCAAGACATAAATAAACTATAATATTACTTTTGACAGGTGATCCAACCATCCCAGGTGTTTGTGCATGAGGGGACATGCTTCTGGGTGGGGTTGATTAAGAGGGTGAGAAAGTGAGTGAGTTCACTGTCAAAACTAAACATAATCATGTCTATAAGACAAAACATTCTGTCAAATACTGCCCAACTCATTGAGTTATAGAAGTTAATAAATAACTCAACTGGTGTCAATACTATAGATATTTTTATCCCTATGGGAAAAGAGAAAATCAGAAGATTTCGACTCTGACCAACATGAATAAATTAATTTTTGATTAGCATATTTAGGTAGACTTCGGCATAAATGTAAATAAAATGTGTCTATAAGGACATTTAAATAATCAATTAAATAAAGGAAGAACAAAATAGAATTTATTATTAAAGGCTCTAAAATCAGGTACGAAAAAGAAAAAATATATATAAGAAAATAATAAAGTAAAACAACATATATTAATGTAAATAAAGTTTTACATTAAATGGATTAAAAATAAACATTAAATACTTTTTTTAATTGTATTAAATGTAATATAATAAAACAAACAGGCAAAGAAACAAAAAGCAGCGACCCAGAGCTCTTTCTTGTCAGCCAGTTCAGATCTTTTGTTTTGAAGAAACATTAACTTACTTACGCAAACTTGTCCGCACAACAGATATGTTCGACTGAAATAAAGCGAAATAAATGTTCTCATGAGAGCTCATTTCGAGTAAATACTGAGTCTGTAACTCTGTTGTGGAGTCTTCAGCGGAGTCTTCATATTTCACGGCTGGTTAGCCAGTCGGCTAAAAACGTCCTCGAGAGAAACTTTGTATCCATTCACTTTCACAGCGAGTAAACAACGGGTCACAAAGTAACAGATAATTCCTGGCAACAATGTAATGCCTGGTGTTGTTTAAATTCCCGATAGAAACTGTTATCGGTGTTCCTTAAAGAGTGGATGTGTTTGTGTAATCCTGCTCCTCCTTGTGCTGTCAGTTCCCCCTCTGAGCTTCGGTTCCTCTGAGTGGATGAATCAGCTCACGAACTGGTGCTGCAATAAAAGTGTCTTCATAAAATAACCAATGTGTCTTCCTGGTTACTACAAGAGACTTGTTCAGGCAAAACTTACTTGAAACGGAAATGCTACTTTGATTCTATTGTTTTAACTGCTTAGTAACTTGAGACATAATGTTACAAGCACAAGTGCTGTATGTTAAAATGCATTGGCAACATTTTTTCGGGAACATTTGAATTTGCCCACAAAGCATTGAGGAAATTAACAAGTGATTATTATGAATTATGCATAAGAAGAGAAATTATAACATTGTATTGTACAATCCATCGTGTGATTTTATATAGCCTACTCGTTTAAAATAGCTAATTCAATTTCATAACACACATTATGTAGTCATACAATAGGTTTGAGAAACAACTAAATTTTACATTTAAATGATATTCTACAATATTTTACATACAGAGAAGCTCTCAAACTGTACCCCAAAATTCATACATCAAGATGCATGACCTGTTCCTGTTGTGCCTGGTTTGGCACTAATGACAACAAATGACACTTGCTATTATGTACCCATGTCAGGTCCTAAAAGTTTTAATATGCAGATGTCCAAATGACCTTTGAGAGCTACAGAGATGGAGGAGAAGGTGAACTGATGCTTTTGTATAACATGAGAAGACTTGGAATAGGTATTGCTTTACAGAAGTTGGTGGTTTTGATGTCCTTTTTAGACTTGACAGCCTTTGGTCTCAATGAATGGAAGATGGGCAGCATGAACATCTGTATAAAAAAAATTTGTGTTCCACCGAAAAAAGTTAACCAGGTTTGGAACAACATAAAGTTAAGTAAATAATGACAGGTTTGTCAATTTTGTGCTAACTATAAGAACTAAAATAAATGAACAAAATTTTAGAACACAACCATATTTTAAATATAGATTTAGTTTATTGAGTCAACTGTATGTAACAGGCTTTTTTTTCCCAAAGCATGACCACTAAAAAACATAAGGATACAATAAACAATAAGGATAAAGATACAACAAGGCACAAAGGGGGTGTAAACTTAGTAAACTGTAAACAGCAGTAAGACCTAAAGATCAGACATAAGACAAACTTCACAAGCCAACAAACACCTGTGTACAAGAAGACTCGGTTCTGGAGTGTTATTTCTCATTAAGATATAAGCTCTGTCTCATGGGCATCATCTAATGGGCTTCACAATAATATTAGCCGAAATGTTGTTGTCAGTGACATCATTTAAAGAGAGTACAGAACAAACACTTTGCATGTGTGGATGTTTTTTTAGTCAGTCATCATGCCCTCTTTAATAAGGTTCAGCTCATAGCACTGGGTCTCGTAGCGGTAGGCCATGCGAATCTGAGCCACGTTGGTTTTGCGGATGTCGTTGCCCTCTGGACCGTCCTTCAAGTACTTGGCACCAAGGAAGTGAACCTTTTCCTGTTTGTGTGAGAAAAAGTTTATGTTGCAGTGTGATTATCAAAACTGAAAGGTATAAATTATTACTAGGCATCAAATTTCAACAAAAACATTCCTTAACCCTGGTGGTGACGACTACAGATGTGTAATATATATAACATATAATATATACATGTAAAATGTGTGAATAATTTGAATTATTAATTCCATATTATTAGATATAGAATCATTGTTTTGAAGTAAAAAAAAAAATCAGTGTTGTTAAAGGGGTCCTATTATGCACTTTTACATTTGTTTTCATGCTTGATTGTTAAAAAACACACATTATTTTTCACATTATCTGGCGCAAACACACCAATTTCAATGAAGTCCCTCCTTCTGAAATACAAAATGTGCTGTGATTGGTTAGCTGGCCCAGTGTGTTGTGATTGGCAGACTTAGCCCCGTGTTTGAGAAATGTCACGCTCCTTCATAATTCATAACATGCAGTTCAGTTAAATATTGAGGATAGCGTCAATTTCAAACCAATTTGAGCCCGCTTCAGACCCTGACAATGTTAACAAACAAGAGGATCGTGTAGAACGGATTTTTTGCAAGCACGAATTTCACAGTACCGGTACATTTCTGTGTGGTATGTTTTTTAAATTTTCTTATACATTAGAGATACGATGTTATCATTTAATTGTGATGTTTGTCTGAATACTGAGGTAATACAAACAGTAATCGATCACTAAACATGGTTAATTTTCCTATAAGGAGCGGTTAACTTACTTACAGAAGTGAGAGATTATGAAAGCAACAGAAAACAAGCTGTTCCCTGTAAAATGTGCAGTGCACAGATAAAAGCTGTGGTTATAATGTTCAGGAACAGTGTTTCAAATAAGTTTTAAGGAAGGTCACACTGTAGTTCTGGACACATTGTGGAAAAAAACAGTGTTTCTTTGACATATACTAGTGACAACACTGCCTTCTCTAATGCAGCTCAACCAGGCCTCGTCCCCTTTTTATGCGTATTCCGTGGGGGGGATTATTTAAATGAGGAACATTGTGACTTCATAAGATCCGGAAAAATCGCTTTGTAGTCCAAACGAGATGTGTTAGTCATGTGACCTCACCTCATCAGACAGGCCGCTCTGGAGGACACTGTTCCTGGAAATCTCGCACATGTCACAGGTGCTGAGCTTGAACACCTGGGCTGCAATGGCATACTCCTCCATCAGGGGCTCCTATTGATGCAGGCATTCAGATGAATTCAAACACATGATCAAATCAAAGGAAAGAGAGAGAGAAGATTTGCAGTTTGCACATATGGAAACCTTGGTGTAGTGGAACTGCATGGGGTCGTCGGTGGACAGGGAGACCATCAGTCCCTTCTGATGGAACTCCAGCAGAGGGTTCTTGTTGTACTCCAGGAACAGACTGTTGTTGCTGAGAGGAGACATAGCAATGGGAATCTGGGCCAGGTAATACAGGTACTGCAGGACTGGGCTCTGTGGAAAATGAGGAGACAGCGACTGTTGTGATTCTTTCGAAGACCGAGAGAGAGCATGAGGATAAGATGAAGTGTTAAGGTGAAGGATGCCCCCTAATGGTCAGGGTAAAGCGTGTATTAACCTTCTTGAGGTTGAGGCCGTGAGAGATGTTGTCCGCAGTCATAAAGCAGGCAAGCAGGTGAGTGACAGCTCCAGCCTCCCCACAGTGAGGTCTGAACTGGAATGTGTTCATACCTCTTTCCCTGGATGCCACAAAAACATAAGATACAGTTACTCTGGCCTATATAAACACACCTTTAATTTAAGTAATGCTTTTATTCAGCAAGTATGCATTAAAATAATCAAATGTGACTGTAAAGACTTCAAGTATGCTGTTCTTTCTTAACTTTCATTCATCAAAGAGTCCTTTTTGTTTCCACAAAAAATGTAAGTAGCTTAACTGTTTTCAACATTGATAATAAAATATTCTTGAGCAGCAAATCAGAAGACTAGAATGATTAATGAAGGATTGTGAAGACTGGAGTAATGATGCTGAAAATTCAGTTTTGCATCACAGGAATAAATTACATAAAAAAATACATTAACATAAAAAACAGTTATTATAAATTGTATTAGGCTAATATTTCACAATATTACTTTTATATTTATTGTATTTTTAAAATCTTGGTGGGCATAAGATACTTCTTTCAAAAACATATATAAATAAAAAGTAAATTATGATTTTTTTTTGCCAACTTTTTTGTGTCCAAAATGATAATTAGCTCAATTATTTTACTCTTTTTGACCTTTATTTATAAAGAGCTTCATACAATACAGATTGTTTCAAATAAATAATGATCAATGATGCAAACAGAAAGCAAACAAACAAAAAAAGCAGCTCTAAAAACTCAATAGTGTCATTCTTCAGTTGAAGTCAGTTCAGTGTTAATTCAGTTCAATAACTCTGTAAAGTTCATCATTTATGAATGAGTTCAATTCTATAAAGCATCACTGCAGGAATCAGTGATGTCATCATCTATTCTCATCAAATAGTGTCAGTGCAGTCAAATCAATAAATTGCTGAATATTAAAGGAGAACTCCGGTCAATTTTAACATTGAGCTCAATTTTTAGTAAATTTGGAGTGCTGTCAATACAGAGAACAACGACAAAAATCGGTGTTGCCTACACCGTGTTATCCTCTTTTTAAAATTTACACCCTATTGACTTGAATGGGGCAAGTTTTAAACCTGCTTTTATTTCTCTTATCATCCTTGATGTGTCATACAAGTGCCCAGCCATGTTGAGTGATTCCTTAAGAGTGAACACGAGTGAAGCTGACTGCAGTAGATGTGAAAGATATGAATAAAAATGATGTTATATCAGCCAGCGCAAATACCTGTATTTAGTTCCTGTTTTCGGTGGAAGTCCAAAGTAGTCGATTGTCGAGTTCACGCGCATAGGTTTAGTTACTATGATCACGCGCGTGAACTCGACAATCGACTACTTTGGACTTCCACCGAAAACAGGAACTAAATACAGGTATTTGCGCTGGCTGATATAACATCATTTTTATTCATATTTTTCACATCTACTGAAGTCAGATTCACTCGTGTTCACTCTTAAGGAATCACTTAACATGGCTGGGCACTTGTATGACACATCAAATATGTTAAGAGGATAAAAGCAGGTTTAAAACTTGCCCCATTCAAGTCAATAGGGTGCAAATTTAAAAAATAGGATAACACAGTGTAGGCAACACCGATTTTTGTCTTTGTTCTCTGTATTGACAGCACTCCAAATTTACTAAAAATTGAGCTCAATGTTAAAATTGACCGGAGTTCTCCTTTAAGTGTCCCCAAGTAAAAAATTAATAGCACACGTCTCCTTGCAAGCTGTACAACTTGAAGTATTATTCATGTCCATGGGACAAACAGTGTGGGATGTATTATAGACCTTATTCAAAGCAGAGCTGTGACAGGTATGAAAGTGAGGCTGTGAGGGATAGACTTGCTGTGTTTTCAATGGCATCTGCTGTAAAAAGCTGTATACAGCTCCTAGGTCACTTATAATTTGCCACAGCTCATATTGTTGGGAGGTTTTTGTCTACTTAAATTTCTACACACACAGCCTACGACGTAGCTACAGCATGAGTTCGATGCAGAAGTATAAATTGGGCTGGATTTAAAAATCAAAGATGGCGCAGCTGTGAAATAAGGTCTATACACCAAAGTTTAAGTATTTAGGGTCAGGGATTGAAACAAACCCCTAACTTCAATTAAGCAATCATAATAGTATCAAGTACAACAATGATCTAGTCTATAAATGTCCTATAGCTAGTTTTTTTCTTTTTGTGTTATTGAGATACTCACTTGCGCAGCTGGTTGAGTCGGGCGATGTTTGCATACATGTAGTAAATCCAGTAAGTGTATGAGGGGCTCTTCACAATGTCCCACTCCTCAGGCTTGGGGCTCTTTGTGGAGAACATGTGACCGCTGTGTTTGGATTCATCATCCACACTGTCAAAGCCTGTCACCTGCAGAGGGACAAAACACAGGGATGGAGGGGTTAACAGACTACAGTAATATTGTGAAATATTATTACAATTTAAAATGATTGTTCTGTTTTATAGTATTTTAAAATGAATTTATTCCAGTAATGGCTGAGCTAAATTCTCCAGTCTTCAATGTCACATGATCCTTCAGAAATCATTCTAATATAATGATTTGCAGACGTGGGTAAAGTAAACAAAATCTTATAGAAATAATTACTCAAGTAGAAGTAAAATTAATAAATGTTATTAATTACCTGAGTAAGTGTAAACAAGTATCCAATGAAAAGACTACTCAAGTATTGAGCTATAGTTACTTCGGATCTGATTCAGAACAAGCAAGATGATGCTGGAGTCAATAAAGCATGCATTACAATTTTCTGCTCAAGAAACATTTATTATTATAGTCAATGTTAAAAACAGTTGTGTTGCTTGATGTGAAAACCATGATGCAATTAAAAAATAAAATAAAACTATGAATAGTTCAAAAGAACAGCATTTATTTCAAATAGAAATCTTCCGTAAAATTATAAATTTATTTTATATGTATTTTTTCCCTTTCGATCAATTCAATGTGTCGTTGCTGAATTAAGTATTACTGACCCCACACTTTTGAAAATGACTAGGACACTGTATTACTGAGATAGAACTTGTCTCTTTGCAAATGTATTCACCAATATTATATTTTCCAAATTCACTCACATGCTTCAAGAAGACACTAAGCTCTGGGTTGGAGTTCGGGTCAATGGTGGCCTGGAAGACAGGTAGGAAGATGTTTTCCAGCATCTTTCCAAAGTGTGGCACAAAGTTCTTGGCTCTGAAAATGTCACTACAGGGAGAAATAAAAGACATACTGTTAGTACAGTTTTCACAAAGAGACTAAAGTGCGAGAAGTGAAACAGATTCACGTACTAGATTCTGGGCACTTGAATCATCCACTTGAGGTGAGGAGAAAAGACCCTGTGCTTGTTGAACCAGCTGGAAAGCTTAGTCCACTCATTAGGGTTGCAGCCATAGATGGACAGACGGGGCTCTGCGTACTGGTATCTGGCATCCTCCAGGTCACTGGCGACTTCCTGTGAGATTACAGAGATTATGGCTGATTTGATTGGTTTCCAGGTGAAGTGTAAATGACTAATGCCATGGTTCACCCAAGTCTTACCTTGATAATGGTGGCAAAATACTCTCCAGATATGTGGTTCTCAGTCTTCATATAAAGATCACGCAGCTCACTGGCCCCCACAGGGTTGTACTTGGCATTGAATTTATCAAAACGCTGGAAGGTTTGTCTGCCCTGCATGAGTCGAGCAAGGAATAACTGTAAATAACTTTGCAGTCATCACAAACAACAGTTTTCGTGAGCAGTTAGGAGTGCTAAAAATACTGTCATAACAGCTGAGGATACACCGGGTAGATTTTGTATCCCATGTAATGGTCTAAAAATACAGCACATGACAACTGCATAATGAGCTGCATAGTGCTGTAAGGATGTTTTGACATCTTGTTTTTTTTAGTCCTGAACATCTGCTGATTCTCTATACATATTCTTCCCAAGTTTGGGTAAGCAGGCACGGAAGGATTTGTATGATGTTGTGTGATACGTACAGCATGCACATCCAGGGAATCTACAGTCAGGTCATAGGGGTGCAGGTTAAGAGATGCAAAAAGTTCCTTCATGGTCACTTCCTTGCCCTTCAAAACAGCAACCACCCGATCTCCATCCACACGGTAGGACCTCTTGATGAAGCGGAGGAGATGCTTCTGGTTCATGCAGGCGGCAGCGTGGATGTGAGTATCAACCTACACCAGCGAGAAGGGAACAACAACATAACTGTAATAACTTTTATTTTTTTTATGTATAAATTACATTTGGCTGTTTTGAGTCATACCTTTCTACAGTTGTAAAAGTCTCTGTGGGGATTTTTCTTCAGCTCTTTCATTTCCTCCATCTCATTTAACATCTCATGTACATTGAATTTTGACATGAGGAACTTCAGACGCCGATGAGCGTATGTCTTTCTGAGGGACAAAACACAAGCATCCATTTAGAAAAAAAAAAAACATCATTCTTATACTTTATAGACTTTTATATTTTTATTTTTTAATCAGCTAGCATGCATTAAATTGATCAAAAGTGACAATAAAGACTTTTACATTGTTACAAAATAAATATATTTCAAATGATGATTCTTTAAATTATAAGAAATTACAATTTAATTTTATATAAAATAAATACATTTAATTCATAATAAAATATTTCTTTAGCAGCAAATCAGCATATTAGAATGATTTCTGAAGGATCATGTGACACTGAAAATTCAGCTTTGATCACAGGAATACAGTGCATTTTACAATAAATCAAAATAGTTATTTTAAATAATAACATTTTACTGGTTTTTACTGTAATTTTGATCAAATAACTCCAGCCTTGGTGAGCATGAGACTTTTTTCAAAAACATTTAAAAAATCTTACTGACCCCAAAGTTTTGAACAGTGCTGTATATCATAAACAAATAATGAAATATGTAACACTGATTTAAACTATTTCATCACATTCAATTCTTAGTGTTTTTTCCCTATCCTGAAATGGAAAATGAGAGAATACAGACAACTAGAGATTATTGAAGCATCATGCAGGAGTTTCGTGCACGCACGTTGGGCCCAGAGAAATCAAGGTGATGAGGAAGTTCATGTCATCGAGGAAAGTGGCAAGTTCTGGACCGGGGTGGTTCAGAGGCTGGTGTTTATCAGCAGATGCTGCATCTTTGTAGACAAAGATAACACCGTCCTTCATGCGAGCAACGTAGCCGAGGTTAGGTGGGAAGTCCTTAGTGCAGAAAGGATCATCACCAGCCATAGGAGGAGTGCTAAAGACTGCAACACAACAGAGACTGTTATCATTATGTATCATTATATTATGTTTGTTTCCGAGGATTAAAATCAGTTAATTCCTTGATTTACTACCGTTTTAACATGTTAAATGAATTTGCCCTGTTTTGATCCGTTTTCCTGGGAAATCGATTTATTTAGTAGATAAAAAATTACCCGTATCAACATTGATTGACATGGCAATAAAATTTCTATCACATTATTTTGACAGTTAATGTTTTGGGTAAGTTTTTCTTGGAGTGGGCGGGTTTAGCTGAGCATTTGGGCTGGAAATCGTTGACACAATCTGGCAACACTGTTCAGAAACCCTTCACCTTCCCCAGCTCCACCTGTATAGATCTGCTACGGGGTGATTGTACAGCAGCAGTGTGTCTTGCTTCCTCACAGCAGTGTGTCATGTGTGTATTGGCAGTGGCAAGTTCCGTACTTGCTCAACGGCAGCGTAGCAGATTTATTCTGGCAAGACCAAACACATTGTCATATTCATTACAATGCCAAACTCTCAGAGAGTTGTCATGTCAGAACTAATATAAGTGTTTCTCAGCGTGAGGACGGGACAACCTGTCTCTCACATGAGATTACAGCAATAGCAAATCACATCAATCCAACCAATTCCCAATGGACAAAATCAAGTCCCACCCAACATTTTTTCTTGTTCGAGAAGCAGTTTCGCTCGGATATATGTCAGTATAGGAAAGAAAAGACTATCGCAACCTCTGTTTCATGCCGACTTTAACAAATGGAACCTTATTGTAACTTATTTTTTATCATAGTATTCTACAGTTATTACCTGGATGCACCTGATCTTCTGGTTTCCACTGCTCTCCTTCAATTTTGCGTAAGAACTGAGATGGAGTGGTAGGGAATCTCTGGAAAGCTAGCTTCATGTACTTCTCTCTGATGGCCAGGGCACGGTACAAACCCTTACAGGACACCTCAAAGTCGTCCATGGTGACCTGCAGTACAGTTTGGATTGTGTGAAACGCCAAGTGCTTGCCCTGAATGTTATGTTTGAAATGCCATATTTTTTATATGAAAAAGCGATAAGTTAACATACAAGCAAATGTATTATGAACAGTCATAGAACGCATTACAGTGACTGAGTGAAACTATATTTAAAAGCGATCATGTCACTGATGTAATGCCAGGGCAGTTAAGTTTGATTCTTAGAAAAGAGTAGGCAAGAACTGATGACTACAGGTGAAAATGAATTCCTTAACTCGAACTCTCTTAAAACCCCCTTCTAAATGTCAGATATAGATTTCAGAAACCAAATCCAGGGCTGGGCTCCACCTGCTTAGATCGAGAGACCCCTTGGCTGATCTATTTCTGCTGGTCTTGGTAAAGGGCGATATATAAATCAAAACTTACATAACATGGGAATATCCCAGTCAGTTCCTGGAAGTAACAGGAAGTTATAAATTGGAACATACCCCAGCAGCATAGTCACCAGTGATGGACACTCTCTGAAAATGAGGCACTTCCAAGTAGGTTGGTTGATCCTCTAGCTCATCATGGTGAGTGCGGCTGAGATGCTTCTTACTGTGTGGAGATTGGTTAAAGATGAGGTTGGTTAGTTTTGAAGAAACTTTGTACCAAATAGTTAAAGACTGAATCCACCAATGATTTTTGCAGGAAATACTACAAGAAAAAAATACTTAAAAAAATAATAATTTTATATAATGAATGTTTCCATAGCGTTTTCCAACAAAGATTTCAGTAACCTCAAAATTCTGTTAAAGCTTTAATTAAAGACGCTTGCAAAATTAAGTCGCGTATGCCGCGTTTTCATGTGGCTTGAGACAACCATAATGCTTGCATTTCGAGCGCTGTCGGATCAGTAAACAAATTTTAAACAGTCGACAGCTTAAGGCTGATTTATACTTCTGCGTCGAACCTACGCCAAATGCTACATGTCGGTTTTCATTTATACTTCTGCGTCGACACGCAATTACACATGCAGACCGCTAGTAGGTAGTGTTCATAGGCTACACGTGCTACACACAGCCTATGTCGTAACTATGGCGTAAAATGTAACAAATTCTACGCATGCCGCAAGCGCTGTGATTGGTCTGTTAGAACCCCTCCCCCTCAGGTAAAAAAAAAATAGCGTTGCATTTCCTCATATCCATTTCCGCTTGCGGACTACAAATGATCTGTTCTTCGGTATTAAACAACTCAAGCTGCAACAAAAGTTGCTATTTGCCTCCATCACTGCTGCTGCTTCTCCAACAATGTAGGCCTACAATTTGCTTCTTCAGCTTTTGCCTTGATACTGGGTTACACATCAACTATCGTGCCTTCTAGACAAGGATGCAGAAGTATTAACGAAAACTGACACGTAGCCTAGAGCGTAGGTCCGACGCAGAAGTAAATCAGCCTAGTTACTGTTTAAGATTTGCCAAACCCAAAAGACAATAACAACAACCTATGGAAATAACCTTTAAAATAACATTTAAGAAATGGCTTACAATCAAGTAAATAAATAGTGCTTCTGACAAATATGTATGATGTACACTCAGTTACATGAGAATAAGTTTATTCTACTGAAAAGCCCCCCTCCCCTCTTCACGGTGGTGGTGGTGGTGAGGCGGCCATGTTGAGACCACATGTAGCCTAAATATTATAGATGGCATACTTTTTTTTTCTTCTTTTTTTGCAATTGCAAATGAGACTTAAGAGATAGACATGTTCAATGAGATGTATAATTTTCTAAATGCATGTCTATGTTTCATTCCAGATTTTCTCCTATGTTTAATAAAATAAAATAAAAACATTTTTCATCTTGTCAAAATGTTTGATCTTGAAAAACAGTTGACTTTTCTCCTTGGTGATGTATGCAGGACTTCTCCAATCACTAACGCTTAAACCTTGCCACTGCAAGCTCGTGTTCATCTGCCTCCACTGCAGTTGATCTCAATATCAACAACAACCAATGCATAGAACCAAGTCACCAGACTATATTTGCTATGTAATATGAATATGTAACTCATTTAAAAAAGGAGTTATATAATTGCACTGACCGCTTCTCTAAGTCATCATCCTCGGATACATGATAGGCCTGCTCCTGGTTGAGGATAGGACAATCGTCAGCCACATCAAACAGGGAGATCTCCTCACGGACGTCTTCATCTTTGGTTTCCGATGCAAAAACACGCTCTGCGATCGCACGCTGACGATCATCCGTTTCTGGTAGAAAACAAGAAGCAGCACCACATTGGTTTTCATGTAAAATTATTATTTAAGGAGATGGCGGTCTACCATTATAAAAAATAAAATGAAATAAAAGATAGAGAGAGAGAGAGGGAGCGAGAGTGTATTGACTAAAAAGCCCCAAAGCGGTTAAAATGCATCAAGTGAGATGTTATGGTCTTCTTGACATAACTTAAGCATACAAATAGCTCATTTTTATGGTAGCCTAAATGCCATAAAGGGCAAAATAAGTGAACAACCAACTTGTATATAGCCTAAAGCATCTGACTGGTTGTCCTTTAGATAATTTTAACTATAAGAATATCAACTTTTGTTGAACTTTCAAACCAGAGCATGCTTTTGGCACAAACATTTTTTCAGAATGATTCAACTACTGAGACACCGTGATCGCTAGCAGTGAATGAGCAAAATCTCCCATGCAGAGATAAACAAAACTATATGACAAATTCATTGAGCCAATACACAATTCAGCAGAACCCAAATCATAACTTAGAAACGTCTAATTAAAAACAGACAAGAAAATATGAGGCCTTCATCCCAAAAGCTTTTAATAATCACATTAAACATGCGCAGAAATCACCAGTCTAAGCCAGAAGTACACAATTTAGTCAGTTGTTTGCTTATGAACTACAATGAGGTGCAAATTCTTTTCAGCTGTATACACATTTTAATTACAAATTATATTATAAATAGCTTTATGCTCTGACACTTGAGCAAGAAAATCTGCCCATCTGCACAAAAGTTAACATCAGTGTTGCAAATTGAAATATTTCTTATTTGTTTTAATTTACATTATAGCATTACGTTTTAAATGTTACTAAAACAAAACAGGGTTACACTTTATGTTCAGGCGTCCAAGTTACAGTGCAAAATAATACATTTAAATAATGACTAACAATATTGAACTACATGTAGTTATAGAGTTTGGGTTAGTTGCATGTAATTATGCACAATTTATTACTATAACTGTAACGTGTAACAAGGACTCTATAAAATAAAGTGTTACCCAAAATAGATTTAAATTACATTATGAATGCCAGATTTTCAATATAGTCTCAGATTTTGTACCCCAATGTATATTTTCACCTAAACAAACAAGTGAATAAAATATACAGATGGATGTTTTGCCATTTTGTTGCACTGCAGCAGTTTTAACATGTTGATCTCGGACGTGTTCCTTTATACTTACTCCCTGCTGATTATTCATTCCCCCAGAATGGGTGAGGAAGATCCAAAACATTGGAAAGAAAAAGGAGGTTATAGGTTAGACTGAGTTAGTAAGCAACACATTGGAACTGTCATTTTATTCACATTTGAGGGATCACACATGCCACCCCAATAACAAATAATTCGGTAGTAGTAAATACAATCTCTCTGTATTACAGGCAACCGAATTTTACAACATGTCAACATGAACCGTTGTATATATAAATCGCAGTGACTGATGGGGTAGAGTGAAAAAAAACTTTGAGTCATGCTCATTGTCACATCACTATGACTTTTTTCACAATCCCAAACAGTGTATCACTATTGTTCTCCTCACATAGAGGCAAAATTTTATTTGTTATTGTTCACTTTCCATGATCATACTTTTTTTTTAACTGGTTTAATTCAAATTACAATTTCAATACCTGTTTCATCTCAAATTTAATAACTAAAGCTCAGCTAGAAGCCCCAAGCACTCACACCATTGGCCCAGGCCACAATCCACAAAGGTTGCGTCCGAAATCGTATACTCTCTTAAGTTGGTACTTAATTGTTTTTTTAAAGATTTATTTTTGGCGTTTTTGCCTTTTATTAGAATAGGACAGTAGCTAGACAGGAAGTGAGGTGTGAGACAGGGGGGATGGGCTCAGGAAAGGCCCACGAGCCAGGAACTCGGGTTGCCCGAATCACAACGACGCTACATGTTGGCACGAGGCTATCGGTGCCGACTAGTTGGTACTTATTTTGAATAAATAATTACTTTGTGACCATTGAAAGGTATGTTGTAGTATGAATATAATCTGGATCACCATTTTGTCATTATCACGTGGCTTACCAGTGTCAGTTGCGTCACTTCACTGTTATTCACAAATCCTCTCCCATGGCCTTATGGGAAAGTGTCCATCATATGCTCACTTCAGAATCTCGCTGGAAGTAGTAGGTCATCTTGGTACTTTTAGCCTACTTTTTTATGAGTACTGAGAATTTTTGTCACATATGGTTTCCCCCTAATATAGAAGCATGTGATTTTGGATGCAGCCAATGTCAATGTCATGGATCGTGAACACTAAACAAATAAATATCTTATTTGTACTAAATAATATTCAACATCCCCTAATTCACATTCAGCACTCTAAAACTTTCTTTAAAAAAAAAAATCACACGGCTTGTATCCACCTGGAGTTTCATGGCAAATCCCTTGGTTTTGAGATTCCCATATCTACCAGGTCATGCTCACCCCTCTTTCCAAACACACACATAATCATCCGCCTATGATTCCTTCCAATACTTACGCTTCACCTCCGCTGGGTTAGTAACATGTACCCATCAGATTTTGGACAGGATTCATGTGAGAGGGGCAAACGAGAGTTACGGTCACTCACAAGGACAATAACACACATTGACCACAACATAACAGTAAGTCATCACATGAAGACAGGAAGAGGATTTTTACTCTGAAATATTTGAATACATCACTGAACTGAATAGCAAAAGGTTTCAGAAACACCCCCTATCCACCATTGATCAGGCAAACAGATAGTCCTGCCAAAAATCACACCAACTACAAATGACTTTCTCACGTCCAGCTTAATATGCAGAGACATAAGTATTTTAATATCAGAAACAATGTTTAACAGAGTATTAATGTATTTTACTTGGGTGTGAACTCATTAACCGAGTGTTATAACAGCCTTCTCAATAACTCTCTCTCTGGCCTTCCCTGCTGCCTCGAAATGATAGTGTTTCTATTTTTAAACTTGGTGATATCAGTGACTGATATCCTATAACAGTCCAATTCAAATTCAGATTATTCTTAGCTTGCACATGGAAAGCAGCATGTCTAGAAATGTAATTCTCAAATCAGCCCAATATCTTACTGAGAAGAAAAGAATCAGTAATATCCCATATAATCAGTGCACATACGTATAAGTTTAAATACACCTTGCAGAATCTGTTTTCAATGAAATAATTTGAACAAAATAAGAGTAATCATAAAAACATGCTATTTTTATAATACCTATTTAGTTACAATGATTAACGTTTTGCAGATTCTGCCAGGTGTATGAAACCGTATGAGCACAACTGAACTCGCCAAGACCCATTGGTCAAACATTTATGATGTAAAAATAAATTTCAGGTGAGTGATGGCGAGTCGAGCATCAGCATGACACTTGAGCCACTAGAATCCGCTGACTAGCAAAAGGTTATCCTGCATTTTTTAAGCAAGCCTCCATGTGTTTTTACTAGTAAGTCATAACTCATAAGCGTTCGCAACCTCGTTAATGGAGTCAGATCTTCCACATTGCCACAGCTGCAAAAAAAATAAAAAATCAGTGAGAACTCCTGCATGCATACACAAGACAGCCTATCTGACATCATTTTCAAGAGCGCATATAGATTGCACTTCAGTCTATATCTAAACGTGTGGATCAATCCATCTCAGGTGTTAATGAGGCAGTTTCAAACACTAACACCTCTATTTTCATTCTGCTTCTATTTATTAAAATGTCAGGGGTGTTGACACAGTTGAAGTATGCAATGCCTGACGGTTGCTCTAGACTTTGAATTAAAGTTCCTAAAAAAACTCTTATATACCACCACTGCCTGATAAAAAACAAATGCAGTTCTTGCCTACTGTAGTACAAGTTTGTTGTACAAACTATTTGTTGTAAAGACTTATAGGCAAAAATAACTATTCGGACCCTCCCATTCCTGAATTACAGTTTCCGCAAGAGACCATAGTGGTGTCCAAACTTTTGCAGCATTTTAATATTCTTCAATTAACTTTGCACACACATCTATTAAGCAATTATTAGCTCATTTGGAGGTTTTCTGTGATGTAAAACAAATTTCATAGATGAATGCAATGTTAAAACCAAATCTTCTCTTTGTGTGTTGGATTCAGGTGGTGAATGGACACTCACCGGACACAGCGAATTTGGACATGTTGGCTTTTGGTTTCTGACACTATCACTCTTCCTGCAGAAAGCTGGTCGGTCCGACACTGCTCCTCGGTAGCGGGGAAGTGTGCAGTTGGACACTGCAACAGTGCAATATTAAGCAGCGGTTGCCCAGTGTAACCAGAGCCGTGTACCCGCACTGGATACGAGGGGCGCTCCAGGTTCTGTGTTCAACTCTATTTTAAGTTTTAACAGACAGACAGATTCAAGTGACAAGCTCACATGGAAAAGAGGATATTATGCAAGTTCACACATACGAACATCCATGCACATGTAAGAATTACACACACAACATGCTCAGTTTCCAATTAATTTACTGGTAAAACGTGTTGTACTATGGTAGGCACATTAAACATCTGTTACACATGAATATTCCCTCCTGCCCCCCAAAAAAACATGAAATGTTCATTTTCACATGATTTTCTGATTAAGAAAAGTCTGTGATACTAATAAATTGTGCTAAAACTGCAAAATACATCATAAATCAAGTCTTGATATAGTTGGAAAAGAAAGGATTGTTAATGTAAAGGCAAACTTAGTTTGTATTTTTTATAAAACATCCTGCCTCCGTTAAAGTGAGGACAGAAGGCAGTACGAATACTGCAGATTTCACCGCTGATGAAATCAGGCACAGATTCAGACAAATGCCATATAAATAACATGATAGTCAACACGAAGAATCGTTTGAACTTCTTGATAAACCTTCATTGGCTCTCAAGAAGAGACTTCAGGCATGAAAAATAAACATAGCAACAAACCTTACTCTTATCTCTTACAATCCCCCACACAAAAAAAAAAAAAAAAAAAAAAACATTTTTACAGCTTTCAGTGGAAGGTTTAAGACATTATTTAACATGGGCTAAAAGATGTCATGCTATATAGGACACAGAAGGCGGCACATAGATTTGGCGTGTACACCAGCAGCACCATGATTCAAAAGGCCCTTTAAGTAAAATCCTTCACACCTCATGCTTCAAATCTGATTGACTTCTCTGTATCTAGGCTAAATCATACTGTATATGTCAAAATATACAATTAACATCTGAGAGCAAAGAGAATAAAAGAACAAGGTGAAATTCTAGAGTAAATGGAACTATATGACAGAAAATGGTAAAAGTAAATGCTAAATAAACTCTTTGGCTACAACAAATGAAAAAAAAAAAGAAGAATGGCAAAAGGGAAAGAAATAATCCCACACATCTCTGAAGAACTTCTGTGTTCACAGTATTCCTGAGCATTGAACCTGCGGATTAAGATTAAAGGGCATTTCACTTTCTCTCTTCTGAGGCCTTTACAACATCAGGTCTGAGGTTTCTAAAACCTTCAAAATAAAAGCTTCCATGTTAAGGTATATGATAACAATCTACATTAATTCCAATTTAAATACCATTTAAAAATGCAGTTCCTTCTCTTCCATGAAATATGCATTTCTTGTAAATAAAACTTCTTGGGTGACTCAAAAAAAACCTGCCAAAAACTGGTCAAAAATCAATAGAATCATTATGAAATTATATTTTGGGTAAATAAAAAATGAATAGTATTTTAGGACTATTTAGATTTTGTAACGTGACAGTCATATTTGTTGACAAACGTTTCTCAGTATGGTAATGAAGAAATAAAATTGTGAACTATTAATTTAAACTGTGAAGTAATTATGCATCATAGTAGTAAGTGTTGGACTACCATTATGCCTACTGAAGAAAATATTATATTACAGTAAAAATGTATTGCATTACAACAATGGGAATCACAAATGAAAATAAAGGGAAACGCATGAAAAATTTCAGATGCATTATGATAACGAGAATGTGTTGGGGATGTGATAAATGTTCATGTATATATATATATATTTCCTTAATGATTTATTCTTTAGATTGTCTGGTGAAATGTGACCCGAGCAGGTTTTTAAGAGATGCACCCTTCTTCAATTTAGAATTTCTTGAAATCAACACCAATGTGCTGGTGTGTTCATAAGGGTTCAGAAGTGAAAAAAGAAGAACTCAATGCCCAATCTCAATGCCCGTATAAGTTTTTCTTCCAAAGGAAGAGGGACAACCCAAGTACTAAATGAGACAAGTGAGCTAATGTCCAATGGCCTCATTTTTCTATTACAGCAGGCCAACAGGAAAGATGACCAGTTGTGCATTAATCCCTTTCAGCCAGCAGAGGGCGAACTCTGCACACACACACACACACGGTCATGAGGCTTCCAGCTGCCTGGTCAAGAAACTGCTAAAAAAACACAAAAAAACAAAGGGGGAGACAGTGCAGTCACATGACTTCACAGGACACACCCAGGCAGCCCTGCTTCCTATCTTCTCTGCTGTTGAGCTTTTTCATGCGATAATGCCGGATCTCACGGACGAGGGTGTAAAACGCATCCTCAACTCCCTGAAAAACATTAAGCAAAACAAACAAAGGATTTTTCATTAACACGTATGCTATGTGTGAAGCTTTATGCAAAGCTTCGGTAATACAGTAAAAGCAAACGAACATAAGCAAACTGCGCTAACACACAAAACGTTTGTATTATGAAAAGCAAGAACTGATGCCCACCTGTCTGGTCTTGGCAGAAGTTTCTACAAACTCTATGCCGTAGCTTCTGGCAAGTTCCTGAGCTTGCTTGGTGTCCACCGTTCTGGCCAAATCACATTTGTTTCCAACTAGGACCATGGGAACATCATCTGAATCCTTCACGCGCTTGATCTGCTCTCTAAAATGCATCAAATGTACCATTATTATAGAAATTGTACACCACATATTACAAATGCTCCTTCATATTCATAATTTATAATATTATATTGACATGTCTTAAACTTAAAAGCTTTGAAAGTGGTTAATCTAATCAGATTAACCGCTACTTAAAATCCAGAGGATTCATCATAAAATATTACTGAAGCTGTATTCATCGGACCTGTACAAATGCACGTCGGCAAAGGATTTGCTGTTGTTTATGGCGAAGACGCAGAGGAAACCCTCTCCTGTCCTCATGTACTGGTCCCTCATTGCGCTGTACTCTTCCTGACCAGCAGTGTCCAGGATGTCCAGCAGACACGTCTCACCGTCAATCACCACCTGCTTCCTGTAAGAGTCCTGAAGGGACCGACACGATACGCCTCACGATTACATGAATCAACCTGGACAATACTGTGTAATGGATGTATATATCCTATTCTAATAAAGGTTATGAGGACAAATGAAAATGTCAAACGTTGATGGCGATGCGTTAAACATTCAGCAGCCAAGGATGCATTAAAATTATCAAATGTACAAAAGATTTCTCTCTCAAATAAAGGCTTTTCTTTTGAACTTTGAATTCAAAGAATCCAGAGAAAATGGTTTCCACAGTAAAATAAGAAATGTTTCTTGAGCAGAAAACTGATCAAGAAGACTGGAGTAATGATGCTGAAAATTCAGCTTGGCATCACAGGAATAAATTAAATTTAAAAAACATTAAATTAGAAACATATATTTTAAATTGTAATAATATTTCACAATATTACTGTATGTTAAATGCAGCCTTTTGAGCATAAGAGAATTCTTTCAAAAACATTTAAAGAATCTTACTGACCCCAAACTTTTGAACTGTAGTGTATGTAAAGACTTAAAAATATTGTCATTTTATTGAGTACCTCGATAGTGGGGTCATATTCATCCACAAAGTGATTCTGAATAAGCTGGATGGTTAATGCGCTCTTCCCAACACCACCTGCTCCCACAACAACCAACTTATACTCGGTCATCTTACAGTCCTCAGAGACCACCTGTGATCAAGACAGAGAGAGTCACACGCATATATTAATAACACATTCTTCACAAAAAGTTTGACATACAAATCAATACTTAATAACATGTGTAACTATATCATTAAAAATATTTTAAATGTATGTGTGTGTGTGTGTGTGTGTGTGTGTGTGTGTGTGTGTGTGTGTGTGTATATGCATTAATTCCTTTTTTGAGAGAGAGAAAAGAGAAAATCAGAAATAAGTTACAGTACCGTTCAACGGTAAGATTTAGGCTACAATATTTGTAAGTCTGCATTTATTTGATTAAAATCACAGTTTAATACAATAAAATGTAAAATAGCTGTTCTCTATTTTAATACATTTTCAAATGTAATTTATTTCTATGATGCAAAGCTGAATTTTCAGCATCCTTACTCCAGTCTTCAGTGTCACATGATCCTTCAGAAATCTCTTTTGTAACATTATAATTTCTTTACAGTCACTTCTGATCAATTGCTGCATCCTTGCTGAGTAAACATTATTTAAAAATCGTACTGACCCCAAACTATAGAACAGTACTGTATAATAATCAAATAACTGTGATTGGTCCAGCTGATTCATCCCTAAAATTGCTGAGAAAAGTAAAACGCACCACCTGACAGCCGCCCATGCATGTCTTCGACAGTCGTCTGGGTGACTTGCACTGAGTTTACAGACAGCATATTGAACAGTGAATAATATCATTATGTACTTTCTCATATTTGTATGACTTATATTGGAAGCTATTCCGTTTCTCTAAGAAATCACTCCCATCTGCAAACAGTAGCGCTGCAATCTATTTATAGAATGGCTAAATGTCAAAGTCATTCTCAGAGTACAGCCAGGAAAAAAATTAACCTAAGAGAAGAGCAGAGGTCACTGACCCCTGAACCGTTTTGACTAGCTCAACCTAAACCTGAGACACAGACTTCAGGTCAAAGCATCTTTTTACAGTTTTACATTCAACAATTCAAACGAGTGATTCATCTGCGCATGTTCCAAGAAATGTTTTTTGTTTTGTTTGTCTTTGTAATCATTTATCAAAATTAAATAACATGTTCTTCCTCTTCAGCAACTTTCCTTTCACACTGACGTCACTTATGCTGATGCGGCTACTGGAAATAGCTTTTGGTTTAGGAAACTCACAGTCTGGATGCATCCTTTTAAGAACCACCAACATCCAGTTGTGTGTGTGTGTGTGTGTGTGTGTATATATATATTATTAAACAACTTCCCACCCTCTAATTATTTCTTGTCGAATATAAAAGTAAAATACACACACAGAAAAATGGGTTGTGAGCAGCGGATCATGTGAATAATTTTTTTATATATATATATATATACACAGATAAATCATTTATGTTGCAATATTCCATAAAAAAATAAGAATTGTCCATCTTGATTTCATGACTGATCAAAATGTATTCGTTTTGAGACTTTAAATGACAGGATACCAATTGAGGGCAAATATCAATCATTGTTTTGTTTTTCCCTTAAAGAAATAGTTATTCTATACCTTATTCTGTCATTTATGGGAAATGGCAGTAACCATTCACTTTCATTGCATTGGCAATTTTAAACTCGAATGTTGTTGTGCTCTATGTAAATATGCACTTTCAACTGGTGAATGAATGTATGAATGTTTCATACCATCCCATTACCTTTGGCTTTTATGCTCTCATAACCAGAGAGAAATGTTCCCCGGGTGGTTTGAGATATTTGAACAAACATAGTGATTTAAAACTAACAGTATTGAGATGCTTGTGGTGGTGGAATAAACCATCAAATTAGGTCAAAACCCTCAAAAGAAAATGAATATGTTGCTCAATAGTAAATACCTGGCAAAGGAAACTTCAAAGATAATTTAAGTATACATTTGACAAGTTATTAAACAGACAACATGCCATGAAAGAGCCATAGACTACATGTATTCTTCATGTGCCAAAATGCTGTCTATGTAGACAGTTCACTGGGGTTTGAGGCACAGCCTTTATGTCGCACAAAGAAGCACTTATACCTAGTGTTTACAGGTACCAATACACATGAAAATGCATGTAAACACCCGAGGACGGTAATAAATATGAAGCAGAGGGTTTATAAGGCGTGGAGAAGGAAACTCACCGCTTACTCTGCAGTTCTGCGACCTCTGGCTGATCTGATCAACAGGGCTCCGCTAATTACTGCTCTCTCGCCCAAAATAATGCCATGGGGAGCACTTTAAAAGTCGCTTCACACTCGTCTGGAAGCAACGTAACCCCTACGAACAGGATTAGTTTGGAGGCTATAGATTCAGCTTGTAAAAACAGCAGTTAAAGAAGTCTGTCTAAAGTTTTGAATAAGAGTTGACCAAGCAGCTTCCCCCAGAACTTCACGATTCAGAGCAACTTCCGGCTTCAGAATTCCACAAATCATGTCAAAATAAAAGTCCAACCGCTGTGGCTGCTATAGATATTTACACGTAGAGTCACTTTCGACCGGTCCAAACACGCCGGGGAGCCCGACATCTTGGAACGGTCAAGTTGTCGTCGTCACTCACAGTTAGAATTAATAATGCCACAACATTGTGCAGCTTCTGGCTGTGAAACCGACTAGATTTATATTCCTGAAGAAATGGAATAACATTTAACAGACATGTGAGAATGTGTTGGTTTGTGTTAATGTATTAATTCAATATTTCTGGTTTTTACTTTGGTACTATTCCTGAATCCTTGAACCCTTGCAGATATAGTTTTTTTAACATGAGTCTAACTACAGTTGCAGACGCTCAGTAAACTTGCTCTCGAATGTTCACCGACAGTATTTGACCGTTCCAATATGGCGGACGCCTTAAGTATAGCAGCCCATAGAAACACTTGGAGAAATGAGGCACCTATGTACATAATACATCTATGGTGACTGCCATGTATGATGTGAAATATAAAATTAACATAATAACAGTGCAACAGTAGTGTTCCTGCTTGTATATGAAAATGTTGTATTTTGCGCACTTTTATTTCACATATTTTCTACTCAACATGGTACTTACATCTTTCTTGTTCTTGCATCCAAGTTGAAAAGTTTAAAGACAATGTTAGTGTGAAATGAAGGTACTGTAATAAAAGTTAATTCGGCAAAGTGATGTGCAGAGAGAAAGCAAATTATATTATTAAAACTTTAATAGAGTTTGTTCAGAATACACAAACTTCAGCAAAATTAAATGAAACTTTAGAGCAGTGGCTAAAAAAGCCATTTTGTCTTTGCAAGTAGTACAAGTCTGGTCAATTCTCACCACCAGTCAAGTAAAACATAAATGGAATAGTGTGAAAATTGTGCGATCACATTTTTGTTACAATTATTCTCTATTATGCACAAAGTCAAACCAAAACAACATTTTAAAATAAACTATGTACAACAGGGGAAAATACATTTATAAAGCATTTGCACAATGTATATTTCACATAAATAAGAACTAGCTAAAATACAAACAATTTGCATAATTTGTATAAAACCTGATTTTAAATAAGACTGTATTTTATACACATTGCATTTACAAATCTATAACAAATGAAATCATTGAAGTTAATTATACAACTAATAGTATGGTTGGAAAAACTGCATGAAAACAATCTCTGTCTTATTGTGCCACACTCCCAAATGTGTCGGCAGTCAAATGTGATGCAAAACAAAAAATACCATTATTTCTTGCGAAAGGTGCTTCTTTCCCAGTCAAATTATTCTAGGAATTTTGGCAGTACACTGCATCCATACCAGGTGACAATGACTTCTATTGGTTCCCTGCAGGGGGACAAACATCAACAAATACATGACAAATACTGAGTACAGCTGTTACAGTAGCTGCGCTTCACAAAGAGAAATCTCTTTCCTCCTGAAAACCAATGATCTAAGTCCCTAATTCTTAATCGCAGTCAGTGCTGTGTTCATTATTGATGAGCTGGACAGAAGCAGCGTGGTAAACCGTCAAGCTCCAGGGGAGGGGCTGGTAAATAAGACAGGAAACAGATGATTCGATTTGGGAGGCCCAGCTGAGTCAACACCCCCAGCGCCCTTTTCTTGAGGGTATTTCTGAGAGCAATTCTGCATAACTTTTGAAGACTGAGGGGTGTGGCTGAAAGACAGCAAAACAAGAAGCTGTCATTGGGACAATGAAATCAATTTTCTGCTTTAGCAAAACTAATACAAAAACATTTTTTAATTCTTACAATTTAATATGACTTTAAAGCAGTAATATTATTTTTTATAATTTAATATTGTGTTTTCTTGTGACAAAAAAAGAAAAGAAAAGAAAAGGACAGGTCATTTTTTGCTGTGGTGTCTTAAAGAAAAACACACCTCCCTTAATTTTAGCAGTTTAGTTTCAATAAATGGTCTGGTTGGACTTGAATGTTTTGATGGTTAAATGGAGTTCTGAATGTTAGACCAAGTTTCATAGTACAATGAAACCTCATAATATGACCCCTTTAAGATCTTCCATCACCATAACAGTGCAAAAACGTATAAACTGAGTACTTACATTCATAAAGCTCCAGGCAGAGGGCAGTTGCTGAGCCGTCTCTGGTGTACTGAAGGGGCTTTTTGCCGAGGTTGTCTCTGGCTAAAACATTTCCCCCAAATTCTACCAAAAGCTCAATTAGTTCCAGATTTTTCACTTTAGCAGCATGATGTAGTGCGGTCTCGTGAAGTTTAGCAGCATTTACATTTGCACCTAAAAACATGAAAGGAATACATAGGCATCATAGGAAGAACATGCACAAAGGTGTATTTTTTATTATGTGCTACAACAAATGAACAAGAGATTTGATTCATGTTCCGTTTAAGTTAGTGCGCATCGCAGTAAATCACTTTACAATAAGGTTTCATTTGTTTTAACTATATTGAACTTACAATGAATAATATTTCTACAGCATTTATTCATATGAGTTAATTTCAATATTTATCAATACATTTTTAGAATCAAATGTTGTATCTGTTAACATTAGTTAATGCGCTGTGAACTAACATGAATGAGGCAATGAGCAATTGTATTTTATATAACAGATTAATAATGCTGTAAGAAAAATATTTCTCATTGTTAGTTTATGTATTAACCAATGTTAAAGTCACCATGAAATCAAAATTGACAGTTCCCATATTTTATGGAATATTTCAGTATTTATTATAAATGATTTATCCGACCACAACTTTTTTTATTTATTCAATTGCACTTGTAATCTTTAATCAAAATAACTTCACCTTAGCGACATCTCTTCTCGGATTATGTGTTTACTGGCATGAGGGCGGGGCAACCTGTCACTCACATGAGGTCGACCAATAGCAAAACATCCAATTAATTCCCATTGGACAAAATCAAGTCTCTTCCTACATTTTTGTCTTGTTCAAGAAGCCATTTTTTAACTCAGATATGTCACAATATGGAAGAAAAGACTATCACAACTTCTGTTTCATGCCAACTATAACAGAGGAGACCTTATTATACAATGTTACCAATATTTCAAATAAAAAATAAACACAAACAACTGTAAATGCAGAAACTCACCTGCGTTCAGCAGAACCTTGACGCAGTCGAGATGCTGCCTTGCACACGCCACATGCAGAGGGGTGCCAAAGTGACAGTCATGGGCTTCCATAAACGCACCTTCATCAATCATGAGCTGAACACATTTAGAGTTACCTGGCAGGCAAAAAAAAAGAAGAAATTTTAAATCATTCTGAAAGAATTTGTCTTTGAATAATATTCATTGTTTTTCTCTCATCAAATATCACATTTTAGACCACTTTCACAATACACATTGTTTATAATATCTTCATTAAGTAATAATAATAAAGTTACAGCTGTGTTCACCTGCTCGTTAATGCAAATATCTAATCAGACAATCACATGACAGCAACTCAATGAATTTAGGAATGTAGACCTAGGATGCATCCGAAATCGCATACTTCCCTACTATATAATAGGTGAAAAACACTACGTGACAAAAGAAGAATTTCCAAATTCACACACAGTACTCATAAAAGAGAAGGCAAAAAGTACATGGATTAACTACTTCTTCCAGTGAGATTCTGAAGTGTGCATACAGTGGACACTTTACTATCCCATGAGACCACGGGAAAAGATTTATGAATGGCAGTGACGTAACTGACCTAGGTCACATGATAATGACAACATGACAAATGTAGTATGTCCTGATTACATTCATACTACACACACTCATAGTATATAGAGGCGAGCATACTTTTTAGCGGTTGTGAAGCGTACCTACTCTAGAGTATGCAATTTCGGATGCACCCACTGTCAAGACGAACTGCTGAAGTTCAAACAGAGCATCAGAATGGGGAAGAAAGGTGATTAAAGTGATTTTGAACATGGCATGGTCATTTTTGGTGCCAGACGGGCTGGTCTATTTCTGAAACTGCTGATCTACTGGGATTTTCACCTAGCCTGGTTGACACCAGACCCTTCTCAGTTGTAACTGAGAGTGGGTCTGGGGAAGGTTCATTCACAGAACATTTCCAAAGGGGCGTCACCAACGGACGTCGCTCAAATGCCTCTGGGCGCAATTGGATAGACCTAAAACCAATCAGATCGATCGTCATCGTGTAAAGCCCGCCTCAACGTTTGTGATTGGTGCCTCGATTTGGAAAAATTGGTAATGGGCTCTTGGCCAGACGGACTTGCAGAGTAAATCTCAAATTTGCTGAAAGCTCGTCAAGGTTTTCCCAGGCTAATTTTCACCATCAATGGTACGAACAAGAGAAAATATCTAGTGAGTGGGAGTTCTGTGAGTGAAAATGCCTTGTTGATGCCAGAGGTCAGAGGAGAATGGCTAGACTGGTTCGAGCTGACAGTAAGGCAACAGTAGCTCACATCACGCTTGTTACAACCGAGGTGCAGAAGAGCATCTCTAAATGCACAACACAAAACCTTGAAGTAGATGAGCTACAGCAGCAGAAGACACATCGGCGACACTCGTCTTCTAAAGCTACTTCCAGCAGGATAACACACCATGTCACAAAGCTCAGCTCATTTCAAACTGGTTTCTTGATCATGACAGTGAGTTCACTAAACTCAAATGTCCTCCAGTCACCAGATCTCAATCCAATAGAGCAGCTTTGGGATGTGGAGGAACGGGAGATTCGCATCATGGATGTGCAGCCGACCAATCTGCAGCAACAGCGTGATGCTATCATGACAATATGGACCAAAATCTCTAAGAGATGTTTCCAGGACCTTGCTGAATCTATGCCATGAAGAATTTAGGCAGTTCTTCCAAAAGCAAAAGTGGGTCCAACCCCGATACTAGCAAGGTGTACCTAATAAAGTGGCCAGTGTATATCCAACTTTATATAAAGAGCTTTATTTGTTAGTATATATAGTATCGCTTTATGTGAGTATGCTGTATATATGCAGGCATTGTATACATGCTGTATATTGACAGCCTTAATAAACATACATAAATGGTTAAATCAAGCATCAGGTCACCTTACCGCCCATGCAGGCTTCATGCAGGGGTGAGAAGGTGAAGAGGGGAGGGTTCACCGTGGCTCCATGTTCTAACAGCAACTTCACACACTCCAGACTACCAGCAGCACAGGCGTCACACAACGGAGTGCTGCCGTCAATGTTACGAGCATCAACCTGTTGACAGTGACACCAGCAAATAAACAACTGATGTGACAGATTCATGAGGCCTACAGTATGGAGGAGCTTCTTACATGAGCTCCAGCATCCAGGAGCAGCTTCACACACTGTGTTTGGCCCTGTATACAGGCCTCATGGAGGGGTGTGATAGAGTCCACGGCCACAATGTTGACAGATGCTCCGTTCTCAATCAGTTTTTGGAGCTGCACGGCTCTGCCCTGAGCCGCGGCCTCATGCACTGCTGAACGATCAGTCCAGAACCCCAGGCCATGTGCTGTGGGTAGAATGAGACAGACAAAATACCAAAACATTGCTTTAGATAGGCGTTTATGGTAGATATGAGTGATTTCCAAATGATCCATCAGTAATATTAAAGGGTTAGATCACCCAAAAGTGAAAATTCTGTCATTAATTACTCACCCTCATGTTGTTCCGAACCTGTAAGGCTTTCGTTCATCTTCGGAACACAAATGAAGATATTTTTCATGAAATCTGAGAGCTTTCTTTCCCTCCATTGACAGCTACACAACTGACATTTTGACACTTCAAAAAGTTCATAAAGAGATCATAAAACTAATCCATATGAATTGAGTGGCTTAGTGCAAATTTTCTGATTAGACTCGATCACTTTATATGACGAAAATATGGAATTTAGGCTTTTATTCACATATAAACATTCATCAACTCACACATCAGTTGTGGTAAACTGGTCAAATTGGTAGTTGCGTAGCTGTCAATGGAGCGACAGAAAGCTCTCAGATTTCATTAAAACATATTAATTTGTGTCCTGAAGATGAACGAAAGTCTTACAGGTTTGGAACAACATAACGGTGAGTAATTAATGAGAGTTCATTTTTGGGTGAACAATCCCTTTAAGTGTAAAAGGTAAATAAGTAAAAAGTGCAATTTATATTGCAAAAATATAAATATTTGGTAATACAGTTTAGTAATTTTGTATTAAGTTCTATTTAAGTCGTGTTGTTGTACTCCATTTGAAGATGTAGAGGTAAACTACAGTATTCTAGGAAAGGATGTTTTGGACATTATCATGTAACAGTGTCAAAACAATTTATTTATTCCAGTGTACAGAAAAGGGACAGTTAAAAAAGACATGCACAGGACAGTGAAACTGACTCATCTACGTGTTGACTCAGGTCACACTGATCCAGGGCTTTAGTAACCTGCTAATTGTCATTGGTGACTGATTCAAGGCCAAACAGCATGTGATCACACAACAGTTCTGGCAGCAATATTTGTCATCTAGCCTTGGTCTGCACAGTTATATTAAAACGTGTCATATAGTTACAGTTAACTCTGTCAGTCAAATAATTACCAGACTGCTGGTTAATTACAGTGTAACAAGTCTCAAAGAAGAGACAGACATCTTGCAATCTGCATGTAAACTTACCAATTTCTCCAAACAGCGAAGGTCTTGTGCGCGTTATTTCAAATTCCATAATTTATTCCAAATCTAAGAGAATAAAGAATATATGCGTCACATATCTACGATTCATGAGGATATCGTCAGCCATAGTGTACAAACACTAGACCTTTTTTCAATGACTGGAGAATGATGCTGTCGGTTCTTCCTGGGAGATACATTGTCGTGCAGGGGGCGCAATTTGGCTCAAAAAGACGAATTCTCGTTGAACCGCATTCAAATCTCAAGGAGTTTTTTCGTCTTATTGAATTTATTTGTAAATTAAACTTATCTGACATATAAATGCGCAGCAGCGAGAGCAATCTGTATGAAATGAGAAAATAAAAATAATTATCGAATAAAACGTCTGTGATTGGTCTATCCTCACCAGCGCTGAGAAAATTAATAGTTGCCACGTGACAATGCACGTCTACTTCGGCTGAGGTCTTCCATCTGAGATCACTTCCATCTGTATAATGTCGTTCATAAAATTTACTAGTAACTGAATTGGGTAAGAAAATAGTTGAAATAGCAGTTTTTTTATTAAGACCAAGGAGCTGATTTAAACCCATCGTATCTGACCAATTAGAGAAAACGTTCTGGCCGCAAAGCTCCGCCCATTTAGAGATATCTCTCTGGTAAGGTTTATCATCATCATTAGCAGGTCTGCGTTTCTGATCAGTGTCAAAGCGCGACGACGCACTTTGGACTGGGGAAGCAAAGAATAAAAAATGACTTTGGCATATTTTCCCTCACCAACTAGTTTATTTCATGTGCAAAGCAACAATGCATATCAAGCAAAGACGCATATAAAAAGTAGGCTACATACATTGTCTTTCATTTTTCATTACCTAAACATTTAGTAGTACCATTCACATCGACAACAACGACAAAAGCATTGTATGAACATTTTCAGCCTTTTCAAAGTAATCAGTAGGCTATGAAAATGTTTATGTTTTCAGTCACAGTTTTCAGTTTATCAAAAAATGTCTCAAAAAGTTTCCTAAATCCTTCAAGCGGCTTTCATTAGTGATGAAACTGAAATGTCTTCAAAAGTTCAGGGACTGGTTGCATAAACAGCCATTATGTTAAGACAGTGTCTAGTATGACCCACCAGCAGTTAGTCTAAGGCAGTCAGTCTTATTCTTCGGTATCAAATTAGGCCACTCTACATTTTTATGTAGGCTAACTGATTTTAAAAAAGCAATGCTTTTTTGTTGTTGTCTAATTAAGACTAGTCTTAGTGGTTTATGCAACCAGCCCAAGGCAAAGTATACCAGATACCAACAATATTTTCAAGTGTACAAGTGGGTCAAGAAGTTTGAGACCACATTGGATCTAGAAATGTAAATAGGCATTTCATATTTAACACAAAGTTATGATGTAAAACAAAGAAGAAATAAATCAATATGCTAATCAAAGAAGCAACTGTGCCCACAGCAGTGACACAATGTTCTTTGGAACATTTCTAAATCAAGCTGGATAGCATGTTCATCAGATGTTTGCTCAAGTGCACATTTATGTTTTTTTTGTTTGTTTTTTCAGTTTTCAATCATATTTTTATGCTAAAAAAAAAATAAAAAAATCACAAGTTGTCTCAGATGTTAGGACCTCATTGTGTGTCTTGGGTTAAAATAAAGACATTTTCACCAGCTGATCCTTCCTGATTTTACATTCTTACATGCATAAAAAAAGAAACATTCTTTTAAAGGAATAGTTCACCCAAAATGACGAATCTGTCATCATTCAGTCTTCTTCATAATTTTGTTCCTAGAATGTTTTTTTTTCCTGTAAAACACAAAATTACAATTGCTAGAAGAAATTTTAAACAATTCTAACCATACATTGCTTTTTGGAATTTGACGGGGGTGAGTAAATAATGACAGATGAATTGTCATTTGTGGGTAAGCTATTCGTTTAGAGTGGGTGAGCAGCATTACAATGACCGAAGCACTTCTGTGGACCACTGAACAACAAAAGCAACAAAGTAGAGCTGCACGATTAATCGTTAAAAGATTGTGATTTAAATACCCAGGCGATATTTTTCCTAAAATGACATTGAATCGGCTATGTCTAGCCAGCTTCACAAACAGTCTTTTCAACCACACAGTATCATTAAATCGCCACAGTATCATTAAATCACAGTAAATCGCCTTTTAAAAGTAACTCGATGCTTCAAATAAAGAATGCGTCAATTACATAATTTCACCAGTAGGTGGCGACAAGTGAATGTTAAATTTATTTGTCATTGAATCATTCGAGATTTGTTCAAAAATGCTGATTCATCAAGTACTGAACCAAGTGAAGTCTTTATGAGTGAGTCGTTGAATCATTCACTCTAACCAATTTTTTTAAATAATTAATTTAATATTTTGAAATAGACTGCAGCAATTAAGATTTTGTCAGAACCTCTACTTAATTACGCTATTTTGTTTAGTTGTCTTTTCATAATCATGGAAGAATCTTAATTTCTATTTTAAACAAAAAAATTGTGATTCTCAATTTGTCCAGAATCGTGCAGCTCTACAACAAAGAGCTAAAATCACAACTCTATCATTGTGCTGGCCAGAAGTATCCATTAAAGCAACTAAACATCAGTGGAGCGGAGATGGTCAAGACTGTGAGAAAAGTCTGTGTCGCTGGGAGCGAGTTGAGGCTGGGAATGGTGCCGCTGTCGATCTTTAGACTGAGAGACGTGGCTTGTGTGCGTGAGTGAGGGGAGAGAGCTGTACGGCCCTTCTTTTGGAACCTCCTCCTTCAAATGCTTCTCCTGATCGGGCACCGGGGTCCACGGTTGCCATGAATCTACAGTGGAGCAGCTCTTCGCCAGCGGAGGCTTCCTCTGCGCAGAAAAGACTTTGCCGGAAGAGCGGAACTGTCAATCAAAAGAAGACGACTATGAGACATGCTCATGCATTTTTTTAAGGTGCAAAAAGAGAGAAGTGAAAAACAATTTACAAAATGAAGCTAGAATTGTTGTTAATTTTGTAGAAGCTGATGTGATGTTAAGGCATTTTATATTGGATGGTGATCAAATAAATAGTATTTATATAGAAACTGTAAATATTATATCACTAAGTGGGGTTCTATATAGACCTTATAGCTCCGCCTCTGTTGTGTTCGGTTTTCCGGCTTGTATTTCCACAGCATGAAGGTAAGATCTTACGGATTTATAATGAACCGCTCATTTTAAAACCTTTAAAATATCCGCTTCAAAGACTATAATGCTCATGATAACTTTCGGTAACTCTACAATTAGTGAATCCACTTCACCAGCTAATTATTATTCGACGGCGATGCCATATAAATATACAGAGCTACCACAAAAACGGAAGTTCAAAGACAAAATTCTATTTCAATTCAATTTAAAGAACACTTTATGCCAAAAAAGGTTCTATATAAGGAGAATGTCTGAAATGATTGCATAATACTTTCATGTTTAACAGGTTTTCAATTTGTTTTCTAGTGATAAAGTGTTTACGAGTGGTTTAATTTATAACATTTATTCAAAATAAAAAAAATAATTATAACAAGATTAATTAATTAATAATAAATCCATAAAACTATCCCATGATGGGAACCCTAAAAGGCCTGACAGAACCCTTTACGGTTCTATATAGAACCTTTTCTTCTAAGAGTGTATATTCACAAAGCCAGGAATAAAAAAAGAAAGAAAACTGTTTGAATTAAAACACACATCAAAACATATTTGGAAACAATATCTGAAAGTACAAACTTTTCTTACCCTGATATGTACTCTTATTTATACAATGCTTGGTTCTCAAAAAGAATAAAAATAAAAAAAACAACTGCGAAATGCTAAATCAAATACTTTTTTTTACCGCTACCTGCAAGATCCAAATCAGTGATGTCATGGATGACTGTGATCTAATCCATATAATCTGACATTTAAGGACATTTTTACCTTAGATGGCCCTCTAAAGTCTTCAATTTTTGAGGAAATATCCTTGATCCAGCCCTTCATGTCTTCTGGAGTGTCTGTCTGCATGTAAACAGAACATGAACAGGTTAAGTTGACAAGGTGCTTTAGTTGAGCTAATATGATATACTGTATATAAGGATCTAAGGATTCTCAAAAGCAACCTGTGTGTGTTACTTTGAGAGAGCAACCTATTTATAATCATTAGTGATTTATGTAGTTAATCATTTATATTGTTTGATTTACATTATCCTTTTAAATTTTATAACAAAATTTATTTATTTTTGACATGGAGATCCATCTGATGTAACAATACATATCAATAAAAAGTTAATAAACTATTATGTATTTATAAATTATGATTTGACTAATTTACCTGATTTATAGTCCACAGACCTGATGGTTTTGTTTACCAAATATTAAAGGAATAATTCACCACATCATAATTTACATTGCACACATATTTACTACTCAGTTAGTTTCAAACCCATGCTTTTCAGGCAAGCAGAATGTCCAAGATGTTTCATTGAAAAAAATAAAAATTATTTTGGTACAACATGAGGGCAGTGTTTAGTATTTTACATACACTATTTTAGCATTTAATTTTGAATTAGCTTTTATTTTTATATTTGTGATTTCAATTTTAGCTTTTAGTCATTTTAAGTGCTTTTACCATTACATTTTTTTTAATCTACCTTCAATTTTAACTATTTTTATTTCACTTTTAGTTTTAGTCATTTTAGAGCTTCAAATTATTATTTTTCACCTTTTTTGTCAAGGCAACATTTCTAATTCACATGTTTTTAAGTAAAATTAAATTGAGATAAAATTAATCTAATATTTATTTTTTAATTATAGTTTTTAATAGATTCCATTTTAGTTAACAATAACGATATCATAGGGTGAGTAAAATGATGACAGAACAGAAGTTTCATTTTTGGGTGAATTAAAGATCTTCATAAGACCATTTGCATTTACATCATGCCTCAGCACTAGCCACATAAACACCTGTCACACTTTAAAAGCATTTATAATGAGTTATTTATGTTGTTTCGCATGAGTGATAGAGCATTTATGCAAGGACGATTAAACAGTTAATCTTAAAATACATTCACACACAGCTGCAGATTTGGATGCCAAGATGAGCCATGTGTGCATTATGTCGTTCACCTACCTAAACATGATTTTTATTTTTTATAACTTTTTATCACTGACACCTGGATCATTATTATAAAATCCATTTAGCCCAGAGTTACCTGGATGTAGAAGGTTCTGGTACTTGTGATGATTTCAAAAAGGTTGTCACGAGACAGCAGATCCCTACAACAAACAACACAATTAATAATTACACTTTTTTTTTTTTTTGAGGAATGTTTCCAGCACCTTGCTGAATCTATGCCATGAATATCTGAAGGAAACCCGGTTCTAGCTAGGTGTACACACACTATCATTTTAATGTTCAAAAGTTTGGGGTCTAATGTGTGTGTGTGTGTGTATGTGTGTGTGTGTGTGTGTGTGTGTGTGTATACATTTTAAAGCTTGAAAGCTAATGTACAGAAATGCCAGAAATGTGAACTACTTGTTGGTTGTTAGTGACCAAAACCAACAAGAAAAAACACAAAAACAAGTTCTCACCCTGATTTGACAAGGCACTCATTAACTCTCAGCACATCCCGCAGTCGAATACTGCGCAACGGTTCCTTATCCTAAAAACAGACTGGTGTACATAACTGTTCATGATATATAAATCACTTGCTTTCTGTTAAAGAGTTTTCCATTCCAGCGTCTCACCATTTCAGATTTATAGTAGCTCACAGTTTGGTCATCTAAAATAAAAAACCTCCTCTTCCAGCTTTTCCTCTAAAAGAACATTGGGTTCAGTGATGGTGAAAGTCAAAATGAATTTAACAAAAGTTTTATAGCAGTGTTTCTAGTAGCAGGGTCCATATTTGACATAAACTTCAAATGTCTTCAAACTAATCAATGTGCTAAATGATTAACTTGACAAACTAAGGACATACTGGTTACACCCAAAAATCACAAGACACTGGTCTTACCACATTGCCTTGCTTGACGCAGAAGCCAGACCTCACGACATTTGGACGCACACTCTGGCATCTTCTTAAAGTGACGTGTGACCCCGGTTCACTCGTGAAGACATCCTCAGAATCGCTCTGAGGAACCTAACAGATTTATGTTTATGTTTTCCTGCCAACTACATTAAAAACGTGAATAAAGAACACACACATATATTATTACCTGTTGGACTGGCGTGTGCACAACTACTCCTCCGACAATTTCTGTTTTATACGCCTGTCCAGATGTCGAATGACTTGGGTTTGAAACATTTGTGACATCGGAGCTTTGGGCCACTGGTGAAGCTTTTGGAACCTTAAAAAGATATTGACAGATTAAAGAGGACCTATTATGTTTAGTTTTTTTTACATTTCCAACTGTCTTTAGTGTGTAATGTTGCTGTTTGAGCAAGAAAAAGGTCTGTAAAATTCTAAAGTCACTCCAAAGAGAGTTATTCTCTATCAGTGCGGACGGTTTCTGAACTCCCTGAAACGCCTTGATTGTAGTCTTGAGTTTTCTTCAAGGAACAGATACACGTCATTGCATTACATTACAGGGGCTTGGCCTGGTAGAGTTGCGTTAGTAGCGTGCTGAAACTCGTGGTTACGGTAAGGGGTGTGACATTTCAGAAATATAGTCAAAGCGGTTGACCAATCACAACACACTGGCCCAGTCAACCAATTAGAACGCATTTAGCTTTTCGGAAGGAGGGGCTTCATAAACCATGAATAATCTTCCATAACTAATTTTGCAGAAGCTCTAAGCATGCTTATTTATGGATAACATCCAGGTTTGTCACATTTCTTGGAATACATATGACAAAAAAAATGACAGCAGTGAAGTGAGTATGCAAAAAGCTTGACATACTGTAATTTTGGTGGCATTATTCAGAGCAATGACCCATTCCTTCAAGTCCACAGCATCATTAGCCTGCAGAAAGTACCGTCTAGACAATGCATGTATTACTGGAAGAAAACAAAACAAAGGTTAGTTATTGATACTATGAAAAAAAAAAAAAAAAACATATCCACATTACGTACTTACCAAAACAGAACTCTGCCTTTGGTTTCTGTTTTACTGATGCTTCATTAACCTACAATCAAGTACAAACAAATTTGAATAAGCAAAAGTAAAAAAAAGTCATAATAAAAATCTTTTTATATTATGGTAGAATATGATACCTTTGAAATGTAACTGAGTCGCAAACTCCCAACAGACTCGGTTCCCACAGGTAGGTTCTGTTTTTTAAGGAAACGGGGAAAAATTGTTATGCAAAATAGGATTACACATTTTTAGGATGCAAATTTGAGGTTTAGAGAAAATAGGAAGATCCTCTATAACGCCATATTGTAACGTCCGTTTAAAGCTGCACTTGAACATAAAGAGCAATACCTGTGGATTGTCCATATACCATAGGAGAAAATTCCCATGAGTGTCCAAGATAAAATAACGTCGGTAAAACCTATCACTGTTCTCTTTTTCCTCAATATCCAGGAATCCACAGGTCCGGTTTTGTCTGTCCAGGTAAGGCATGTCCCAGATCTACAAAGAAAAACAAAACAAAAAACACTAAATCTCGCATAAAAAAACGCATAACTCTGGGTCCCTGCCATCTTTAAATAAATAAACCTTTCCTTTTAGTTTGTGAGAATACAGATAAATTGATTTAGAAACAGACCAAATAATTGCATGCATGCGCACACACACACACACACACACACACTTTAATGACTGAAAATGAGATGATCCCTATACATGCATTCACACAATATTTACACAAAAATGGCCTACTAATAGTAAAAAAAAAAAAACATATTGGTATTTTTTTTATCTTTACTCTCTCAATACTAGATTCAAGATCCACACCTTTTGAACATTTTTCCCCGAGTGGCTCGTGATTACTAGAAAATAAATCTAATAGTCTCTTTTTACAGAGACTGCACTTAGAGTAATTTTTAGCAAATAAAAACGGTAGAGCTGAGCATAGCTAAAAAAAAAATGAAAATGAAGGACTATAAAAGTTTACATGACTTTCCATGAACGTGGGAGTCCTGTAAATCCAACATAGGTAGAATAAAAACAAGCTTTCGGAGTGTTCTTGACAGGTGGATTCAGGTGTGGTTCACCTGGACCAGGATTTCATGAACTCCCAATGGAAAACGAGTATGAGATCAAGCTTTTGGAGAGGAAGTCGGTATTGCGCATAACTGCCACACCTAATATCAACTTACTTCACTTCCAGAATCCCCAGGGCTCGTGACTCATCCGCGTTCCGTTGTGTGTTTTGTTCAGCGCGCTCTCAGAACACAATACACGCACAATGCGCGCTCATTTATCCGCGAAAACAGATGAAAGCTCCGCGCAGAAAGCTTGTGCCACTCTTGTGCCACTCGCGCAGCCTCTTTCCGGGTTGACAGCAAGTTGAGTTAAAACCAAAACTAAACGCATCCGGTAGTGGATCTTTATTTTTTTCACGCGCGGAAAGCGGAACCCAGTAGATGCCGACGCAATGGGCAGACGTGTTTAACAGAGCGCGCGAAACAAGACATTGTTATAAAACTATAAAAACTTAAATGTAGGCCTACTTAAAATTTAAATGTGTGTATGACCAAGCACGACAATTTTCAATTTAGGTTGCGCGAAATCAACCCCAGATTACGCACTTAAAATAACATTTAGCCTATATTTAGCCTAGAGGTTTACAATTCATTACACAAATCCCCACCCCTTTCAGAAAGTATCTGAAAAGTTTTTGTTACTATACTACCAAGTACCAATCACATATTTTGAATTGTGAAATGTTATATGCACAACTTTAATATTATAACGAAGCACAACCGCAAATAAAATAGCCTTCTTTTTTTAAACAACTGTTTAAAATTCTTTTGTCAAATGTTCTATTTATAAAATAATTAATGAAAAAATTTGTGTATGTAAATAAACATGATTCTGGTCGTATTTTTAAAATAAAATACTCCATAAAATGCTAAGCATTTGACCAAACAAATGACACTATGTAAAACTGACATTGTGTACCTGTTGTACAGTTGTCTGGTTGATAAATTAGGCAGGTTTGTACTTGTTTTGTTAATGCTTTGCTTTTGGCACAGCTACCATTACCTGATACTGTACTAAGCCTTAAAGGAATTTGAAAGTGTGCCAGGCCAAAATAATGATTTCAATTATTATAATTCAATTATTATATTATAATTATAAAGTCATGACAGGGTTACTTTTCTTTGATCACAAACATTTTGTTTAGGGAAGACCGGGATGGTAGTAAGTAACACTTTTTGTTTGCGTATCAGTAACACAGTGGTCGTTTGTGCTAGAACTTTCAAACTTTGATACACACATTTGTCTACTACAAATAAAACTCACTTGGACGTGTAGGCCAATCACAGATTATGCAAGTTAATGTCAAATATAAAGAGTTTCCAGTACTGGGGTGAGTTTCAACACTAGCTGGGATAGAAGTAACAATGAGAGGGGATTTCCTATGATAAGATCCACATTTTATGCAATAACTTTATTGAAGAAGTAATCACTTTTGAATAAAATTAACAATTTAGCTCAGTCACATGCACTGATCTATATAATGAAAAGTCATTATATAGATCAGTGGTCACATGCCACTTTTCAAGCGAGCTCAAAATGGTAATGGGAGTGTATGATATTGATGAAATGAAATTACCATAGCTCTTTTCTGACTTCTGACAGTGTTACAACTGACCCCGTGTTACAACACTCCACGGTCTACCTCTACAAATTAATATTAATGCATTGAATCTGAAAAATAAAACCTTTGATGGAGACAAGTCTAATTGAAGTACAAACCAGAATATATTTGGAAGTAGCTTACGTTCACTCCTTTCCGCAGGTGATTTCTTAGCTTAAAAAAAAAAAACCTAGATAGAATTTTTCAAACAATTTTGGAATCAATTTAGAATTTTATAAAGGAGAGCAACTGTACCAGACCAACAAAATTGATGACCATAACCTATAATCATTGATAAATACAACAAAGGGGCATCAGAAGTCTAGTAAGCATACAGAAGAATATGTTAGTAGCTAAACAAATATTATATTTAAAGTTGGTTTAAATTTAAAAGTTTTAAAGTCATTTTAATTTATTGTATGTATTATAAAAAACGCTATACAAATTAACATAACTTGAATTTTTCTAAGCTTACAGTCTTACAGATAGGCATCGTCATAACCTCATTTATTACAGATTATACTGAATATATAAATTATAATATAACATGTATTAAATACACAAAGCTGAATAATGAACAACAATACTAAAACAGCTCATTTATTAGAGTTTCAGTCAATTTCATAGATAAAAAATAAAGGCAGGTTAAAACATACTAAAACATTTTCATGAACTACATTTGTACATTGAAACTGTATTATAAATGGTAAAGCTTTCACTGGAAAGCTTATAAAGCAATTACATATGAGTAACAAAGATATATGTTTTAACATTTACGATAAACGATAAATTAATTATGAACAAAGGTGTACTTACCGATGGTAAGAAATTAAATTTTTATACAAAAAAAACACACACACATTTATGACACAGAACAAGTATCATTTGAAAGAATCCGTGAGAATGTGTAAATGTTCATGGTTAAAATCCCATTTGTTCCAAAAGATTCAGTGGGTGTGTCTGCAACGCAAAGAACAAAAGGTAAAACTTCTCATATTCATGCAGAAATGAAATAATTAATTTTTTACTTCAATTTAAAGAATTAATTTTGTTTTTCATTATATACATAAAAAAAATGAAATGCTTAATTTAACGAAGGAAAAAGTATTTTTGTAACTTTTTGTAAATTGAACTTCACATATTATTATTTTAGAGTGAAATAATCCCGGACACCAGGAGCAGGATAAGTCAACAGTCGTATTTAATATAGCAGAGAATGTACAGGAAATTAAACTTGTGATACGATAATGCCATTTCCCCAATATTACCAGACTGAAGTTATCAACTTATTGATTAAAAAGACTCATTGCTTTAATCATTAAATAACTAAACCAGTGATTAAAGCAATGAGTATAATACAGGATAATTTCAGGGATGTCTACTCTCCCCTTTTATGTAACTTTTGAAACTTTCAGACCAAAAAAAATAGCTAAAGATCAGTCTGTTTGATTAGGCTAAGCAGAACCAAGAATAAAACTTTAAATAACAGGAAGTTTTCACTAGTTCTTTCCAGCCATAAGGTGCAAAAGCTAGGGATGAGCAACGATTAATCGCATCCAAAATAAAAGTTTGTGTATAATATATGTATGTGTACTGTGTATAATTATTTTGTATATATAAATACACACACATGCATGTATACATTTAAGAAAATGTTTATATTTTTTTAAATTGAATACTAATTCCTTCAACTGTATGAAGCACAAACATATCAGATCAATCATATACTCAACATACAAAGTTTTATGTATACAAAGTTTTTAGGTAATACGAATATATTTTATAAATTAAAATAATTTCATGTTTTACAAAACATTTATATGAGGTTATGGTGATTTAATGATTTAGTTCAATAGGCTGGTGTACTTCAGCTGAAGTGAACTGGCCCTAAACTATAAGGCATGTGGACTTTTCACAACAATTAAAACTCTCACCTGTAATAAACACAGGAAACCGCACAGAGGCGTTTTGGATCTGGAGGCGAGTCAAACAGAAGAGGTAATCCGGTCGGTCCCGTGATATGACATCACATTCATGATAGGGCAAGACCTCGACTATGCCAGCTTTCTGACAGCAATCGATAAACTGCTGCTTCTTACTTCCCTCAGGACTGGACCTGTCGAGGAGATTATATGTAAGATTATAAGTCTTTCCTCACTCTCCTCATATGTTAGAGGAGAGTGAGAATTAGTCTGTGCCCATAACTGGGTAAGTAAGTACTAACAAAAGTAGTTATTGTTTAAACATAAAAGCTTAAAATGCTGCTTTATCAGGCAGTGTTCAGAGAAAGGCATCAAGGCAAAACTAGAAGCTTGTATTTTTTCAAGCAAGTCAAGTCACCTTTATTTATATAGCACTTTTAACAATATAGATTGTTTCAAATCACCTTTACAGTGATAATAGGAAATTAAAGTAACAGAGCTTGTTTGGGCTTTACAGCAGCTCTAGAATAAAGTTATTGTCCAGCTAAAGTTTTCTTTTAAACAAAACTTAAACACAGCTGTGATCTTACCTTGCACTTTCCCGAAGCCTGCGACTGTCTCTATAGTGCAGAAACCATTTCCATTTCCCTTGCTTGTCTAACTCCTCCAGAATCCCCACGACTTTCTTCATGTCACCTTATAAATTTGACAAATATAAGTCCAATGAAAATGTTTATAAAGTATCAGTCCATCACCAGTAAAACAACATGGATAATTTCTGTAGCAACTTTTATTAGTACCTAGAGTAAGTGTGTCAAGAGCCAATTCATCACACACTATAAAGCCACCGTTTGCAAAAAGCTCTTGGTGAGCGAGGTTCACCACGTCATCGGGTCGGTCGATGCCAGCAAACAGGACGTTGGGGGACTTCTTTAATTCCAGCAAATAAGGCACCTGATTGAATTGGAGAAACAGCTCTTTTGAAGGCAACCTCAATCAAACAAGTTCACAGAAAATAGTTTCTTAAACAATCGCTCTACTTTTTCCCCCTCAACTTCTGTTAATTATATCAGTTTGGCTGAATTAAAACAAAAAAGCATGGTGTGGCAAACAGTTCGGGGAAGAGAGCCGAGGAAATGGAGCGAGGCCGGTGACATAAGTGTTAATGAGTCTCTCGCTTTCCACTGTCATCACTCCTCCTTTTATCCTTCCTGAGCTCCTCCGTAAGACTAGAGATCGCTGTGGCGCACAGGTTACACTCGTGTCACCAGCGTCACCAGCATCACTCTGTTCCCACGACTCTTGGCACACATGGAAACAAAAAATTAAACTCAAACCCAAAAGAGATTGAACTGCTCAACAGATCTGAAACTCCATTTAGGAACAGACTCTCTTAGATTCTCTTCAATGTATATTGATATTACAATTATGGCCGACAATGATAAGCCAAAAATAATTTACTTTATGGCTTGTCTGAATTCTGATAAATGGCCAATATTGTAATTATACTGTAAAATAAATAAATAAATAAATGCAGCAAGTTAATTAAGTCATCACAACAATGTACAATGTGGAAAAAATGGATATAAATTGAGATTTGCTAAAGATTACATTAAAGAATTCTTTTTAAAATATGTTTTTTTGCATTTCACCCATTTGTTTATTAAGATCAGATGACAACAAAGGTAATCTAAAAGTAAAAAAAGGGGAAATGAGCATGTACAATTAAATATCCAATATCATATGAGCAATACCGACCAACCGACAAATAAATTGAACAAAACATTTTTTCAACAAAAATACATTTTAATGTGCCAAAGTTATTTTTTAAATCACAGCATTTAATCGTCTTTTTCACTGAATGATATGATATATCTGGGTCAAATCGTCCACTTAAAGGATGATTTCTACAAATTTTCATCCTAAAATTTTGAGATTCACTCATTGACTTACCTCACATATGTGCTCTGCAATGTCCTCATTCCTCAGTATAATGAGAAGAGGGGACTGACCATCGTTACTGAGGTCAAACTCTTCTGGCTCAACCTGTTTGTGGCCCTCAATCTCCAACATGTGCTATAAATCAGAAATTCCCATTAAAATCTTTCTTTACCATTTTAGAACAATTTATAAGATAATTTTTATGTATAACTTCCATACCTTGGTTTCTTTAAAGAAGGTATCTGTTGATGTGACAAGGATAAAGAACCTGTACTTAGTCTTGGATGCCTGCAACACAGCAGGCTTCAGATTGTCATGAGGATTGTCGAAAGTGTCCTTCTTGATACGACCACAGAATCCAGGACGTTGGCCATCGCTCTCTCGATTGTACTTCCTCTTGGCGCCCTTTCCACTTGCCTCAATTGGACGAGAGAGAGTCTTCCTGCTGCAGACATCGTTCATCATGGACTTGTATGCAACAGCACATTGCTTTGTTATTTCTGAGATCCCTGCGAACTCAACTTCATTACCCTTTTCACAGAAAAGTCTTTGAAGATGTGGTTTGCGGTTTCTTACAGGGTCCCTCATCCCTCTCCTGTCAGACATGTCCACTTTTATCCTAAAATCAGTAAGTGATTGCTGTGCTTTACTAAGGTCAACGGAGTTCTCCCCTTCACTGAGATTTGAAAACCGAACAGTCATGGGACATGTAGACTGGTCAGGATTTTCCCAACAGTGTGATGTGGTACTGGATGTGCTCTTATTCTCTTTGAGAACCTGAGTCATGTTTTTAGAGAAAATAAGGTACTCAAGATCAACTGCAGACCGGGTCACATCAGTCTTACTTTGTTGTTCTTGCCAGCAATGAAAAGAGTTTTCAAGTCCAATGCAAGATGGTTTCATGGTGGAAGAGTTACTGAATGTTACCCGGTTTCCTTTCCTGTCCAAAATGGTGACAATAGAGGAGGGTGGAATGTCAAATTTGTTATCCCTCTCACTAACATCTAATAGCTGACTGGAAGCCGCTTCCCTCCTGAAATACCTGCGCCAGTCAAATTGCTGCTTGCTTGTCTTAACATGTGGAAGGGAACTAACCGTGACTGCCTTAGTTGGCTTTGCCTGACAAGTTTCAAAGCATGACGTTTTTTGGATACTGTAGTCTACAATAACATTGGAAGAGTCTTCATCATCCCACTCAGAATGTTGGCGGAAGGCTGTGAATTTGCTTTTTCTAGACTTCTTTTTTGGACTTCGGTCCCTGGTATATTCAGCAGTATAAGTAACTGACAGCGGGCCTGATTTATAATTCTTTTCTGCCCAACAATAGTTATCCATCTCTTTCTTTGCATGCTTTTTGTGCCTGTAGGAATACTCACGTTCAGATGTAATGTACTTCGAACAAATGGGTTGATCATTGTCACAACTAAATTCATTTTCACATGGATACAATTGGTGATCAACTGGTTCCTCTGTTTGGCAATCAGGCCACGGTAAACCTTCATCAGATCCCTGGTAATATTCATGTAAATCGTCTTCATTGTCGTCTCTGTAAAATAATCCAGAATCATTTTGAGGTGCACCCTCTATGAAGTTACAGTTCTTGTCATCTTTTTGTTGGGAGGTGGGACAGAGTTTGTGCCTTAACTGGAAAGAGTCCTCACTGGGCGAACACTTAGTAGTTAACGCAGATTTATCTTTGAAATCCATTGTCCCAGGGTATTTGATCCTCTTACACCTTAGTTCTTCATCATAGGTTTCTTCATAATGCCCTATAAAGTCAGAGAGTGGCTTTATGGTAGAAGCATGCGTTTGAGGACATACGGGAATTTTAGGTGGCAGCATGTCTTCATGATCAGTGTTGTAAGGATAGTAAATGTCCCTATTCAAATCCTCTCCCCTGAATTCTTCATTCACTTCTAGTAAACATGCCATTTCATCTTGCGTAGGAGTAGAGCACATGCTGTTTACCTCCACTTCTGAGGGTTTGTAAATTGTCAAAGCTTGAGGAGCAACCGTTTCATTACGAGTTTCAGTCCGGCTATGGGGCAAAGCACAAATTTTGGCAGACAGGCATTCTTGGTATGTTTTGATGACTTCTTTACAAGAGCCTTGACTTTGTTTCTCCTTCTCTTCAACAAATGTGTCATCCTCACCACTGACATTAGATTTATTCTGTTGGCCTAAATCTCTTTCATCATCTTTTTCGAAATGACTAATATCTAATTTGGTGGGTTCAACAGTACTTGCTGTTTTTAACTCATTCTGACATACTTCAAGAGCTTCTTGTTGGACCACTAAACTCTGTTGAAGGGTCTTGGTTTCAATCTCATCTTGCATTATATTAGAAGTATCAATATTAGAAGCTGGGGTGTGTTTCTCTTGAACAGACATGGGCTGATCCTCACCTGAGGATGAATCATAGCTTAATTCAAGGGTATCGAATTCATGGTCTGTCTCCTCTGGTGTGTGAGGTTGTGTTTCACTCTTTTGTATCTTCATGTCATCATCATCATCGAAGAAATCATCCTCATCACTGAATTGCATTTCAACACTGTTTATATCATCCTTTAGACCAAAAACAAACTCATCTAGATGTTCCACTATTGCTGTGGACGTCTCACGTTCACTGCCATCCAAGTTATCCCATTCCTTTGACTTACTCTCACCTTCTTGCATAATTTCCTCACCTGTATATCCTTCATCTTTTTCTTCCACAGGCTTTTTAGTGTCATTCCCTTCAATTCCATGGGATGTTGCATCAATCAAGTTTAACTGATCTTTTAGATCAAGCTGTTCATTTGGACTAGGAACCTCATGACCCTTTTCAACTTTAGTCTCATCTGATGTAGCATCTCTCAGCTCACCAACCATATGTGTGTGATCTTTCAGGTCATGCACAGGGTCTTTTGCATTTGAAGTCTCATTATACTCTACAACTCTCATCTCATCTGATGAAATATCACTCAGCTTATCAAAATGGTCAACTAGATTTGTATTATCTAATAAAGGCTTCAGTTCTTTTTTTGCATTAGAAGTCTCCTTGTGCCCTTCAACATTAGTCTCATCTGACGTAGCATCTCTCAGCTCATCAGCCATGTGTGTGTGATCTTTCAGGTCATGCACAGGCGTAAGATCTTCCTTTGCATTAGAAGTCTCATACTCTTCAACTCTCGTCTCATCTGATGAAATATCACTCAGCTTATCAAAATGGTCAACTAGATTTGTATCATCTAGTAAAGGTTTCAGTTCTTTTTTTGCATTAGAAGTCTCTTTGTGCTCTTCAACATTAGTCTCATCTGATGTAGCATCTCTCAGCTCATCAGCCATTTTTGTGTGATCTTTCAGGTCATGCAAAGCCTTAAGATCTTCTTTTGCATGAGAAGTCTCATTATACTCTTCAACTCTCGTCTCATCTGATGAAATATCGCTTAGCTCCTCAACATGGTCAAGTAGATTTGTGTCATCTAGTAAAGGTTTAAGATCTTTTTTCACATTAGAAGTCTCGTTATGTTCTTCAACACTAGCATCATGTGGTGAAACATCTCTCAGAACATCTACCATGTTTGCGTGACCTTTGAGATCTTGAAAAGGTTTAAGATCTTCCTTTGCATGAGCAGAGCAATTATGCTCAACAACACTAATCTGATCTTGGCTAGGCAATTCAGAAGTCATGTTTTCGTCAACATTTCCATCTTCCATAATTGTAAGACATCCATCGTGGCTATCTTCATCTGAGACTTCTATACTCTCTTGACTTACAGAAACAGTCTTTTCCTGTACCGAAATGGATGCTCCGTTTCCAGTTTTAAATTCTGTAGTATCGTCAACATTTCCATCAATCACAGCTGCTGAGGAACCATTTTTGTTTTCATTTGTTTCAGAAATCTCTTTACTCTCTGCACTATCAGAAACATTCTCCTTCTGCAGTACTGTATGTGCTTTATGCCCAGATATCTTCTTTAAACCCAGATCAAAACTTTTCCTACCCAAAATCAGACGATGTGGTTTTGAGAAAGCTGACGGTTTTATGGGACCAAGTACTTGATGGAACACACCAATTTTTTTCAGATCAAAAGTGGTCACTCTCGTAGATGCTTCATTCTTTGTAACATTTCTGACCTTTGGTAGTAGTATCCGAATACCTATTCTCATATTTGATGCTTGCTCACACAACTGGTTGTATGAACTATTTCCTTCCAAGAGCTGAGAATTTGAGCAGTCAGTGGTGATGTAATTTTCATCATCAGTGTCAATGTGACTGTCAGGTACTGAATTTTCCACTGGTATGTCCACAGAAGATCTATAATTCTGTAACAGAAAAATGAAAATCAAATAAATCAATATTAAATCACACTGTACAAGAAGTCTAAAATATTACTGAGAATAAATATCACAGAGAATGTCCAAAAGAATTGTTGACACAACTCTTATAAACATGACAAGTAACTAAAGGCTAAAAGCTAACAATAATATATTTCCTTAAAAATATATTTTAAAAAAAGTTTATACAAAAATTCTATACATTTGAAAGATTAACAGCTATGCAACTTCAAGCCTAGTCAAGCTAAATACAGTGCAATTTTAATCATGTTAATCATTACCATCAATGCTGTAACTTTTGGATTGGGGGAGAGACTTGTCCCAGAAGGTGAATGGCTTGGTGTCGTTTCATGCTTACAAGTTGGTGACATTCCACCAGGATGTGATGCAGTGTCTTTTTTTCTGCTTTGATTTGAGAGCAAACAGAAATTCAGGCTCGCCTGAATAGGCTCGCCATTTTTCACAGAAAGATCCAAAATCTCTGATGAAAGATGCGCAGGCGTGGAGTCCTCTTTCGAGGTCAACTCAACATTGAGCAATGACACAGCATTTTGAATAGCGTTGATGTCCAGATGAACCTTTTCAACATCCTTCCCCTTTGGAAGTGCGGTACTATTTTCAAGGTGAAATAACCTGGAGGTGTGTTTACTATAGAAAAGTCCAATCCACATGTGAAAAATGAGATGGACATCCTCATAGGCGTCTTCAATGTTGAAGTTCCATTTCCTGTCAATATTAGGGGGGGATGGTTAACAGAGCCTTTATGGAATGTCTACATATGGGTTATGCTCAAATGATTACCACAAAAACTTCTTCAGCATATTTTTTGGTGTCAAACTGAGACATTTGATTTTCTCAAGGATTAGTATCGGGGCCGATATATATATGTGTGTGTGTGTGTGTGTGTGTGTGTGTGTAAACAAGCACTAGCAAAATACAAGTATTTAATAGGAACTTGGTATCGGCAGATACTCAAAATTCAATGACTCGGATCAGATCGGGGCACAAAAAACTTGATCAGGACATCCCTACTTGTAATGGTCTAGATAGATTTGTTTGCCTTTTTAGCAAAAGTGTGTATATGAATATAGAATTTTACATTAAAGCTGTATAATTTCTAGCTTCTTGCAATAAAAAAAGGGTTTATTTTTTATTTTGTGTGAACTATTCCTTCAGTTTTTCTGACTAGTGACAATATTAAACTAATTGCAATAATGTTCAGATTTTTGTCTTGTGTGAATCGCCACAAATCAACATAAAAACAATATTAATTTTCACTACAACAATCAGTTGAAATGTAAGGGCAACAAGTGGTACTTACCCATGAAGTGCTCGTGTGACAGTTTTGTCTATATTGTCATTGGTGAACTTGCTGTCAAATTTAAAATCATAATCTTCATCCCAAATCCTTGTCACTTGGATCTTTCCCTCCTTTTCAATTATGCATCTATTCCGTAAAAATCTTGATTTCCGTGCTTTCGTCTTGGGAATCAATGACATTGTCTTGTTTGAAGAAACCAAGTGCTTCCATTCTGTTTTGCCTCCATCTTGATGACACGAGGGTGCAGCATCTTTAGGCAGGTTCAGATGAAGCCCTGTCTTCAATGACAGAGCCGAATCTACACATCCAGATGGATAAGAAACCTGGTGGGATGGACCTGACAGCAAAGAGGTTGGCTGTGAGTAAGAATGCTCTTTAGATATTTCCAAAATCAGCTCCCCAGTCACTAAAAGACCTTCTGGAAAAGGAGACCTGGGAGGTAATTTAAATCTGGCAGATGGACAACGAAGAAGAGCATGAAGGACTGACTCCGGGGAGCCGCTACCCTTCATTCCATCAAGGACCTCCTGGACAGGTTTGGCTTCTAAGTTTGATAACATTTTATCATTACTTGCACCGAGGGCCAAGTCAGCCAGTAAACTCAATGCATCTGAGGGCAGAGATGCACACATGCTCTCACTCTCTGCGCTGGCTTTGCCATCAACGCTAATTCTTGTCCTTCCCACCCTATCCCCAAGCGACGATATGAGCTGCTGGTCATTGCGTTTAGTTATTTCAAAAGGTGCTGATGTGTCAAAATTGAGGGACCCTGTAAGAAATAGACAAAAACAAAGACAAAGCATAAAATAGCAGCAGCAAAGACGCATAGTCATGCAGAAATGGCAAAAGAATACGAGGAAGCACAAGCACAAGCACAAGAACATGCACACGGAAGACAAAAAGATGGAGAGGGAACACATGGGGCCAATTTTAAAACACCAGCAAAATCATGTCTCAAGCCATTCTAATTTAATGACTACTGCCGAAAATTAAACATTCACAAAGGATTGAGGTTTAAAACTGGTATACACACAGTGTACACTGGTATACACACAGCACTTTCTGGTCACTTTTCCACTAGGGGTGTAACGGTTCTCGGTAAAGTTACAAGTATATATAATTTTTATTTTATTTTAATCGAACACCCAAATCACTTACTGCTCTTGACTGAATAGCTTTTGTAACTTTAATAATGATTCATCTATATTTAATTTATACAGTGAAGATTATATGCAAAGTTGTTTTACATTTGATTATTAAATTTCTGTACCTGAAAACTACTGTTAGATACCAAAATAATCTGAAAAACACGGTTCATTTTATTTGTATCTTTGTTCTATTGTAATTATTTGTCGACAAGCAAATTATGTTGCTTGTAGTTTGTTCTTATTTTCTTAATTTTTATTTCACAGTAGTCCTTTTTTCCCTGAAGATAGCACATACCGAACCGTACTGAAATTTTGACAGTAAAACCGTGATAAAAACCAAACTGTGAGTAATTTGAACCGTTACACCCCTATTTCCCACTCTTGGCATGTGAACATTTGTTGAATAACAGAATATGTAAACAAAGATTTTTCTTACCATTTTCTTTTGAGGCCTTGTGAATAAGACCTCTCCAAGACACAGGTTGTTTAGTTATCTCCACAGGTTTCGTTGGCGTATTTTGTGCCTTATCAGCCATGGGCTGTGATGCTTTGTCTTTCAACTGATTCTTGAAAACATCACATTCCAGGTCCATAATGGTGCCCAATTTTCTTGTTTTTGATTCTGGTTCCGCGTTATCTGGCTCAGATTTTGCACTGTCACCAGGGGAAGGAGATTTCCTCTTTCCCCTTCTGAGTACCGTCTTTAATTTGCTTATAGATATTGCACTGTACACATCACATTTTGCTTTCTTTTTGGTTTTGTCAGGGGAGGATACTTTAGGGTCAGAGTGCATGGATTGGTCAGATACTCTGGGAGGACTAGAAGTTGCATCTGTTACTTTGTTAGTTTGTTGGAAGCCTACGTTCTCATTTGATGTAGCATTAATGGACTTTTCTGAACATAAACCCTGACTTTTGTCAATTTCTAATGGGTTGTTTTTGTGAAGGTTTCTCAATATCTTTAATGCTGACAAGAGAGCACTTGGCATTTCATCTGAAGGGCTGTGCGACGCGTCTTCACAGTCACTGACCACTGGAACTTTACGGGGGAATTCTTCTACCACCATCGAGGGAGATTCTCCCTTATTTTCCACTATTTCTGTGGATTTGTTTTCCACAGGAGAAATCGTTTCTGCATTTGTGTCAATGCTCATATCAACATGCGTTTTCTCACTTTGCATCTTGTTTACAGATTGTACATCAATATCTGAACCATGCGGGACAAAAACTCTGCCACACGTTGTGATTATGGTCTTTAGACCATATCGTTCCCTCAAGCTAAATCCCTCCATCTTCCTCTTGGGTGTGCTAGACAAACTTTGCTTTGTGGCATCAGCCAGTGCGTTCACTATAGTCTCCTCATCAATCTTTACAGCACCTGATCTCAAAGAACGCTTCAGATTGGTATCGGTATTCCACAATCTTTTACGCCTTGGAAGAGACCGCCAGTCTGTTTTTGAAGGACTCATCTCATTTTCCATACTTTGATCATGTATAGTTTCTGTTGACAGACTTAACAGTTCTTGTGCTTGTCTGGCTTCACTCAGATTTCGATTCACGCCCCTTTGCCTGCGTCCCTTGCCCCTACTAGTTAAATGCAGCCTCTGATTAATCTCATCAGCATGCATGGTCTCAGTCCGAGTCTGGTCTTTTGTAGGGCCATCTCTGGAGTTCACTGTCAAAACGAGAGGCAAACTTGAAGTTGGCAAAGCAAGCTTTTTCTTAACAGCTTTTTTTTTTATCTGCATGGTTCTCCAATGAATTTTGCGCTTCCTACCTTTACGCCTCGAAAAGGACCTCAGATTTACTTTCTTATCTGGATCAGCCATTGTATTCTCAGGATGTATATTATCTTCCATCCCCTCAGCAGTACCACCTTCTTCTGTTGATGTGATTAATGGTGTACAGCTTGTTTGGATGGGAGTCTCTTTTGTGGATAAATCTAAACAGACTCCGTCAGCATCTCCTTTAGTATTGCCTTGAGATGTTTTCTCAAGATCACTGTCAATACTTACACAATTTTCTGAAGGGAAGTCACCCAATTTAGGTGAAACTGTGGAAGTTGGATACTCCAACACACTGTCAGCTACTGTAACTACAGCTGTTCCCAGTTTTCCAATGCCCTCTGGCAAAGCAGGTTGAGGCTGCTCTGTTGTCAAATGCTTGTGCTCATCTTTTTCAACAGTCCTGTGAGAGGAATCATTGATGGCCTCTGTGTGCTTAGTCACCTCCATTTCAATGGGGGCATCAGTCTGAGGGACCTCATCAGGTGATGATATACAGTAATAGACATCATCGTCATGATCTTCACCACGCTGCTGTCGACCAGTGGTGAGTAACTCCAGAGCCCTCACTACTGAAATTGTAAAGCCACAAGGCTCATCAAAATAGGATTTTAATCGAGCGCCAGTCTCCTGTGACCATTTAGGGGATATCAGAGTAAAACCACCAGGCACATCATATTGGTCTGGAAACATACTTGCTTCCCTGGTGGGAACGTCCAACAGCCCTGGGTGAAAAAGAGTGCCATAGTCTTGCAAATGCTTCTCTAAAGAAGTTTGAGAGCACCCCTGTTGGTTTGGAGGACATTTTTCCATCTCCATTTCTGCATAGTTGAGTGCTGGAATGACTTGCATTATTTCTGATGAGGCTTTAGTATTTGTCAGATCAGACTTGGCACCTAAACATAAAAACACACAAAAGAGATGCTTATAAGACATGTTAGACTTGCAAATTAAAAGATAAATAAAGTAGACTGATGTTAAAATGTTTTAATAAATCTAATTTTTCTCCGTTGTTACCTCTTGGCACAGTTCTTGAGTCCGGAAAAATAAACATGCCTTGAAGTGCTGCTGCCTTACCAGACTTTGCATCTAGAAATTAAGGAAATGTATGTTTTCACAAGATAAACATCAAGATAGATTTTATGTCCACGTTTTAAGGGATCTTGGCTCCAGATGCATTTTCACTGTGCAATTAATGTCTTTAATGAGGAAATCAATCCCATGAAGCATTGTGAAAGACAAATTAAAATGGAAAATATAACAATATAAAATTTAAAGACGTTATTGTAAGAACAGAAAATAGTTTAACTATTAATAACTGTTAATTGCTAAATAATCAGATATAACCAAATATAGATTGAAGATTTTGGGTAATGTAGTTCTTCACCAGCAAATGCGCTGTGAAATACATTTAAATGACACGGACCACCACCATTAAAGGAAGCATATATCACTGATTAACAACTTCTGAGCTAATGAGGTTTGTCTTTAATGGTTTATCTGTTGGTGTTAAAAATTAAGTACTCTATAGAGAAAATTATTGGGATTGGAGTTGCACTCCACTGGGCAACATCTTACCTTCATAAGAGAAGAGATGTGAAGAGTGTAACAGTATAAGGAAACCAGAATCTTCCAGTGGTATAACAAGAGCCTGGTTAATGAAAAAGATCATAAGACAAAATTTGTTTATAGATTTTTTCAGTGTTTCTTTGATGACATATATTTCTCTCTTCCCCATATTTACCATGTCATTTTCCTTTAGCTCTCGGGTTATCTGAGCAAGATCATTTTTCGCCTTAGACGAGACAACGTCATACAAGTTGAAACATCTGCCATCTATGCAAACTGTGGGAAGATGTAGGATTTTTTTTTAAAGATGTTGCCCAAGTGCTCATTTACAGTTTTAGCACCAATATGGGCGATACTGTCAATAACCAAAATACAATTTTAAACACACCTTCACCCACAATACAAGTTTCAAAGATTTCCCGCGGCAAGGTCCTCTTCAGTTCAGACACACCAATTGCACGGTCAATTTGAACTGTCTTTGGGCTGAAAAATACAGTTTGCATTTCAGTCCTATAGCTTATAAGTAGATGTACAGCATTTCTGAATAATCTACCCTTAATGTTTGGGCAGCTTTGTTGGTGCATTACCAAATTAAATCAGGTTTATTGTATCAGAGTAAGAGGGTACAAAGATGTCTTTGCATAAAACATACAGTTTTGCTGGGAACCAGGCTCCGCTCGAAGACTGAAGACCAACATCATAGACAGTGGATTCAATCTTGAATTGGCCAATCCATGGTTGGTAATGAAACACTACAATACAATATACCAGTTATTGGTAATTACTCTAATATTCAGTGTATTTAAATGTTATTTTAATTAAAAACATGGAACAGTCAAGTTTAAAACACTATACAATAAATGAAAGAAAGAAAGACAATGTACAAGATTTTGAATAAAACAATCCTCTCTATTTGCCCTTTTTGCAATTTCACCACAAAAAGAGAAAAGAACATGCAAACCAATCCATAATTCTTACCTGTTTTGTCTTGCCTTGAAAAGAAAAAGTAAAGAAAACAGATTGTTAGTTGTCAAATGTAAAACTTAAAGGTAGGGTAGGTAGGATTTATATAAAAACTTTTTACCAAATTTGATTAAACTTTCTATATATATCAATGCATAATTAAAATGTAAGTACTCTGATAAAAAGAGTATAAAAATCGAGTGACTCTAGACCGTTTAATCTTCATTAAACACAGCTCATTATTTCCATTCGGGACGAATCACAGGATTGGCTTGCGCGACTGTCACTCGACGTCGCCATGACTACCGCCGTTATTACTGGCTCTGCCCACGTGCGCGCAGTCGCGCACCCGTTTTCAGGTGGGAGTGAATGGAATTAATGAGCTGTGTTTAATGAAGATTAAACGGTCTAGAGTCACTCGATTTTTATACTCTTTTTATCAGAGTACTTACATTTTAATTATGCATTGGTATATAAAGACAGTTTAAACAAATTTGAATAAAAGTTTTTTTTAGACAATTCTGACCTACCCTACCTTTAATGTTTAATTTCATAAGATCAGCAAATGGTGTTAAGCCCGTCAAAAAATGTATATAAAATCTTAAAGAGCAAAGTGATAAACCTCTTTTGCTCCAACTCTGATGTGGTGTTTATCTTCCCATATGAAAATGCCACGATGGCAAACGGACAAGCATGTCTCGGACATGATTCTGTTTCACTGCTTCCATCACGGAGTTCATACATATAGTACTGCAAGACAAAGCAACCTTGTTAGATATACAGTTTGATGCTAAGGAAGGATGCAAACCATTTCTACTAAGAGCTGTATCACCTGTGTTCGCTCATAGGCCACAAAAGAACTAGTAGTTGAAGACACAGCACCAAGCTGCTCTGATACGTGGCAGTCGAAGCCAGCTGTCGGAGGAGTGAAATTCTGGGTGTAGTTGTCTGTAACTTCTTTCACTCTCCCCTGTAAAATATGTTTACATGTGGTGCATTAGGATAAATAAGCACAAAGCAACAGAATTTGTGTGGAAGAATAACAATTTCCCACTAATTTGTTAAATATGTACCTTAGTCAGCTTCAAAAGGACAATGTAGCCAGTCTTGCCATCGTACCAGCGCTTCAGATCAAGGCAGTCTGAGTATTTTGAGATATAGACACCTAATTTAAGTGTAAATAACAGAAATATAATGTGACGATAATCGCCTCAACCAATAACAGAAAACAACTCCACAACAATCAAATCACTGCAGCTGTATTCAACACACATTTCTTGAAGGGGTGGTAAAATGCCATTTTTTACAAGATGTAAAATAAATCTCTGATGTCCCCAGAGTGTGTGTGTGAAGTTTTAGCACAAAATACCCCACAGATATTTTTTATATAGCATGTTAAAGTTGTCACTTTTTGAGGATTTGCAAAAACGCACTGTTTTGTGTCTGGCCCTTTAAATGCAAATGAGCTGCTGCAGAGGACGGGGTTTCAAGAGCTCATGTGTGTGTTAGCAGCTGCGATTACCTCACGCAGACACACTCAAATGACAGAAACTGTTCTGTGACTGTCTTTAATGTCAAAACAGAGTCAGACAAAGATGGAGAGACAACATGTAGAATGCAACAGGACGTCTCTGAATGGTTAGTTGATGAATTTATGTTGCTGATGTGGAGTTAAATATCTTCAATTAGCATATTCTGTCATGGTAATCTATAAATCGCTCGTATAGGAACTGTTGTGAGATGCACACAGAGTGACTTTCGATTGCATGTGAAAAGATGGATGCTAAAGTTTGAGCTGACTCACTTCTGTGACAAAATACTATACAAATATTACAAATATTTGACTTGTTCCCTCTTGGTATACTCTTATACTCTTATAACTTTTCCTCTTCTCAAAATGGACTGCGTGTTCCCGGGGGCGGGGTTTATGTTCAGTTTATGTACATTTTAGACTTGCTGATGTCACTAAACCCGGAGGAATGTTGTGTAGTCCCTTCCAGCTGTTTGTTGTAGTCCTTAAAAAACGATTTCTTTAAAAGCAAATATCTCCCTTTGCTTTGAACTTTGAGCGTTGTAACTTTGCAGATGTTGTTTATGCTCAAACAGCAACATTACACACTAACTAAAGTTGGAAAAGTGAAATCATACTTTAACACCCCTTTAAGACATTTGCCTTTTTAAGGCAAAGCTTGTAAATGGCTAATAAAGTCCAATGAATTTTTATTTAAATGGTGTTCAACAAACTACGGGATAAAAACTGTGAAAAATAAGCCATTAAAGAGGCCAAAAACAAAATGCCTCTTAGTTGAAGGTGTAACTCAAATTCTGATGTAATACTCAACACATGCAATTTAGGACCGTCAAAAACTGGAAAAACTAGATCTTCTGAATTTTTGTGGATGAGAAAAAGGTGTAGAATCACTTCTCAGAAAGATCTGATTACCTCAACATGTTAAACTACAGTAAACAAGTTTAGTCTTTAGTACTGCTAATCATTAAGCCAAGAAGTCCTAGTCTCACAATAGCCAGGCTTTTGACACTGCATAAAAAGGTATTTTTCAAAGGTTCATTGAAAAACAATGGCAAATCCAGTAAAGATATGTTTAACTAATTGTATTAACCACGTAAGCATGACCCTGTAAGCATGACTTCTTTTTCAGGCTGGTTGACAAAAACGTGTGAACAAAAAGTTGTGTAAAAGCCAGAAAATCAGATAAGTTGGATAAGATATTTTGGTGTGTTTTAAATAGTCAGCGAACAGTGATATCAGTGATATTTAAAGCTGAGACTAAACAATCCCTGACAACACACCAACATGTGCTGGGCCCTAAAATATTCTTGCATTAATGGGAAATGAGTCAAATGACACAATACATTAACTTAAAGTCAATATCACTTTACTCTTATTTGGTTGCTTAACTGTAGAGAGAGACACTCACGAAGCTGCGTGTGTGTCATTCAAGACTTCCCCCTCTCAGGAAATACAAGTGTTACACATGACCACATAAACTCACTTGCCAGCTACATCGTACATAAAATTAGTAATAAAATAAAATATGAAAACCCTTAATCATCTGAAGGCCTAATTTCACTTGTCTAAGAATAATGCAGAATTTCACTTGTCTTCACAAGCCTGCTTTAAGCCAATAATACTTCAAGATTATGTATATTATTAGTAGCTATAGTAGTTCTGCATGATTTTGTTGTCCACCAAACACCCAGATCTTCAGTGTAAATGTACAAAATTCATTCCAAACTTCCTCAAGCCATGATGACACCAAACCTGTGACTGAGGATATGAGGTTCCTTCGCTAGAAATGAGTCATTTCTTCATGATATTATTAAGCCTTCCACCAGTAGTTAATAATAGGCCTGTAGTCTCTAGCAAATATGAGGAGTTAAATGTTTAATTTAGACTGCAGTCAATACTTCAGTATCTAGGCTATCTGATATCATACACTAGTGGGAAGACCTGGGTAAAGGCTAACCTTCACTTTCTCTTTCTATAGATTCATTACATCTCTTAAGTAGCAGTACAATACTTTCACTTTTCATAAGTAGGAGGATAGACTATGGACTTGAAAATATACAGTTCTCCTATGCAATAAGCATATTGCTTAGTTGTGCTTGGAGTCAATTGTTTTATTTGTGATAACGCAATAAAACATGCCAAATTGTGCGGAGATAATTTGGGGCCAGGCTGTCATACGAAGAAATTATGAATACCGGTACATGTAAAAACAGGAGGGAACCAACAAAATATTAAAAAACGATTATGTTGTAGTCAATGCCTGCTATTTCCTGTGAGGTTTTTGTTTTCTATGCATTTTGGACATCACTTTTGACCATTACTGCATCTGCATTATAAAACATCCACTGAATCAGTCCAAAGAAAATCATGCACTTTTATTGACAATAGCACATTCATATCAAGACTTGTCAGAAAAGCATGAAGGCTTCAGAAAAACTCCTCATGGCTGATCTTGTTGAAGTCACATATGAAATATTTCCTTGTGCATTAAAGTAAACGCATCAGGTTGTTATGCTGAAATGATCACCAAATAATACAATGGCCACTTTCTTTACCTTTCAACGAGTCTCCAAGAGTAGTGCATTTTGCTTGTCCAACCAACAAGCCTGTTTCACCAACTTTCCTTGCCTGTGGGAAAACAAATGTTGCATTAATGGGTTTGACGATTCAGAAATTACAGTTTTGAAATCCAGCTGATTCAATAAGCTCATTGAACATTGTATTTCTTACCCTGCTTGCATCATCAAGCAACAGGAAGCCAAAAGTCTCTTCAAGTTCCTGTTCAGAATATCCCTTTTCCCGTTTCTCGGAACGAAAGGCATCATACTATTGGGGGGAAAAAAAACATTAGAATATAACATGACACAAATCTCACTAATTCAATTTATATTGTACAGTATTAAGAATAAAAAAATTACCTGTTTTTGTAAAGCGTCGTTGTTGATCAACTGGGCAGAGTTGTACGTGAAACATTCTTTCGATTCCTCATATAAATAGTTGTTATGAAGTGGCGCTAGAATACTCTCATTAAAGGTTACTGAGCCTGGATGCACAGGCTCCAGAAGACCTGGTAAGACAGGACACATGTCAGAGTTATACTAACAGCTTCACAATTTTTCAAAACATTCTTTCAACAACAAATAAAATGTAAGGTTTTGTAAGTCACTTTAGAATGGCAACTAGAGAGCATGTTGTCAAAGCTATTTGAAGGTCATTGAATATAGTTTGAGATAAACATTCAGTAAAAGCAATGACTCCAGTAGAGAACCCATTTTGTGAACAAATGGCTAGGTAAAAAAAAAAAAAAAACCTTTCAAAAACTGGCTAAACAACTCCTCTAAAACCAAAAAAACACATTCCACATTAAAGAAAGCCTCTTACGCAATTCTTCTGCTGAACACGTTGTTCATTATGTGAAGGACATGTGCAATACTTCTGTTGAAGTGTTCCACACTAATCTTCCCAATGTATCATATAACCATAATGTCAAATATTGACATTAACTCATAATGAAGTGAACTCATCGAATTATACAGTAATATGAAATGCAGTCTAATTATCATCTTCACAAGATGGATTTTCAGCTTTGCTATTTGGAAAATAATGTTTAAGATTGTAGCTGGTTTCTGGAAACAGTTGATCATCTTGGACCAGCAACAAGCTAGTTATCCACTAGTCACACCAGTTTAAGGTGGTCAAGCTGGTTTTTGAAACATGACTCTCAAACAAGCTAGAACCAGCTAATGATCTAATGATCATCTTAGAGCACCTAATATTTAATGGACATATAAACTCTACATGGAGGAAAGAGATTCATAAGCAACGCTGTAAATAAACCAACACACTGCTGACAATTCTTAACATCTAGACATTTGTACTAAACCCATTTAAACCTTTTTTGGTCTTTAATTTTTGTCAAATTTTACAATCTCAAAACACTGAGAATAAGGACCAGATTGAGAAGATTTTCAGTAACACTTTACAATAAGGTTTCTTTCATTAGTGAACTACTTTAGTTAACAAAAGGAACAATACTTCTACCGCATTTATTAATCTTAGTTTATGTCAATTTCAGTTCATTTTAGTTAAATCAAAAGTTGTATTAGTTAACATGAACAAATGAATGACTGTATTTTTATTAACAAAGATGAATAAATACTGTAACAAATGAATTGCTCATTGTTAGTTAATGCATTAACTAATGTTAACAAATGAGACCTTATTGTAAAAGTGTTACAGACCTTTCTTATAGATCATTCACAAATATCTAGAAAACACTTATAATCGGCACATATAATACATAAATAAAGGCCATTTTAAGAGAGGATATTGCACAGTAGTGAACTAAGATGAATCATAAAGCGTATGGAAGCAAAGGTAAGACTATCACGTGTAGATTTACCAGGCCCACGCTGACTCGACTGCAGAACTGGTTTAGAGTTAATGGAAAGAAACCAACCAAACCAGTGCCCGTGTCTTCTTTCAACCAGAATAGGAGAGGCGGTATTAACATTAAGTGACATGGCATCTGACGCACAGAAGCCAATGGCACATGTCACTATGCGTATTGGCACATCCGGTGGCACATCCGGTCTTCATTGGCATGTGCCAGTGGATAGTGGCATGTGTCACTGACACTATTGGCATGTGCCAGTGGTGGAGTGGCATGTGTCACTGAAATCGCGACACACTGACACTGCATGACACCTGACTGACACCGAGTCGCGGAACATGTCACCGTGTTGCGACACCTCCAGTAGTGACGGACAGATTAATCGAACACCTATAGCCTACTGACGTAATTGTGGCACGAAATCCTAAATAAATGGCCTAATTTTGTGATATTTAAAATATCAATTAAACGAATTAAAGTGCATTAATATTTTTTCAAACGTGTTATTTGTGTCACGTCTGTAGTTGATTGGTATGTGCCACTGAATGTTTTGTAATACCAGTGCTACTTTATGTTGTTTATCTCGCAAAGTCACAAACTGGCCATTCTAGGAAAGACATGAAATAAATCTATCATGGGTCACTACGAATAACGCGTCCGTTACTGTAACCTTTATTTTTGCATGATGCTCCATGCACGCCAGTAGGTGTCAGTAAGTCCACACTGGCTAGCGCAAAATAACCTAAAACTTGCGACAGTTGAGGAACATTGTCGCGGTAGCCTATGTCGCCGTATGTTATGACCCATACTGTCTATGGTTATGACACTCCAGTAGCGTAGTGACACATGCCGCTGTCTAACGTAGCATTATGTACGCTAGATGTGACATTATGACATCTACAGAAAGAATGCATGTATACATTTATTTCTGATTACATAATTCCTTAAATGTATTGTAAAATATTAAAGCCAGATGAGTAGGCCTTTAAGCAAAAACATGATATAAATAATAAGTTAATAATTTATTTATGTTTTATAAATTAATTAGTAAATTTACTTACATAAATTATAGCTCGATGATATATAATTTATATTATATAAATTATTAACTAATTATTTATATCGATATCAGACTCTGATTAAGATTATAGTTTTTTTATTGATTTTTTTTTAAGTTTTTGCTAGCGTCTTCTCGCAAACAAATACACCACCACCGCCAGATGTTCCTCAACTGTCGCAAGTTTTAGGTTATTTTGCGCTAGCCAGTGTGGACTTACTGACACCTACTGGCGTGCATGGAGCATCATGCAAAAATAAAGGTTACAGTAACGGACGCGTTATTCGTAGTGACCCATGATAGATTTATTTCATGTCTTTCCTAGAATGGCCAGTTTGTGACTTTGCGAGATAAACAACATAAAGTAGCACTGGTATTACAAAACATTCAGTGGCACATACCAATCAAATACAGACGTGACACAAATAACACGTTTGAAAAAATATTAATGCACTTTAATTCGTTTAATTGATATTTTAAATATCACAAAATTAGGCCATTTATTTAGGATTTCGTGCCACAATTACGTCAGTAGGCTATAGGTGTTCGATTAATCTGTCCGTCACTACTGGAGGTGTCGCAACACGGTGACATGTTCCGCGACTCGGTGTCAGTCAGGTGTCATGCAGTGTCAGTGTGTCGCGATTTCAGTGACACATGCCACTCCACCACTGGCACATGCCAATAGTGTCAGTGACACATGCCACTATCCACTGGCACATGCCAATGAAGACCGGATGTGCCACCGGATGTGCCAATACGCATAGTGACATGTGCCATTGGCTTCTGTGCGTCAGATGCCATGTCACTTAATGTTAAAACTGCTACTGCAGAATAGGCCAGTCGTTTCAAATTTTACACGAGTGCTTAAATAGTGTAACTATATTTAAATACTTAGAACTGAAACTCAGAAATAAAAAAAAACAGTTTCGTTGACTGTCAACAAAAACAATAAACAGCACAAAAAATGTTGTGGGTTTTGAATGGATATATAAATAGATGTTTATTGCATAAATTATACAAACACTATTGACGTCAAAACAGAAACTAAACGTGTCCACTAACCCCAGTTACCTTGTGCTGATCGTGTAGTCTCATTCTCCATGAAGACGAAGCATAGATCCCAGGTTTTCGCTTTGCACTCGCTCGATATATTAGATATTTCTAATACTCGGTGGCTCACGACATTCCACTTAAACGAATAAAAAGATACTGCCTTTTCCGTGAAATAGTCATGGAATGTTTATTGAAAGCTCTAAGGATACTTATTAGGTTCGACGACTATAGTCTCTCAGGCTGAAATGCGTTTTGAAGGACTTGAATTGCACTGTGGGACTGTGTTGCAACCAGGAAGCGAATCCACATAAAGACAGCAAGCAATGGTTGGGCTGTGAAAACGGCTGACAGCGAATTGGTCTGAAGGCCTGTGTTTAACCGATTTTTTTTCTGACTGGAATGCTAAATCGTTCAAAAGCGCGCGCTCTCAACTCGAGGGACGCGGCGATACATTGAAGAGCGTAGCTCGCGCGAGTAAACGCGAAACGAAATAGAAACAGAAAGTCAAAAGTTTGCGTCCATCTTGCGTCTGGCGTGCAGTTCCGTTTGACGTCGCTAGTAGTCGCAGCACAGGCAAATCGGAACGACGTCGTTCAACGCTAATTATACTCGAATTTATCACTGAATATCGATTTAATAATTAAAAGGAAGGTGTATATTCTTATATATCGATACTGGGTAGACGTCGGTAGCTTGAAGTAAACAAACAACAGTCCTTGCTCTGAAAAATACAAATGTACTCTTCCGGCCTCTAGATGGAGCTATTCAGTTTTCTGCATTCCTGAACTCCAGACTTGCGGCTTGCGCCTGAAAGAACATTCAGTTCAGGACAAAGTGTTCACTGAGTGAATTAGAGCAAAACAGAACTGTATTTGTCTGGCAACCTTTGGTCGGGCGAAGCCATTTTAGGTGTAATGCATATGGGAAATATTCAAGCCTAGTTTTAGAGGAATGCGTAGCCTGACACAAAACAGCAATGTTTAAAATGTTGAACTATGAATTGTCTAATTTTAGAGCAGAATTATATTAATATAAGGTCATGAAAACTGTGTATATTTAAATAATAATTGGGGGAAAAGTAACTCTTTATAAAATGGTTTCATTTGTTGATATTAATGCATTATGTATAATTCATGAACTAACAATAAACTATTCTTTTGACAGTGTTTATTAATTTAGGTTGTGTTAATTTAATGTCAGTTTATCAGAATTTAGGAATAAAACATTTAAATTGCTATTGAATGTTGCTCTTTCCCACCCAGAATAGTGTAATTACATAAACTAAGGACAGATCAGGTTAACCTGCCAAACCTTTTGATTGATTGAGAGCCAGATAAATGTGTGGTAGTAAAATATATACCTGTAGGCCTATACGCGAAGGAATATTTCTGATAATGTCAATTATGAAGAAATAGATTCCAGTCATATTTTCTCAAAAAAAGATTTTTTTTAATCTGTGAATCAAAACTTCACAAGTGAAAATACATGACATATGAAATAAATACCAAATGCAAGATCACCGATCAAACAAACAGCCACACAGACATATTGTCTTAAAAAGAACTATGCTTATCATTAGAAATTGTAAAAAGAAAACATTGCCAATGGTTTGCAGTCTTTCCACTTTCCCAGAAAGCAGACCATTCTCTATTCGTCTAATGACACGTCACAATTATTTTTTTCTGTTTATTTTGAAAACGGCTTTACAAGTCCATGATCCATGGCTCTAGACAGGCAGGCCCGAGCTGCGTTAATAGCATCCTGCTTCTTGGGGTTGTCCTCCAGTTTTGCCACATATGTCAGGATTTCCAGCAATTCACTTTCAATGAGCTTCTTGGCTAGTTCTTCATCAGCATCCAGCATGTTAAACACTGTCACAAGACCTCTGTGCTGAATTTCAGGGTTTTCATGGATACACAATCTCTGCAAGATCTCAAGCCACTGCCCAGTCTGTAGATAATAAAATAAATCATATTACAGTCTATCATCTTTGGTATGAGCATCTGATACCAACACTGTACCATTGTACCGCCACAATAATGGTAGATTGTAGTGGGATGTGAAGGCTGTTTAATGATACATACCACTTTAGTCATCTTAACAGCGAGTTTCTTCTGTGCGGCAGTGAGCATAGCCAGTGCGCCAGCAGCCGCCCTCTGAAGCTGCTCATCATCTTCACTACAGAGCAGGATTAGAAGCTTGAGTTTATCATTGCCATCTTGTAGATATCTGTCTTGAACCTGTCAAAATAATGAATCTGGTCAATATTTACATCCAAACGTACAAAAAAGGCTACATTTGATAAACATAATAATTTATTCTCAGTAGTAATTTCATACATCCTTGCAGCAAACCAGATTGCACATGCACTCTGTGGCGGCTTGTCTGATTTGATCATGTTCCTCAAACATATAGTTTTCGATCTCTGGAAGTGCTTTTTCTTTTAGGATTTTCACTCTGCGGAAAGAGAGATAAATAATTAGATTTGCATTTCCAGAATAGTTAAACATTTTAGGTTTATGGATTTGGTTGGGTGTAAATTAACATTTTCCCTATGGTGTGAGCATGGCTCTTGATTAGTTTTTTCTTGTTCAGTTTTATCTATCTATCTATCTATCTATCTATCTATCTATCTATCTATCTATCTATCTATCTATCTATCTATCTATCTATCTATCTATCTATCTATCTATCTATCTATCCATCCATCCATCCATCCATCCATCCATCCATCCATCCATCCATCCATCCATCCATCCATCCATTTGTGTAGTCACTCTGAGTAGGTACTTCTTTTGAGTAAGTAATTACTTCACAACCATTAAAATGCATGTTCTATATATGTATATATATATATGAATGTGTGCACTTGTTTAATAAATAAAAAGCTTCTGGTCAAAAATAAAATTGATCATGTTGTCATTATCATTAATATTACCTACCAGTGTCAATTGACCCTTCGCAGGGAGCTTGATTGACAGGTGGTCTGACCAATCATACTTCGCCATCCGCCATTTTGTCCGACAAAGCAGTCAGGGGAGTTAGTAGATTAACATGGGAGGATTTGAACTTGAAAAACGGAGTGTACTGACGCCTTTCTGCGGTTAAAACAACATCCCTTCTTATGTTCATTCATGTTTATTTTATGCTATAAATGAACTAGAAGGAAGAGATGATCGGTTCACGAACAGCTTTAACTGAGGCTCTACAGCGATCTGTCAGGCACATTAAAGAGCCACAAAACGGTATTTATTGTTAAAATTTATTTAAAAAAATTACCAAATTTGAAAGGTGAGACTTTGTTTAATATCAAAAGTAACCGAAAAGGAACCTGGTCTGTCCTGTCTGTCAGCACGTTGTCGGTGTGCTCTCTGCTCCGCGATGTATTTTTCACTGCCTGAGAACATGGTGTGGCGTGAGAGCGGTGTAGCTTGTCGGACATAGCGACAGTAACTAAGGTAATTTCCAAATCCCCTCCCATGGTCTTATGGAAGAGTGAAGTGTCCATTGGAAGCGCACTTCAGAATCTCGCCGGAAGTAGTTATTGTATAGTCAACATTTGAAGTGGATTAAAAAAAAGTTCATCAAAGTTGTCCTAAGACAAGAATGGATATTGTTTAAAATTCATGTATAACTTTGATGAAAGGTTTTGATCCACTTCAAATGTTGACTACTGTAATAGACCATATTTGCAGCATTTCATTAGAGCCTGCAGTTCCTCCATCAGCCCACCAGAAGGAACCCTCACTGAATTTCTATGAAGCCACTTCCTGTCCAGGTTGTAATGTATTTGTGAAGTCTTGTTAGTGTTTGGCTACAATTATTTTGCACCTTTTGTTCTGATGTCTTGTTATTTTGGTCTTTGTGATACTGCATTTTGTTTTTGTTTTGTTGGTTCTGAATACTGCCTTTCCTTAATTTCTGCATTTAATACTTAATGGTGGGGGTTTTGAACAAATCCCTAACAAAAATGTTTGACACTCACCGAAGTTTGTCGTTTAAGGCAGCAAGATTTGTAAGGCCCAGCAGAGCTTCAAAATTTTCCATACCATCTCGTTCTGTATTTAGCAAGGAAACCAGTGGTCGCACAACTTCATATATCTGTAATGGAACGAGTAGAAACATGGAAAATTAGATATTACATTTTATTTTAGATTTTTTTCATGCTCAGAAAAAATACTCTAAATATTTAAAGTAAGGTGTAATATCATGGTTTTCAATAATGTGTCGTGAAATGCAAACATTTATTTTAAGGTATCATTCCCCTTTAAGCTTTCCTGACAATGGTATTTTACCCATTCGTCTGACTTTAACATTGCTACAGATGTAAAAGGTTATCTTACCCTCTCGCCAGGAAAGGCGATTTCAGGTTTGGAGACGGCAGCGATCTTAGCCAGAGCATGGCTGGCCTTTATTTTTCCGTTGGCGGTTCCCTCCAGGGCTAATGGGATCAAAGCCTGTCGCACATAGTAGTGAATAGTTTTTATTTCTCAAAATATGAGATTCACAATGGGTTTGTATTTGCTTTGTGTGGTCTTTTACCTTTCCTCCACCGTGAGCTACAATTGTGCCACGATCTTTAATATCATTTGACAAGGCAAGAAACACTCTGGGTGGACAAAAATAGTAAGTGTATTAACTTCAGCAGCATAATAAACAATACATAATCAAAATACAAAAACAAGCGATATAGTACCAAAACATAACAAAATAAAAACTATTAAAGAGATCTTTACCTTGAAAGCATCTCTTTGGTTTGATCGGTCAGGATGGAATTATCTGCTTTGACCATGACAGCGATAGCTGATGTGACTCCCCCTTTCAATAGCCTTTTCACTCGCCTTTCAATAAAGTCCTTCTTATCCTAAAGCACAAGCAAAATGCTTTAAAATTAACTCAACTTGCAAGCAGTGACAGCACTGTGACACCATGTACTAACATTATTAAACATGCATATTTATGAGTATTTATTAGGAAACTAAATGTAATATTTGTACTTTTAAAGATTAATTTGCCACATCACAGGATTCTGTCTATGTTACCTTCGGGTGCTGCTCAGGGACGTGTTGTTTGGAGAACTTGGCCAGCTGCACCATCTCCGGGAGGATATCTTTCTTGTCATAGCTGTTGGTGCAGTTGACCAGGGTGCAGGCGACAGCATATAGGATGGTCTTATCTTTTGACTATGAGAGAAAATATATATATTGTACATTTGTACATACATGTAAATCTTCTCTATTAGGTTTGTTAGGTCTTTCACACACCTGGGCGAGTTCAAACATGGCCTTCATGGCTGCTTCGTCCTCAACAAAATCATCTTTTACATCAGCATCATTGGTAAGATAAGCCAAACCTTCAATGGCCCATTTCCTGGTGCGCACATCAAGTGTAGGGTTGCAGAGCCACCTGGAATAAACCAAATCTATAGTTGAAATGCAGTTTGACCCCATAACATCTGCATGGAGCAATTACAAACAAAACAAACGCTGAATAGGCATTGTTGACAATTTAACTGAGGGTGGTCGAATGTTAATGTATTTAATGAGTTTCGGACATCAGAAATGAAGTGTTTTCCATCTTAGTTTCAGTCTTTTTGGACTGGGGAGGAAGTTTTGAGTTCTGAAAGTTCACTACTGTTCAAAAGTTTGGTCGTTTTTTTAAATGTTTTTGATAGAAGTCTCTACTGCTCACCAAAGCTGCATTTATTTATTCAAAGAACAGTAGTATTGTGAAATAATTTCAAATAAAGGTTTTCTTTTTGAATATATTTTTTAAATGTAATTTATTTCTGTGATGGTAAAGCAGAATTTTCAGCATCATTACTCCAGTCTTCAGTCACATTATCCTTCAGAAAGGATTCAAATATGCTAATTTGGTGCTCCAGAAACATTTCTTATTATTATCAATGTTTAATATGCTTAATATGTTTGTGGAAACCATGATACAGTTTTGTTTTTTTCAGAATTCTTTGATGAATAGAAAGCATTCTTTTGAAATAGAAATCTTTTGTAACATTATACATTTATTACTGTCACTTTTGATTAATTGAATGCATCCTTGTTGAATAAATGTATTAATTTCTTTCAAAAACATCTTACTGACCCTAAAACTTTGAACGGTAGTGTATGTTTTCATAGTATATTAAACTACTATATTAAAAGATAAAGGTAAATGTAATGTCTCATAATAAATATGTCCTTTAAATTAAAGGTAGCTAGCGTTCTCACTTTCTGCACTGCTTGGCCAGTTTCTCAGTGGAACCCTCTGCAAATTGTCTCATGCTGTAATCATCTCCTCCAGCTGACCCCAGTTTACACAGACCCTGAGAAAGAAATTTATGTTACAAAATATATCAACTTCTCTCATTCAATCATTAATGAACACTGCAACAAACACAGATTGAATAGCATTACTGCATGCAATTTGCATACCACAAGGGCTCTGATCTTGATCTTCTCATTCTTAGTTTTCTTGTACATGTCCTTCAGCAGAGTTACTCCATTGCTGATAAAGAAGGAGGCTTTGCTGGTTTTGGTAGACGAGTGAATGAGGGCCTCCACTGCTACCAACTGGTCCACTTCACGCTCGGATCCACAAAGCGCCACCATCATCTCCATAACGCCCTGATGACCCGCAAGGGCGTTGCCCACATCAAACGGCCCTTGTAGAAGGCCTGACAAAGTATTGATGGCATGGATGTTTTTGTCCATGTCATGGGGGTCAAATTTGCTCCTGTTGATGAAAACCAGCAACATTTAAGTATAGTATATGTATAATTATATGTGCCACGATATATTAAGTTTTGTGGCAAAACGTACTTAATGTACTCATTACAGACATCTCTGAAGTTATCTCGCTCAGGGTCACAGCGCAAGTCATCATAGAGCTTGTTGAGGAGAACACTGGCAATCAGCTGTGTGTTTTCTGTCAGCTGCAACTGATCAGGAAGTTCAGGAACCTGACCGCAGACCTTCAGAATCTTCTTCAGGCCTTTTCAAGACAATTCCATTAAAAAACAACAACATTAAAACATGTAATCTCAGTACTTCCAATGAATTGAAAGAATAATTATTGTTTGGAGAGAAAATACAATGTGTAATTTCTTTCTTCATTCTAGTGGGTCTCAACCGTAACAATATTTGAAGGGCAGATTTTTTTTTTTTTTTTTGGTGAATCACTGGATTAGCAATAAGCCAACCATTAGCCTACCCAATACTTTTTGAGCCTGGCATAACTAGAAAAAATTATATTTTATTAAATGGAAATGGAGTTATAAGATTTTATAAATGTACATGACTTTCCCAGGTCAAAAAAACACTAGGCTTCTTCTTACATCCAGGTTTTTCAAGACAGTTGGAATCCTGGTTTTTAAAATAAAAAAAGCTAACACTTTAGTTTGGGGTTCAATTCTTACTATATTAATAAGGCATTAATATGTGCTTCAATAATAAACAGCCAATATCCTAGTAATATGACATGCAAGTTAATAGTGAGAATTGGACCCTAAACTAAAGCGTGAAAGAAAGAAAAAAACAGGTGTTGAGGGGGTTAAGTAAAATGAAAAACTGGTTTCACAGACATGGTTTTGATTGAGCCAGGATTAGGCCTTAGTTCAATTAGGACATTTTATTAGGTTTTATAAACATGCCGTAGAAAAAACATTACTGATGTGCATCTTGAGACAAAACAATGGCAGTGATATATTTTAAGATGTTAGTGCAAGTTGCTTTCAGTTAAAACAGCTCAAACATGCATTTTAGTCTGGGACTAGGCTTAAACCTTGTTTGTGAAGGTTGTAGGTTGAGAACCACTGTACAATACTCATGAAACGTACCGTGGTCAATGGTGAAAAGACACTTGGAGTTATCAGTGTCTTTTTTGTCTTTTCTTGGCACATTCCTGGTCAGGAGGTTCAGAGCCTGGTCTCGGCCGTGTCCAGACACCTTCTTGCTTGCGATCATCTCCAACAAGGCAACAAGGATATCCTTCAAGTCCCTACTGGTGTCTGCCAGTCATCGGACAAAAGCAGTTCGCACTTTTAACACTCAATAGTCTATTGCAAATTGGTTCAAATTATCACAATCTGCAGCAGTGCTCTTCTGAATGCTAATTTTCTCAGCTGTCCTCTCTTACCAAGTACGAGGGCCTCTTCTTTGCCGTAATTTCTCTTGTCTCCTCCAGCAAGCGAGTCATTGACACACTGGAACAGGTTTGCAGTTGCCAGCGCAATCTCCTCGTTGTCCACAGCCATGATGCTGCACAGTTTGCTAATTCCCACCATGTGGATGATGGCAGTTGCCTTTAAAACCCAAACACATTATTAATAAACATTTATCAATAAATGGCCACGAACACAGAAAATTGTACCAAGAGGACTGACATTGCCTTTAAGACCCCATTAAATAAAATGGGTTTTTAATTATCTTTATTGTATTCCTTATTATTTATATATTCTTTTGTTGTATTTATTGCACAAACTTTTAGTCTGTATTTTTTCCAGTAAAAATAAAATCAAGAAAAAATTATTAAATACAGTACAGGTATATATATAATAAAAAAATGTATTATGTCAGGGCTCAACGCTAGGGATTTTTTTCTACTGACCAAATCAGGACAGTGGATTAAATTTGTACTTTCCCCGCCAACATTTTCAAAATCAAATGTAAAATAACTGCATAGTCTTCACTGTATAAATTCAATATATACTAACACTTATTAAAGTTGCAAAAATTATTCAGTCAAGAGCAATGAGTGATTTTTTCCCCTGTCCTTTGTTTGATAAACATTAAAAACACTGCAGGAATATTATGCTAATGCTGGATCCAATACAGTGTTACAAATGTGTTTTATTTCTCAGCTGTTTAGGTTCACTTAAGACAAAACCGACTGTGTTCAAAAGTATATTCGTCAAACTTTTTTTTACATAATGTGTGATTTTTTTCTTCCATTCAAGCGCAAGACGCACTTGCACGGTCTTTGGATGTGTGCTTACTCAAAACTTCTCACACAGTGTGTAAGTACCGAATTGAGTTCTCTTTCGCATCTTCATGCGCTTTAATATAAAAATGAATCTTTATTGTATTCCTTATTATTTATCTATATTCTTATATTGTATTATTTATTGCATTCATTTGCAAAACATTTTAGACAGCATTTATTTATTTCTTGTTTTTAAGAAAAACTTTTTATATAAATATAATTTTATATAATACTTAATTACTATGTTAATTTATTATATTATTCATGTTTTGGTTTAATAATTAATGCATTCAGAAAGTATGTTAATTGAAGGATATTTTTCTTACCCCTAAGAATAAAATAATCAAATTAGTTTTGACAAATAGTTTTTCCCCTCACATAAATGTTATATTTATGCCTAAATATAAGAAGAAGAAAAAAAATCTTATTTTAATATAAAATACAACATAAAAAATAATTCTGCTATGATTATAATAATGAAATAATGACTCTGTTCCTCACCCTTGCTCTGTGGCCTGTGCACATTCCTGACAGGGTCCGGATGGCAGCCAGAATCATCTCAGGGTTTCCTGTGTCAATCAGCTGCACAAGTAAAGGCACGCCGTTTTCCTGGAATATTCTCTCTGCTCCTGCGTCGTCTCTGGCCAGGACAATCAGGTTGTTGGCAGCCTAGTGGACCCAACAAACATGTAGTTCAGTTTAACTGAGAGATATGTTACTGCAAATTACATTCATTTAGGTTTGCTTTACTGTTTTTAAGCTACAAGGGAACAGAGTTCTAGGAAACTGTTCAAACCTTTTCTCTCTTTTCCTTATCTGATTCTTCTGAAAATAGGATGTCAAACATGTTCTGCACTCTGGAGTCAGTTGAGAAGGACGTTTTCAGCTGTGGGGAAAATCAGATATGCTCCTTAGAAACTCAGATGTTCGTTACGTGAACTCAAAAGCATTTTGACAGAAGCGATCCTCACCTTCTGTTGGATCTCAGCTCCGAGTCTTCTGAGGGTCTCGAGGAAGGTCTTGTTTTTAGGCTCAATGGTTGCACATCTCTGAACGTCCTTAAAGGCCATGTCCAGTTTGCCAAGCTTCTCGAGTGCTTGGCATCTTCTGTACAGAGCCTTGATGTCCGCAGCATCCACATCGATTGCTGCAGTTGTATAAAAGAAACAGATTAGCATTCATAAGTAATTTTTTAATGGAGCAAGAGAAACATGTTTAAGATGTTTGATGGTATACTTGAAAAATCAGAGCTGAAAACTTTTTTTTTTTTTAAAGAATGAATTAGCAAATCATACCTTTAGTGGCGTCTGATGCTGCATTGTTATAATTTTCCTGGAAAACAAGATATCAAGTGAAAATTATGCAGAAATAGTTGATGGTGCATTCAACTCATGTCGGAAAGACCGTATTTATGAGTTGAATGCCACCAAGAAACATGTCAGTGAGAAACATGGCGGAATACCATGGACAATACTTATAGGTAGCCTATTTAACAGTGACATTGTCAGGCTTTTTATTTACAACAAAATAAGCTAATATAACAATATAATATGCAATGATAGAGTTGATACAGTGGCTTCCTAAATAAAAATTAAAAAACACAACTGTAGCACATTCAAATTTCTAGAGGTAGACATTTTTATATTTTTGTGTAGTTGATTAAAGTGAGATTTTCCCCAAAAATTTAATTCTGTCATCATTTACTCACCCTCATGAGTGAAGACTTTCATTCATCTTTGGAACACAAATGAAGATCTTTTGATGAAATCGGAAAGCTTTCTATCCCTCCATTGACAGCTACACAACTGACACTTTGACGCTATGTTTTAGTTTTACGATCTCTTTATGAACTTTTTGAAGTGTCAAAGTGTCAGTTGCTGTCTATGGAGGGACAGAAAGCTCTCCGATTTCAACAAAAAGATCTATACTTATGTTCCGGAGTTGAACGAAAGTCTGACGGGTTTGGAATGACATGAGGGTGAATAATTAATGACACAATTCTCTTTTTTTGGGTAAACAAACCCTTTAAGAGAAGGTACACCAACATCTTGCTCCCAAGAAAGTGACTTGAACGCACCTGACGTAGTAAACAAAACTTCCCAACTCGGAAATACGATCTTCCCAGGAGGAATTAAATGCACTACTAGGTTCATAATGTGTACAGGATGTAAACTCTTACCTTTTTCAGGAAACAGGCTGATCTGTTCCTGTAGATGACCGCTAGCGTTTTCTTGTCTTTGCAGGCCTTTATGGCTTTAGTGTAGCTCTCAATGGCTTTGTCGATTTCTCCAGCCTGGAAGTGCTTGTTACCCTCATCCTTTAACTGGACTGGATCTCCAATTTCTCCCATCTATCAGAGAATGTTACAATTTTATTGTTGCATATTGTTCACATGCAACCCTTTCCTGTATACAGTCAAATTCACGTGTTACATTTAAAATGAATTTGATATAACTTTTAGACAATATACTTGCACACAACGTTAAAAATAGCAGCATTTGTCTTTTAAAAAACAATCAAATAATAATTATTATTATCATCATATATATACTGTATATATTTTTAAATAAGCAAAAAATAGTATGTAACATATACAGTACATTAATTATGTTGTGTAGGAGAGTTTTTTGTTTAGATTTCTGCCTCAGTGCATGAGAAAAAAACACATTTTGAGAAAAAAATCTTTAAGATATATATTGTAATTCAAATCTACAGACACACATGTACATAGATAAAGTGCAAAAGAAAATAAATAAACACAAACACTTAAAAGTGTATTTTGGAAATTGTCTTTCCACTAGTCTGAAAACACATTATGAAAAGGCAAATAGCCCCAAATCTCAAAGTTGACCAGTGCATGAAAAAACAATGTTTTTGCCTTTAGTGTCTTACAAACCTTCAATTCAAACACATTCCTTGTAACATTTAAATTTCGCACATCAAAACATGTTCAAACTTACCATTTAGGTGCCAATTTTCTCAAGCAAGTGGTCAAGCACATGTTATCTCTGACTTTAACTGTCTGACCCTCTCAAGCCTTATTTGGGCAACAGTGTGGCCTCATAAGAGATCCTACCTCAACAATACTGAACGCAGTGAATGGCAACTTCTGTTTTCTATAAATTAGACATATTCCCCATTCTGTCTCTTATGACTACAGATTATGCATGTGATTATAAGTACGTACCGTCATTGAAGATAATTCTGCTTCGTCGTGAGAGGAAAATCTGTTCTGTGTCAAAGTGTAGTTTCTTGTCTTTTGGGTTTATCAGTTGTAACGCCCTCCAATGGTCTCTTATATATCTATGTTGCACATGGGGGGCACATACCCAGGATAACGGATGGATCCATTTCATTGTGAGGGGTGACACGGTCTTCATCCACCCCACCTGGTGACACAAATGCATTATGCATCTTATCAGTCACAACCTGAGATCACATCTTTCATAGTTATTCCCTATTCCACATCATGCTGTCATTTATTCCTGTTATGGTTGATTAGTTTTAATTTTCAGATATATGGTCACCCCTTATATCAGTGAAATGGCCTGTCTCTGATATGGTCTATTTAGGGAGAGGGTATGACAGCTGAGAAATCAGTAGCAAATGTCCAGAGCCACCCGATGGGAGGGGGTGTCTCTCAACAGCTGGTGTGCTGGAGGTCTGACTGGTACTTTCTAGAATGGAAGGACTCTCCAACAGAAAGAACTGGGGGAAGGTGTTACGCTCATAACAAAACATCCTGCAACCTGGTGAGAAACACTATTGTGGGATGCATTTATAGAGTCAAGACATGCCCTCTGTGAACATGCTGACTGACAACTTCTTAACAAATATTTCAAGGGTTTTTTTTTAAATATGAAGGAAGAACAAAACACTTAAGTTAAGGTATCTGAGAAAATGATTTGGCCAACAATGGCAAACTACAGTTTTTATTTTACTATGCCAAAAAAAAAAAAGAGCAAAGAAAAAAAAAATCTCACAGGCAAAAGCATACACTATACAACATAATATTTTGTTGGTTCTCTCCTGATTTTGCTTGTGTTCATATTTTCTTTGTATGACAACCAGGCAAAAAATGATGTCCACACAATTCTTCACAATGTTTCATTGTGTTATCACAAATAAAACAATTGACTCAAAGCACAACTATGCAAATTGCTTACAAAATCTTAAAAAAAACTATTTATAACATTTGGGGGAAAAAAGGGTGAATATATATATATATATATATATATATATATATATATATATACACACACGCATATATTGAATTTGTTTGTTTTGCTTTTTATAGAAGCTTTTTATACAATTTATATTTTAACTTTACCTCTCTGAATACATCACCAATATATTCATGGTTATAAAGACATTAAATCACTACACATGCCCTGTTGTCACCATGTATACTGTAGTCTGTACATAAAAAGCAATTAAAGATGAGATCATTTCAGTGACAATGCTGATTTTGACATCTAAGTGAACAGGGTGGCAATATAATGTTAATAATATACAGTATACACTACTGTTTGAGTAACATTTTTATAAAGAAATAAATGTATACTTTTCTTCAGAAAGCACACGTTAAATTGACCAGAAACAAAATCACAGTTTCCACAAAAGTGTGAAGCAGTACAACTGTTTTCAACATTGATAATTTAAAGGAATGTTTCTTGAACAGCAAATCCACATACGAATGATTTCTGAAGGATCATGTGACACTGAAGACTAGAGTAATGATATAATAAATAAAATATATTAAAATACAAAAACAGTTATTTTAAACTGTAATATTATTTAACAATATTACTGTTTTTACTGTATTTTTGATCAAATAAATTCAGCCTTAGTGAAGCATGAGACTTCTTTCAAAAACTTCTGAACGACAGTGTATACGTTGTACATTTAACAGCACATTTTACAACACAATTTAATGGAAGTGAAATGTATACATATTTTAACGAAATGGAATAGATTTGGGTGGCTCGCCAATAGATTTCTCTAATGCATAAGCTTGATCAGAGCTCTTGTGTGCAGAATAATGTATTGAAGGTAGTGGTGTAGCACAGGTCTTCAGCAGCGATGTCAGCGTGTCGGCCTTCAAAAAATATTAACCCAAAGATCTGACTGTGGAACAAAACTTTATACCAGCTAATTTGCATACAAAGGAGATCCCAGTGACATCCTGAGGGAAACATACAGCCTCACAGGAAGAACTTTCCCACAAACACCCTGGGATAACCTAACTAATGGATGTGTTTTATGATATATACAAAATACATCAGGCTATAAATATTTGAAACACATAATCTTTCAATTATTTACTCAAAAAACCCATGAAAATCCAATTAAGTTGGGTATCCAACACTGTAAATCGACCAAGTAAAACTGGTTATCGGCACGTCCCGATAATCTCAAAATGGCCAAATATTGGTCAACATGAAATTCAGACCAACACAATGTTCATTTATAATAATGATTTAATAAATTATGGCCTCAAAACAAACAAAGGTGCAATAATAATATTCAAAAGACAATTCTGACATGGCATTTAAAATCAGAAGCGCACTAGCATAACATCAAGCAATCATTTGGACGCCTCTAGGAAAAGGATCTCCTGAGAGAATGTGTATGCGTGTATGAAACTCACCCGATCCCAACATGAAAGACTGACTTCTAATCCGCATTTTAGCACATAAAAACATTCTGGCATCTGGATAGATGTAAATGATACACTGCTGATGCGAGTCCCACTCTTGATTATCAGGAGCTTATGTACCAGCATAAATCTGAGAATGACTGAAGTTACACTCCTACATTTACAGTACGTCACACACATCTGTGCTCATAAGAGATGTCTGAGAACTAAAGTCACACTTCCATTTGTTTCCTAGAAACTGTGTGTTTCCTTGGAAATAAAACATCAGGATTATTACTCCAGTGAGGAGAACTACCATAACACACACTTGTATAATGTATGAAAAATTGCACATTTAAAAAGATCTGAACAGCTCTGTTAGCTAGAGTTTGAATTGCATCTAGATCACTAAAGACTAGATCCTTTAAGAGGTAAAGAGGATAGCTGATAGAAACCATCTTTGCATATCAGAGGAGTGTATTTATTGCATGTCTATGAAACAACGAATGACGTCACGTCTGTCTTCAGTCTCTGACCCCGTGCAGAGCTGCTGTTTGAATCTGTAGTTCTTTCGCTGCTAAGAAGCTCAGGGCTACAAAAGCACAATCTGCATTTGGCTGCATGTCCATCTTATAGCCACAGTCCCTTCAAACAGTCCAAGGAAATGTTTAGCATTGGGATTAGATATACAGATGTCTTTTTGTAGTTGTTGTATTGGCGAAAGTCAGCACTTTCTTCTTCTGACTTCTTTTATTTGTTTGGCAGCAGGGGGCGCTCTTGGCACGTGAGGACCCAGAGGTGATGGGGAGGAGAGATGAAGAAACATCTCATTTTGCTCCTCACTGGAAAGATGATCAACAACATAATCAAAAGTTTATAACAGTTACAATTTATTAGTGGCAGTATAACTTTTAAAATATATGATTTTTTTTTCAAATAATTAGATAATGTAATATAATGTAAAAAAATATAAATAATCTGATATAATATTATTGTTATATACTGATATATATATATATATATATATATATATACATATAATATTTAAACCATTGTAATCATTTATAAATAATATTTATAAATATCATACATTTCTGAAAGTTTTTATTTATTAAAAAAATATATATTATTTGTTAATTTATTACTCATATTATTATAAAATACTGGAAAGATGATCAACAACATGATAAAAGTTTGATCATATCAGTTACAAGTTATACATTTCATAATATTATATTTAAAATATATATTTTTAAATAGTAACAAAATACATTTTTTTAATATAATATAAATAATTATAATAATTAATCTGATATTTATAATTTTTTTGAATATAATATAATAATCGCACGCACACACACACACACACACACACACACACACACACACACACATTAATATATCAATTTCAATTAATATATTATAATAATTGAAAAAAATTCTAAATATCAGTTTAAGTTCTAAAAGTGATCATTTATATTATGAAGTTATTATTTGTTTAAATGTGTTATTACAATTTATAATATTGACTGACTAACCTTATCCCTTACCTTATAATAACTTTCAGAATTGAATCTGATATTTATAAATAAAATATTTATACAATTATTTTTTATAAAGTTGCTATATAAAGTATAAGGAATAGGTTAGTTACAAATCAGAATCAACCATTTACACTACTTTTTATACACTATTATGCAATAATATATAGTTTAATATCATTTTTGAAAATATCATTGCAGATCTAAGGGAACTTAGACAGAGTAGACGCCATATTTTATTTGACATGAGTGAAAACAAGGCTGCGAGGGATAAAAGTACAGTGGATTCTACTGAGTATTGATAATTAAGTTGATAAAACATTAAAAATATGTCTTTGCAAAAAACATATGACAGTACAACCTATTGAACGTACTATACGTTTGTTCCTCGCAACTTTATTTTCAATATGACTCTGATTAAGGTCCATAGATCCCTCGAGATCCAATCAACTAAATGTAGAAAAAAACTCACAAAGTACACATCCAGCACTGAGTCGTCATCTCTATCTATGTCCATGGTGCTTTGCTCAGACGTCAGACAGATGGCGCTGTCCTCCAATGTAAAAGTCGAGCAGGCACATCTGAAAGGAAACAGCAGCAATGAATCAGAAGAACAGTACGAAGAAGCTCAAGGACAAATTAAGAGTCCTTAAAACATGACGGATGAATATTGAGCAAAGCCGGTGGTCTCATAAATGCCAAAACTCTGTTTGCGCTGATCTGAGGGAATATGTGTGGCCGTGTGTTAAGACGAAAATAGAAAGCATTTCAGTGGTAATATATTTCTCATCATTACCATGACACATTTCATACGAGCGCTGGCCATCTACATCCACTTCGGAATGTGCTTATGTTTTTATTGCCTGCAATAATCTCTTGAGTTATTGATGCCATGGCAACCAGACCCTTGTTCACCTCATGAACGTAAAAGCACTCTGCGCATGTGACACATCTCAGGGTGTTCATTAACACAGACTCGCCCTGGACTTCATCAAACGTTTTCCAAGTTAAGGTCAGTAAGACTTTTTGGGAAAGAATCAAATATTTTTATTCAGCATGCAAGGACCACTAATGAATCTATTATATTGATGAAGTCAACAAGATAACATCTGACAAAGCTCTTTTAACTCAGTAATCATTGTTCAAACACATAATGCCCCCTTTTGTGGTATTCTGTGTCATAAAACAATACCTCTATTATATTCGTTAGTAGCAAGCAGGTGAAATATTTATGAGGCCGGAATCCAACTTAAAACAGGTGTGTGTCAAAGGTGAGGAGATCAGTGAAAATCAAACACAAAGAATTGAGCAGAAGAACAAGTGTAGCATGACAACACCTGGTCAGTCGCTCACGCCAGCTGAAGCGCGATCAAAGAAATCCATCTTGAAGTGTTACATTGTGGCATTGTTTGACTATATTCAGAGAGACTTAGTTAAAGGGATAGTTCACACAAAAATGTAACTTTTGTCATCATTTACTCATTCCTAACCCATATCACTTTCTTCTTGAAAGTGATTTTGAAGTATTTGTTGCTCTTTTCCACAATAATAAAGTTTTTAGGCTTCAAAAAGAACTCAAAGGCACTATAAAAGTAGTCTATATACAACTTGAAATAAATCAAATGACAAAAAAATCATAATATCAAGATATTTACGGAAAATTGTTAATAAATAAATGGGTTCATATTTCACATCTCATATATTGATTTTTTTTTCTAACAATGTAACAATCTAGTTTTTCATATTACATTTTTTAAAATATGTATTACACATTTATAATGCTATATATCGTGCTATATTACCTTGTCAGTAAATGACAAAAACGAATTAACGCTGCTGCAAGGGTGTTTCTAATAATGGCGTGAGTGACAGCGAATTTGACATATTTCTCTCTTCTGACCAACGTATCAATCTCTCTATATTTTTTCCCTCTTTTGAAAAGTCATTGAAACTCTATCACAGATTTTTTCTTTTGCTATTGGAGCAAAGTGAAAATATATTTGCTGTCGTCTCCCGTTCACCGCTATAAAAGTTCTCACTGCGGTTCAGAGAATTTTTTGTAAATTTTTAGTCCATTTATCACATAAAGTTCAGAATCATATGACGCACAAGTCACATGGACTACCTTTATTATAGTGCTTATTTGTCTCCTTTTTGAAGCCTGAAAGCCTCAGTCCCCATTTATTATAGCATGAAAAATAGTGACTAAAATGTCCCCAGTTGTATTCCATGAAAATGTGTTAGCAAATTCTCATATTTTAGGTGAACTATTCCTTTATGGATCTCTGTGGAGGGAACAGAAGAAGGAGATGTGAGGAGCTAACAGGTGTGTGTCAGGTTTATGGGTCTGAAGGTTTGTGAGATGTGTGTGAAAGGTGTCACCTTTCATTAGATCTGGCCTTCAGGTACCGATCTGTGACGAATATAGAGGGCGGGGAGAGGGTGTTTCTCAAGGAAGAGGCTTCATGTGGGTAAGGAGTCTGAGGGACCAGGTCAGGACGGTTATAGGACCAGAACACTGTGGTATGAGATGATAGAAACATCACATGAGGTGATTTCCTGAATAAATGTACAGTATATGAAAGTCACTACATTGCCGTGCAAAAGTTTGGGGTTTGTTAATGTTTTTGAAAGAAGTTTCTTATGCTTACCAATGCCTTAAAATGTCATAAAAACAGTGTGAAATATTATTTCAATTTAAACTTTTTAGTTTAATATATTGTCATTTATTCCTGTGATGCAAAGCTGAATTTTCACATAATTACTTCAGTAATATGCTAATATGCTGTAATATACAGCATATTAGTAATATATATTGTAATATGCTGATTTGCTGCTCAAGAAACATTTCTTATTATCAATGTTGAAAGCAGTTGTGCTGCAAAAAAAATCTGGATTCTTTGATGAAAAGAAAGTTCAAAGAACAGCATTTATTTGAAATAAAAATCTTTTGTAACATTATGCATGTCTTTACTGTCACTTTTAATCAATTTAATGCATCCTTGCTGAATAAAAGAAAAACGTACTGACGCCAAACTTTGAATGGCAAGGTAGGCTATTACATTTTTATTATAATTCATACCCAGCAGCAGCTCTAAACCAGTGACATACATCAGCACAAAAAGTCAATGCAATAAGGTTTGTGTTCAGCTAGTAAATGTGAAACGAATAAGGAAGAAATGGCTGTATGGAAAAAAACGACTGTCTCGGATGGCAGTTTGTTTTTCCAAAGTCAGACACTTCCTGTTTATATCTGTGAACATTAATAGAACTGATGTTTGCAAGTATGTCACCATTTGTGTTTGGCAATGGGATGGTGTGCAAATTAAGGGCTTTTTACACTGGGGTTAAATGACACCCTGGGTTAAATGCAGTGTAATGGCATTTTTAACCCTGGCTAATGTTTCTGTCCTCGTAAAAATGCCAATAAGAATGCTAACCAAGGTTTTAAAGATTACATTAATCAGAAAATCCAGTGTAAAATATGAAAAGTGTGAAATATAAAACATAATAACCCAGGATTATGCTAATCCAGAGTTTAAACTATCCCTCGGATGATCATTTCAAGTGTGAAAAGCCCTTTAGCTCTTAACCCAACCAATAGCTTGGTTAGCATTCAATAAGAATGCTAACCAAGGTTTTAAATATGTTACAATAATCAGCTGTAAAATATAAAAAGTGTGAAATATAAAACATAATAACCCAGGATTATGTTAATCCAGAGTTTAAACTATCACTCGGATGATCATTTCAACCGTGAAAAGCCCTTTAGCCCTTAACCCAACCTTTTTTATCTAGTCAGCGCCGCCCACCTTGTCCATCCAGACTGGCAAGACTACGAGCTCCTCCGAGTCTGTCCACTCTCTCCTCGGCCTTCTCCTCCTTCTGTGGGGACAGCACCTCTTGAGAAGAACACTTCAGCGCTGATATGGAGTTACGCGCCCTCTTGCCCGGAGAGAAACGATTTGCTGGATGTGTGACAAAGAGACTAATTATGGACACTGTCCTAAATGAACTGAAAATATGATGATATAACTCTCCCCTAACTGTTACCTGGCAGCCGACAACTAGACCGTGAAACGAAATCTCGGCCCACTGTCTGACTTTATTAGAAAGGGGTAATGTAAATCTACATTGTGCTATATTAATATTGGTTATAAGAACCATATTAAGGGGGGTGAATTACAGTTTCTGACTTCTTGAGTAGATGAAGAACATCTCAGAAAGAGGAAGGAGAAGTTCTGCTATTGTGTGCACTGGTGTAATGTTTCAAAATATTCTTACTAATGAAAAGAAAAGGTAGAGCAAGAGTATTGGTGTAGCTTCCGTTCTTGAGTTTTGTCATTGGCAGGAAGTTTTAATTATGATTATCATCTTTTTCAATGCTCTTCTTTGAGCTGTGGCATCCTTGTAAAGCCACTTTCACACGCAAGCAACACTCATACTTTCTTCTAGTTTGATATAAACCTCAATTAATTGTATAGAGTCAGACTTAAAATTTGTTTTTGAGATAATTTTTGTTTTAGGTATGCTATATATAACACTTTACAATAAAGTTTAATTTATTACCATTAGTTAGCTACAGTAGTTAACATGAACTAACAATGAACAATATCTCTACAGCATTTTTGTTTTTGCAAAATTATATTTTTTCAAAAACTAAAATTAACAAATGCTGTAAAAATATATACTCAAAGTAACTAATGCATTCACTAATGTTAACGAATGAGACCTTTTTGTGAAGTGTTACCAAACGTTCTTAAAAATATATGAATTTTGAAAAAAATATGATGTTTAACATGTAATATTTGCAATTAATTTACTCATATTGTTGACTTACGCTGAATTTTTCTGAATACGTTGGTGCTCATGAACTTGAGAAATCTGTTTGCATAGAAACCCGGTCTGTGCACAGACACTGTATCCTAGGAGAAAGAGAATACATGACAATCAAACCAGGAAGCATCCTTAATTCCCCAGAGGTATGAATAGTCTATTCATAAACGAAGCGAGCAGCGAGACACCTCTGACACTTACACCATCATAGACGAGTGCCTTCCAGGAGTGCTCCAGCTTCTTCATGAATCTTGGAGGGAAATGAGAGCGAGAGATTTCGTCAGGGATAAGGGAGTTCACTTGAAGAAGCTGCAGTGAGCTAATATGCTGTAAGCTGGTGTGTAACATGACATTTGGGCTTTTGGGTTTGTGGTAAACTGACACCAGACTTACCTGTAAGACTGCAAGATGTCGATAATGCCTAGAAAAATAAGTAGTTTCTCATCCCTGTGTGTTTTTGCAGGAATGCCTCCCATTCTGTATAAAAAAACATTGTGTTATTATATAATATATATAAAAATGATATCATATAGTATTTTTTTTTAAACTGTATTTAACAGTTATATTATATTATAATGTTATGTAAATTATGTTTATTAGTGGGGCTGGGGAATCTCATAAAAAACACTGCAAGATCAAGACAAGTCATTTCCATTCAAAATATAAATAAAATAATCATAAAGAACATTAACCTAAGATTTTTTTATCATTGTGACAATTTCTATCCTCATTGCCTTAATGCAACATTTTATTTTGTGTTAACTAACATGTTTTTTTTTTTTGTTTTTTTTTTTACTTGTCATTAGGCCTACTCTTAAAAAAATATTTTAATTATTTTTTTTATAAATTTAACTATTTGAGTTAACTATTAATAAATGAAATAATTAATTAAAGGCAGTTAAAAAATATGTATATATTTACAATAATTATTTTATATAGTCAAGTTACAATTCATTATAAATACTTAAATATATCAAAATTAATAATTATAGATGAATAATTACATTTTCTTCAACAAAATATAATTTCTAATTTTCTTTTGATTTTGGGGGGAAATACGACCTTTTTGTGACTTCACTGGCTACACACACAAAACATTTGTACTAAAACTAAAAGAAAGTATTTGCAACCAATGTGCATTATTCTCTGTTTATTTACATAACAAGACATACATTTTGAATATATATGAACAGCTTAAACACTGTGTGTCAGGGACTCACGTGTCATCGGTGGTCAAAGCCTCGGCGGCCTTGCCGTCTCCCTGAATGGACTCCATGGCGGTGGAGTAAAGAACTTTCTGTCCCACGATCCTCTTCCCGTCCACGTTGTTGACGTCTCCTTCTCTGTGACTCTGGTCCAGAACGTGCACCCCCAGCAACAGACTGTAGTCCATGATCTTAAAACTCTCTAGCACCTGCACGAAATACAACACAGCGTTTAGCACACTGTGAATCTCACGCACAATATGACGAGCGCCATTGCTCAAATCCTCCTGGTTAATGTACCTGGCCTTGTTGGCCACTGTGCTGTTGCTGTTTTTCCTTTTGTCAAAATGGTAACCCTCATTCTGCAAAAGTCTTGTGAGATCTGTGTTTGCCAAGTTAATGTTTGGCGGGTTGTAGGGTTGCTACAGGACACCAAATAAACAGAATAAAGATGTGTTTGGATGTTGCATGTCAGGCTTTTTGCAGAACAAGGGCTGCTAGAATCAGCCCAGCATTGTCAAAGTCTTGTACGATGAGCTTTTTGAGGTGGCATGACAAGTTAAAAATGGCACTTATCAAGACCTCTATATTCTGTTCAATTCCATTGCGCTCCGTCAGGCTGTTTGTGAACACAAAAATAGTTAATTTAGTGTAACTGAGATACAAACAGTTTTTATTATTATTTTGAATTAGTTTTGATTTATATATTTTCTGTTTTTATTTTTTTTTATTTCTGTTGTGTGTTTTTGTCATTTATATATATATATTTACATTTACATTTAGTCATTTAGCAGACGCTTTTATCCAAAGCGACTTCCAACTGAGGACTACAGCAAGCGAGTCATCGTGAAGAGGCAAAAATAACGCAAGAAGTGCTCAAAATACTAAGTTCTGGCAGTGCTCAGAGTAGCATAAGCCAAACAAGGGAGGATTTTTAATATATATTTTTTTAATATATATATATATATTTTTTAATATATATATATATATTTTTTTATATATTTTTTTTTTTAAATATATTTTTTTATATATATATTTTTTTTAAATATTTATATATATATATATATATTTTTTTTTATATATATATAATATATATATATATATATATTTATTTTTTAATATATATATATATTTTTTTTATATATATTTTTATTTTTTAATATATATATATATATATATATATATATATTAATGTTTTATTTCAGTTATATTTATATTCAGTTAAAAGTTTATATTTATTTCAAGTATTGAAATTGAATTTAGACATTTATTTTGGTAAATCAAGCTAAAATATAGCTGCAAACAGCAATGACGGGCTCAAGCCCCGGCACCAGCGCCACTCCGGTGGTTTTCGAGAAACTGTGCATGGCGTTCAAAATACATTCAAAGCGGGTAAATATTATTTTTTCAGTTAACTATAATAACGATGATGTGAATACTCACTAACACAGCTCTAAGCACGTCTACTTTGCGGCATTGCACATTATCCTAATACACAATTTTAGTAACAACAGAATAAACAGCAATGATAGAGCAATAATGCCGGCACCGGTCAGTTTTCACAGATATCTAAGGTTTTATCAGGGAGTCATGCATCAAATCTGATAGCAAGCATTAGAGTCCAATTACATGAAAAATAAAAATGATCAAAAAGCTCAGAGAGTCACTTCAAAATGAAAACCTGAATTAAGATTACACTAGGAAAGTCTGTACAGCATCTGCAGATATTAGTCAGAGGAAAAGTGATGTGTTTATCAGTGGTAAGATACTACTGTAACTACTATAAACAGACTGAAACGTTCAGCATTAGTCATCGATAGGCCGCCAAACAAAAGATCTCAGCCTATATGAATGGAAATAAACCGCAGAGACCCATGTGCACTTAAGGCTGTTAGTGTATAATACTATGTCTACATTAAATATTTCAGGTCGTTTACTTCTGGCTTTACAGTAAATGAAACAAACTCAAACAAGCAGGTAAAATTTGCAGCAGTGAACCAATAAATGGTTTACACGATTTCACTTTTGCACGACACTCTTGTTCCTCTCGTATCCCCCATATTCAAATGGATTATTTGAATAGGGACACACAACATCCTTGTTTTGCATCCCATCAAGGACGTCAAAAGCCTCCAAATGGGCCCTCATCTAGGTCACATTAATACCCAATAAAAGGCTGCAGTGGAAGGCACCACTTGTTTGGCACATGGAGTCATTGGGTCAAAGGTTTCCTTGCAATGAAAGGAATTTACATTATTTTTTAGGTGGGGTAAAAGTTTACCAATTTGCTCAGAGGAGGAGTTTGAATAAATACCCCTTTTAAGAAATCCCAAGTAAGCGTGAGGAGCACAAACAACAAAGGTGGCAAAAGTCAGTATCACTTTTAAAACTGGTTTTACTACATATTTCCAAAGTGAAAGACACTCTTTAAGATGAAGCTTACTTTCTTAAACATTTTAAATTGAACATGAAAATAAATGAGACATTTTTAGGGGTCATATCAGTCATATCATATTAGTGTTTTTCCCTAAGGATCCACTTTTAGTCAAAAATACATTCTCATGAGTCATGAGGCTTAAGAGTGAATACATGTTGTTGATGTGTAACTGTAAATGATCACAAACTCAATTGTACTCATTTGTCTGAAGTCAAAAGGTTGCAGAAGTTCAAAATGAACAGTTTTTGCCTTTTTGAACTGGGGAGGAAGCTCTGAAAATAACAGTACGTTTTCATAGAACATCAAGCTCTTTTGATTCCATGATCTGACTCCTTAACAAAATATAAAAAGTACAAATATAGAATAAACATAGTTCACATACGCGAATACAAAAGGGACCAGATGTGAACGGTTGGTGTTATTATGTGAAAGCTCTTCCTGTTTTGAGATACTTGTTGTACCACTATCAAGACTGCCGGTTTTGCTTCTTGGTGTGCTGCCATCGGTCGAGTCGGCTGAAATGAGAATGTAGATCTGTACTCTTTACAGTCATTGGTCATTCATTAACATCAGTTCAACGAAAAATGTGTCACTTGTGTTCATATTGTATGTAAACATGAGGTATATGACCACATGTGATCCAACAAAAATTAAAAAAATTCTAACCAAACCCTAAAACAACTTTTTTTAGTTAATGATCTGTAAGACTGGGGCTTTATTAATGTTGTACATTAATTCAAGTAATTTTTTTGACATTTGGGTATAAAGTGTTTTAATTCTACAATATATGGTGTAAAAACGTCTGAGTGCTGCCCTCTTCAGGTTGAACGGTGGCTACTGCAGTTGAATTTTCCTATTGGAAGTTGTGGGGCCCTGTGACGTAAGAGGGTACCAGCTAACCACACCCTTGCCTAGGTACACATACACACACACACACACACACACACACACACACACACACACACACACACACACACACACACACACACACACACACACACACACACACACACACACACACACACACACACACACACACTCTGTGATATCTCCCTGTGTATTTAAGCCCTCATGTGTAAGTGCAGCTTTGTTTTTTCTCCTGTATGTTCTTCTGAGTTATTAAAGATTATTCCCTCAAATCTCTTGTGCCATGTGTTTTATAAAGCCACACAGTAACCTTTTTTTTTCTTGTTTCTTTTTTTTACGTTTCATAGTTCATAAACTGAATCTTTGCTTCAGGGGTGACTAATATTAACAGAGCATTCGTTCATGCCAGATTAAAATCAAACCTAAATATCAGTGTAGTTCTTCATAGGCTATACTATTGAAATCCCATAAGGGCTGCGCTGTCTGTTCGATGACGAGTTGCAGATAGCATTAAAAGGCTTGTTCTTGATTCTTATAGATTTGGCTCTATTGTGCTCTGCAGTTGAGGCCCAGGGTGTGTTGCTTACTCAGGAGAAACTTTCTGCTTAGTGTTCATTTTAGTTTCTTCACAGGACGTAAGGAAAAGCTAACAATAAAATCTTACAGTACTCATGGGAATGTGTTTGAACTGCACTTTGTGTTTCCTTGCATAAATAACATTTCTTCATACATAGTATAGTGTTAAAAGGATGACATAAAAAAAAAATCAGTTTGAAGAATTTTAATTCATAAAAGACTAAATTTATCTTAAAGCCTGAAGTTAGATCACAGGTGGGCTACAGCGGGCCAGTGTCCCCAACTATGGTCATTACTGTGTGAAACTCGAGTTCTCATTTTTCCCTCGGCCCTCTTGTGACTCGCATTACGGCTGATCCTTTTAGTTCAGCGCTCACTGGGGCCGGCCGTCAGTACATACTTAATGTGCCAAAAACTGTTATATAGGGAACATTCTGTCTCTAAGATTTTCAACAACAGGTCATGTCTGGAATGCCATCGCTATGGCACCGTTGTGAGGCTTGTTTGTTTGTAAACAAATGAACAGTATAAGAAACTTAGCTTGGTCGAACACCAGGTCTGCTGAAGAATTTAAGAAGCACAAGGCGACCACAGACGGTTACCTAATGCAGCATTGGGACACTTCAACATCATGCCACAATCATTTGGGTAATTGAGTTACTGGACTGTTTACTTGCAACACGGTTTTGGAGGGGACTTAAAAAGTAAAAGAAAAGAGTTTGCATTTGTCCCTGAAAGATACTGAGATGGACAAATAGGAAACAAAAATGACAAATGAGCTTATTTAAAAAAAATAAAAAAATCTGGACAGCAATGTGAAGGGAGAATAAAAAAATAAAAAAAAGCAATTGAAGACTTTAAAGGATAGTTCACCCAAAAATCGTTCTAAACCTGAATGAGTTTCTTTCTTCGGTGGACCACAAAAGGAGTTATTATGAAGAATGTTTCAACCGATTTTGTCCATGCATTGAAAGTCAGTGGGGTCCCAATCCCAAACAAAACACTGAGACATTTTTCAAAATATATTTTGTTTTCCACAGAAAGAAAAGTAAAATGGCAACTAGCAATTTTAGTATAGTTTTACCAATTTTTACCAAACTTGCTTAGAATTGCCTATCAGAAGTCAATGATTTTGTATGAAAAATAATAATAATAATATTCCAAGACCAAAATTTTGTATAATAATAATTTTCAATTATTTTTTTCAATTACGCTCAATAATTTTTTTATTTTTTTATTATTATCATCATTGTCATCAATCAACAACAGTTGCTGATTCATATTCTTGTGGACAATGTGATACATTTTCTTTTTCAGGATTCTTTAATGAATAGAACGTTTAAAAGAACAGCATTTTTTTTTAAATTAAAATAGAATCTTTTGTAAAATTCTAAATGTCTTTCCGTTCACTTTTGATCTAATTCATCTTTGCTGAATAAACGTATCAATTTCTTTAAAAAAAAAGAACCCTTACTGACCCAAAACTTTGAAAGGTAGTGTATCTGAGTCAGCTATTTTACATTCATTTTAGTAGTAGTAGTGTTTCCTTAGGTGGCCACCTAGCAATGCTCTAAAAACCACTCAGAACACCTTAACAACCACACTTTAGCATTGCCATGGCAAAACCCCACAACGTCTCAGCATTGTGACAGCGGTTTCCTTGGGGAACAAAATAATGTTGCTTATCTATCTACAGTATAGTTGTCAGATACTGTCAGAACAGACCATTTAGGGCAAGTAAGTTAAGCATTCATGGAAAATGTCTAGGAGGGGAAATACCCTGATTTTTAACAAATCATTTATTGGAAGAAAAAAAAAAATGCAGAAAAACAACAATATTTACCAGACCATGTCAACAGCCCAATCTTCTAAAATAGAAAGGAATGCCAGACTGGATTTATGCGGTTTGTTTCCCAGCTGAACGGAGAGGTTTGCCACTCAGCACATTTTGAATCTGTTAATAAGCTACTGTGGAGCTGAAGACTATCATGAACTTGTTTCCCATGAAACTGTGGCGTCTTGCATGAGCGCTTGTGCACGAGGATGAGACTAAACATCTTTACAGTTGATTAAAGGGGCAGAGGACTCGCAGCAGTCAAAAATAACAACAATGAAAGTGCAGATTTGTGACCCTGGATCACAAAACCAGTCACAAGGTCGCACGGCTATATATTTGTAGCAATAGCCAACAATACATTGTATGGGTCAAAATGATCGATTTATGCCAAAAATCATTAGGATATTAAGTAAAGATCATGTTCCATGAAGATATTTTGTAAATTTCCTACCGTAAATATAAAAAAACATTTATGTTTGTGAGTGGATGCAGCACAATCGTGAACATAAATGCACAACTTTAAAGCCGATTTTCTCAATGTTTAGATTTTTTTGCACCCTCAGATTTCGGCCAAATATTGTCCTATCCTAAACCATACATCAATGGAAATATTATTTATTTATATTGTCTTGAGATGTAAAAATGATTAGTTAACTGATACCTCTTCGTGATTCAAGTATCAAGTGTTGAAAGTGTGTGTTTTAAGGTTTTTAATGCATGTTTTTGTCTCATGAGTGTTCATGTAATGAGGGTTTTTGTAATCTTGTCAACAGTGTAAGACAACAAGCAATTAGCTCTCCATGTACACTACTATTCAAAAGGTTGGAGTAACAATTAACTTAAATAACTGTTTTGAATTTGAATATGTTTTGGAATACGTAACTTATTCCTGTGATGCAAAGCTGAACGTTCAGCATCATTACTCCAGTCTTCGGTGTCATATGATCAGATTTCCTTCAGAAATCATTCTAATATGCTGATTTGCTTCTTAAGAAACATTTCTTCAAACTGTGTTTGTTTGATGAACAGAACGTACAGAACAGCATTTATTTGAAACAGAGTAGCCATGTAAAAAGCTAAATATGAGTGTGAGATAAAGATATTTTGATGGCCCTCCTCTGTTTTTGTGAACTTCATTTATTACAATGAAACATAAGCCATATGATACACTTAAGTGCATGATTTGTCACATGTACCCTGAACCTGTAATGATTTGTGACAAACTTTAAAACACTGCAGTGACACTGAGATTATCAGGTTTGATTCATTTAAGATAGGCCATCACAAAATTAGTGCTACTCAAATGTGAAAAATACATTTGTTTTATCCATCTCATGATTCCTCATTGTTGCTTAGCTTTCAAATTGTTTTATCTTCTATTGGCAACACGCTTAGCAAACTCCAATCACGTCAGCAACCACAGCAGTTCCCTGAAAACCACCCACAAGCAGACGCAATTCACATTTGTTTTGAAAAATGTCAAAAATGGGGTAGTACTCACCCGGCAGTCTCGCTGTAGCGTCTTCATCAGGGCGTTATATGTCTCTGTGTCAAAGTACAAGCCATCGTGCATGTCCACAAAGTCTAGGTCCTTATATGTGGGGCAGGCCTTTTCCCGCTCTTTCCGAGAAGCCCGTCTCTTGTACGTGGAGCCCTTCAGGTCATATTTGTAGTGCATCTTTAAAGACCGCGGCAGAACGTTGTTCATAACCACGAGACGAATGTTGATTCCTCCGGACTGAACACAGTACAGGCCGTAGAATTTGGGTAGGAGAGTCCTTGGGTTCTGGTTGAGGTTCTGAGAAAGCGAAACGCTTTAAATTAAGGAGCTGTCATTTTTTAAATGTTTAAATACTTCCTTCTATCCTAATGATTATAGTCAAATTTAAGTCATTCTAGGGCTCTGTGACACTATCAAAAACTACTAGAAGCCCAAAACTTACACACTTCACATGAAATTTTTAACTATAACAGCAAGACAACTGTTGAGTATCTGCGTAAACAAACTTTTCTGGTGTAATGTGTACACAAAATACTGAACTGGAAAGGCTGGAAAAAGAGACACAGAGGACATACGGATATGACCATGAAGAATAGACGAATAGTATAATCTATAACAGTAAGATAGCTAAAAATTTACATATTACTCGTATTAAACAAACAAAATGAGTGTATAAATATTTTCGAGGCAGCATTTCACATCAAAACTAGCTAATATATAATGCACTGGGTGACGCAGTGGCCTGTTTGCTACAAATATACACAGAAAAAAATAACAGATAAACATTTTAAATATTATTTTATATAATTACTTTTTTTAAACATTTAAATATGATTTTATTTATTTATTTTTTAATTAATTATTTAATTTTAATTTAAATATTATCTTAAAAAATGATGTAAAATACACTTTTGTGTCTGGTTAGAAATATGTATGGCTTTTTCCAGCCACAAAAAGTAAACCTATATTGGCTGCTATAAATACTTCTGCACAAATGTGAAAGGATAAAGTGAAAGGTGAAAATGAGAAAGGGTAACATGAAATCAAATGTCACAAAGCAGTTAAAGGTTGGCATAAGGTTATTTCTGAGTTGATTCCACTAGAGCGTCTTACGTATGTATTACATCAGAAAACAAGGCCAGTTTTATAAGATCTGAAGTTCTGAACCCCCATATCTGGACTATTTGGAATCTCCTCTTCATCCTATTATATTAGGAATATTGTAATTATATAATACTCTGGACTTTGAATAATATTTCTTCTCTTCTTAATCTTTGTGTAATTTGTTATTTTTTTATTATGGTATCAGAATTATTAAGTATTCCTGTCTTTTATACAAATTTGAGCTATGTGTGTACCTTTTTTTTTAGTTTTTTGTTTTTGTTGGTGATTCCTATATTTGTGTTATAATTAAAATTCAATAAACATAATTATATATAAAAATGGTCTTTTAAAGACATCATTAGTAATTCTCTAAAACAGACAGATGAGTGAGAACAAAACAGTCTGTACTACTGAATCACAGCGTTTTATTCAGGTTTCTTTACTAAAGAGATGAATGACTCTTTACTCTACTGAGACCTACCATGTAGTATCCTGGAAGCAGTTTTTGCAGGAACTCGGCCTCCTTGTGCTGGACGGTTTTGATGATGAACTCATCATCGCTGGTCAGGTAGAAGAGTGAGCCGCTGGCGCCCGGATTTGACAACTCAATCAGGGGCTCTTTACAAATGGCATACTGCAGGATTACAAGAAAAACAACAATCGTATCCATTATAAATATTTATACCAGGGGGGTGTTGAATGCTTGAATCTGATTGGTTGACGAACATTCTAATCTAAGGTGTGCAATTATTTTCAGGGAAACGCACGGCGAAAGAAGTTCCAGGCAGATCTTGACCGCATTACAGTTCCATATCACTTCGCCAAATGATTTCAGTTATTTCAAAAGTTTTTGCAGACTTACAAAAGAACCAAAACCTACAACGACACTGACCAAGCAAATAAATATAGTAAATAAATAGGCAAATTAGTTCCATGTTTTTGCGACAAAATTATGTTTTATTATGTACGGAAAGTACATACTCTCTTTCTCCTGTTCTCTCTCCTACTCAAACGCACACACATACAGTACAGACACACACTCGCACAGAAACGTGTTGTTAGTGCTGCCCTGACGATTTTGTCATTAAAATAGTTAAGCAACTTAAAAGCTACATGGAGCAGATAAACGTACAGTACTTATTCCTTACATAGTCTGAAAGAGGCGTATATGTACATACTATTACTAAATAAAATATAATATACATATTGTACCATCGATATTTCATGTTATTGTCAATGGCAATGCTTCATCAAGGGATGGGCAGATCATTTCATCAATAGAAGTACACAAGTGCCTGTTTTTCACATTTTGAATGAAAATTAAGGCCACTGTAAAAGTGGTCGGTCTTGTTGCGCGCTACACAATCATCAAGTGCAGAAGGTGTCTGAAATGTACAGGACTACAGTGTGTGCAGCTTATAATGAGGTACTCTGGGACTTTTATGAAAGAGCATCTATTTTTAGCTGTGTTTTAAATATATGAAAAACCTAATAACAATACTCTTAAGAAACTCAAAAGAAACGAGTTACTCATAAAACATGAATTATAAAACATCACCAAATTGACTGGCTGCAGTAGGCTACTGTGTTTTATTGCAATATCCAAAAAAGCAGTTTGCCTTACACACTGAAAGACCAGATTATTACTGCCAGGAAGTCCTGTGGTTTAATTAGGGTTGCGTAAAAAACCCAAACATTATGAGGTCTTAAAGCAAACATTTCTACTGCCCTTTCTGGCGGTGTTCCCTGAGGAAGCCGGGACGCAGCAGCAGCATGAGGACAGTGTTGAACTGAGGCCAGACACTCATATTCAAGGCCTGCCTAATGAAAGTCAACAGTCACGTTGTACTTCCAGCCCAAACACATGGACATTAGCATTTGGACTGCGTGTCATCCCGCGTGTGTGTGGCTTCTTAATTAGCTCGCACTTCCTCTGGCCTATCTGCTTAATTACAAAAATGTACACAACATAATCAGAAGAGTAAACTTACATCACATTCTTTCATCTTTACCCTAACTGTACATTTTATTCTCTCATTCCTTATTCCTAGTGCCCAGTTATAGTGCAAACCATCTACATTTTTGTAGTTTACCCTTGTACCAAAGGACTTAGAAAACACAATATATTGTGGTCACTGCTAGTGTATAAAGACTAGGGGTATATTTAGAATAGCATAACACAAAACAACACATATACATTTTACATTATGTATGCACAAGTATGCAGATTTTCTGTATGCATATCTGTGTTTGGAATAGATTACTATCTCACTGAATACTTTGCTGTGTACTGCCTACTACTAAATAAAAAGTGACAGTGCGCAGACTGAGCTCAATCTAGTCAGATCGGAAAAAATAAAGGCGAGCATAGATAGGAAGAAGCGATTGATTGGCTGAAGAACCAGCGATGGGACAGAGAAAGAGTTCCATGACTAAACTTGGTAGGCTATATCCTGTACAGGCTGTACTTGCAAAAACAGTTAATATGCTATTTCAAACATAGCCCATACCTGGTTGACCTACTTCATTTGCCAAAATACAACAGAGCTCACAGTATATGCATGGAATACTGTATCCTATCCTATGTATCCTATGTAGCACTATGAGAACATTGTGCTCTGTATATTTTACGTCTTCAAACCAAACTCGGGTCTTCAGCCGACAAAGTTTAAATCCCGTCTGGCAAGCGCGCTTCCCGTAATGTTTACGCAAGTCAGTAGGCGGACAGTAGGCGGTCTATTGTGGCTGTTCAAACCCATTCGACCACATGAGCATTTACACTATGAAAGCAATCCGGTCTAATGTGTTTTCGACTACCTCTGGAAGTGGTCGAAAGTAGACAAGCTCAAAAAGTTTTAGACCCCGTTTACACCTGTATTTAGCGTCGTCCACTTAAGATCCGATCGACTGAAACGTATCTCCATACCAGGTGTAAACAGGGCCTAAATGTAGTATTAGTGAGCATAAGATACTTTTTAACATTAGTGCATGTGTTCCCTGGGAATAGAAACCAAAACTTTGTCATTGCAAGGACAATTCGCCTATGCAAAATAAAGAATGCAAAAAAGGTTGTTTTGAATAGTATTACCGGTATGTAAAAAGGTATTCCCTTATCATTAGAGACATCATAAAACCCAGCTTCTGCACAGCACACACTATATAATTAACATTTTTGTGCAATGCAAGCTCAAGGGGGCACACAATAGATTCATAACAGAGGATGATATCATGCAGGTTCATAAATTACATGGGAAGACCAGACTATCAGGCACCTGGGATTGATACCGCTCTGCTGGGCTAATTACCCGGCCATTACATGTCAAAGTGCAGAGGAGGCAATTAACAGCTTGACTGAGATCATATGCCTAATCAGCATCGTCCACCCTGACTCACATACGCAAACACTCAGATTAAACTGCATGAGAGCTGCAGAGATGCTGCAGAGGCACTGCAGTGGCTGCGAGATGTGTTGCAGTGCAGGGAAACGCACACCTCCAACACCTCATCAATGTGCCAGGACGCATCTTACATAGCGAGAACACATCAAACCAAACCGCTAATCCCTGCTGGGAATTTAGAAATGAGGACGTAGATTCTGAGTTCCTGCCAGTCACAGTTGGCAAGATGCAGCGGTAAAGTTCATCAGTGGTCAGCAGTCTCTTGGTCACTCTTACTGGCGCCTGATGTAAGCAGGCACTGAACTTTAATTCATACAATGATGCTTTGTTATGGCTCAGACAGAGGGAACGGGACACACGTAATAATCTTGGCAATAATATGGAGGTGAAAATTGCATTTAATTACAGTCATAGCAGTTCATGCATGCTTTGCAATGATGAATAGTTCAAAATAAGTCCAGGGATATGACTATCGTTCAAAAGTTTGGGGTCGGTAAGATTTTTTAATTATTTTTAATGAAGTCTCTTATGTTCACCAGGGCTGCATTTATTTAATCAAAAACAACAAACAGAAATATTGTGAAATATTATTATAAATATATTGAAATACACTGTAAAAAATTATATGATCAATAAGTTATGACAACATATATTTTTACATTGCTTTCACTCATCAAAATACGTTAGTAAGTTATACAAGATTCAATTTTTTTTTTAATTTAAGCTGAAATTACTTAAACATCGAAGTTGATTGTACTTAAAAATGTAAGGCAGCAACTTTTTTTTGTACAGTGTATATTACAAACTTTTGAACGGTAGTGTATTTCATTCAAGTGTATTGAAAAAGAAAAAAAAGTAGCCAAAATCAATAAAGAAAAATTGAAAATTGTGCTTTACCAAGTAATCATCTGGCTTGATCCCGAACAGCTCGCGGAAGTAGCGGAAAGCCAGTGGTGCGTACGTCTTGAAACGGAAGTCTGGATAATGATGCGCTGGAGTCAGGTTGCTTCCCTCACTGCAAAAGCGAAAGCATTTGCTTAAGGTATCACAATATACAAAGCGTATATGGGAATCAACGGTTTGTTTCATTAATGATCATCACATTCCCACTAACACAAGAGGCTTCTGGGCAAAATCTGGTTTCTGTCTGTAAACATAATCCTGTAAGAGGACAAAAAAAAGTGAGAAACTGTTACCCAACCTAAATGCTTCTTTATGCCCAAGGAAAAGAGACACATTTGATCTTTCTGAGCCCCATTGAGCATGTCCTTGTTGCAATGTGACCCACCAGCAGTAAACACCAGAGGTACTCTTTTCCAGAGACACACAACAGTAACCAATGCCTGAGGACAAGGAGGTCCTAGTCTTACTCTACTAATGGTTACACAAACTAAAGACCAGGGTCAGCCACATCAGTTACACATTATAAAATGAAAGCAAGCCCTGGGTGGAAAAAACCCCGCTTTTTTATTATGAGGCAGGTCATTAGTAGTTTGGATTAACCCCATTTGAATAATTCCTAAACGTGTACAGCTGATGTAATAATCACTCAAAATACCGCTAAACAAAAAGTGCCTGTGATCCCTCATAACAAGTGGATTAGAGAATTGTTGTTTTTTCAGGGCAATTGAATAAGTTCTGAGCATTAGCTGTTGCAGACGATCCGTGCCCATTGTGTTACCCAATCCAAAATGTACAACTGACCTCTGAATTAGAGCTTGTCTCTAAGAACTAAAACAATAGCGGGCAGATGAGGGGCAGACGACTGACCTAACTCTGAAAAATGGGGCTTCGGCATGTGCAAATCTGTCTCATAGACATATGAGTCATTTCTTTCTGCTTCTCTGCAATGCAGACAATGTTCAGAATAGCATACTAATGTATTACTATTATTTTCGTAGGATAGGATGTGCCTGATTACCTTATCCTGAAAAGCATGAATAATGACTTTAGAATGAATAACAAATACTTCTGAGTAATATATGTATTTTGTATTACTGATAATATCATAACATATTTCAATCAACACATAAAATTAGAATTTAGTGATATGCCTACAGTATAAGGTCAACAATAATATCAAAGTCTGAGCATTCCCTGTTTAATAATAATCTACCTTCTATGAAAAATGCCTGTGATGTTCTATTTTGTTTTTTTTTCTTATATAGATAAGCCTAATAGAGCCATAATCAAATTAAATACTTATGTGTTTTTTATAATATTACTGCTGTAATGTGAATCACGAGCTTGCCATTTCATTTTATTCAATTGTCATTCCAAATGCATTAAAGCATGTGAGTGTACATCCAGTACTAGCCTACATTTGTTCTGCATCATCTTTACTACTTTTTACTATACTAAATATACATTACTGTTAAAGGTTGTCAGTAAGATTTATGTTTATTCAGCATGATTAAATAATTTTTAATTTTCTATTCATCAAGGAATCAGCAAATCAGCATGTTAGAATTATTTCTGAAGAATCATGTAACACTGAAGACTAGAGTAATTCAGCTTTGCCATTACAGGAATAAATTACATTTTTAAATATATTAAAATAAAAAAATGTTATTTTAAATTGCAATAATGTCACATTGTTAATGTGTTTTCTGTTGTTATCATGGACTTTTAGTTTGTTTTCCATCTTCAGTGTTTTCATCATCTCTGTCGTCATTTTCATTAGTTCATTTTCGTCACCTGTTTAGTTAATTAGTCATTGTTAATCATCATCTTCATCACCTGTCGTCACTCGTTGTCATCTGTGTATTTAAGTTCCTGTCTCTCACCCTTCAGTTGTCGGTCAATGTTTGCTTATGCTCGTGTTTGATTATGTTACAGTGTATCGTGAGTGTTTCCGTTTTGTGTAAGCTTTATTATAGTAAAAGTTTGAATTGGAGCTTTGGGCCTCTGCCTGTCTTCTTCCGCACCATACCCGTGACAGATTGACCGACCAAAAACGCTATGGAGGCATTTCTGTTCAATCAGAATGGGAGTTCATTGGAGGAGTTTGTGGAAGTTTACCTACATCTTCATCAGGATGTTTACTGGGAGGAGGAGTTTTTGAAGCAACGGTTCTGGAGAGGACTTGATGATCCACTAGCCCAGATATTGCTGCTCAGGGACTTAGATAGACCTTTTATGGAGTTTATGGACAGAGCTCTTTGGGTTTGTGGTTCCTCCCTCACGGTAACAGCAGCCGTTCCTCAGCCTGATCATCACGACGTTCCAGAGCCTGAGCCGCACGTCATGCCTGCCGCGCCTGCGCTTCGCGTCCGGCCTGCCCAGCCTGAGACGATTCACGCCTGTCCAGCCAAGCCTGCACTTCACGCCAGTCCAGCAGAGCCCGCTGATCCTGCGCCAGAGCCCGCCGATCCTGCGCCAGAGCCCTCATCGCTGCCCAGCACAGAGCCCTCATCGCTACCCAGCACAGAGCCCTCATCGCTGCCCAGCACAGAGCCCTCATCGCTGCCCAGCACAGAGCCCTCATCGCTGCCCAGCACAGAGCCCTCATCGCTGCCCAGCACAGAGCCCTCATCGCTGCCCAGCACAGAGCCCTCATCGCTGCCCAGCACAGAGCCCTCATCGCTGCCCAGCACAGAGCCCTCATCGCTGCCCAGCACAGAGCCCTCATCGCTGCCCAGCACAGAGCCCTCATCGCTGCCCAGCACAGAGCCCTCATCGCTGCCCAGCACAGAGCCCTCATCGCTGCCCAGCACAGAGCCCTCATCGCTGCCCAGCACAGAGCCCTCATCGCTGCCCAGCACAGAGCCCTCATCGCTGCCCAGCACAGAGCCCTCATCGCTGCCCAGCACAGAGCCCTCATCGCTGCCCAGCACAGAGCCCTCATCGCTGCCCAGCCCAGAGCTTCCTGCACCGCTGGTCCCGTCCAGCCCAGAGCTTCCTGCACCGCTGGTCCCGTCCAGCCCAGAGCTTCCTGCACCGCTGGTCCCGTCCAGCCCAGAGCTTCCTGCACCGCTGGTCCCGTCCAGCCCAGAGCTTCCTGCACCGCTGGTCCCGTCCAGCCCAGAGCTTCCTGCACCGCTGGTCCCGTCCAGCCCAGAGCTTCCTGCACCGCTGGTCCCGTCCAGCCCAGAGCTTCCTGCACCGCTGGTCCCGTCCAGCCCAGAGCTTCCTGCACCGCTGGTCCCGTCCAGCCCAGAGCTTCCTGCACCGCTGGTCCCGTCCAGCCCAGAGCTTCCTGCACCGCTGGTCCCGTCCAGCCCAGAGCTTCCTGCACCGCTGGTCCCGTCCAGCCCAGAGCTTCCTGCACCGCTGGTCCCGTCCAGCCCAGAGCTTCCTGCACCGCTGGTCCCGTCCAGCCCAGAGCTTCCTGCACCGCTGGTCCCGTCCAGCCCAGAGCTTCCTGCACCGCTGGTCCCGTCCAGCCCAGAGCTTCCTGCACCGCTGGTCCCGTCCAGCCCAGAGCTTCCTGCACCGCTGGTCCCGTCCAGCCCAGAGCTTCCTGCACCGCTGGTCCCGTCCAGCCCAGAGCTTCCTGCACCGCTGGTCCCGTACAGCCCAGAGCCTTCGCCGCTGGTCCCGTCCAGTGCTGACCTCCCCAAGAAAATTTTGGGGGGGGGCAATAAGTCCTCTGAGGGGATCGTGGAGGCCCTTCCGACACGGTCGCCATGGCCGCCCGAAGGGTCCTCACCGCCGTGGCCGCCCGAAGGGTCCTCACCGCCGTGGCCGCCCGAAGGGTCCTCACCGCCGTGGCCGCCCGAAGGGTCCTCACCGCCGTGGCCGCCCGAAGGGTCCTCACCGCCGTGGCCGCCCGAAGGGTCCTCACCGCCGTGGCCGCCCGAAGGGTCCTCACCGCCGTGGCCGCCCGAAGGGTCCTCACCGCCGTGGCCGCCCGAAGGGTCCTCACCGCCGTGGCCGCCCGAAGGGTCCTCACCGCCGTGGCCGCCCGAAGGGTCCTCACCGCCGTGGCCGCCCGAAGGGTCCTCACCGCCGTGGCCGCCCGAAGGGTCCTCACCGCCGTGGCCGCCCGAAGGGTCCTCACCGCCGTGGCCGCCCGAAGGGTCCTCACCGCCGTGGCCGCCCGAAGGGTCCTCACCGCCGTGGCCGCCCGAAGGGTCCTCACCGCCGTGGCCGCCCGAAGTGTCCTCACCGCCGTGGCCGCCCGAAGTGTCCTCACCGCCGTGGCCGCCCGAAGGGTCGTCTCCGCCGTGGAACTTCCTCCTCCACTTTGACATCAACATAGACAAAACAGCAATATGCACAGGCAGCGTCCTGCACATGTATGCATCCCCTGTCCATACCTGGGTAAAAACACACTCTCCACCACATAGAAGTCCTGCATGAGCACATCTCGGTCAGGTTTTGAGGTCAGATTCCCCACGGTGTAACCAATGCCAAGCTGGATAGCTCCTTTCAGGGCAGATGAAGTAGTCTGAGACAATATCGGTAATAAAAAGCAAAACAAATTAGTATAGAGTAATTGTGTTAACTTTCAGATAAACAAATGAAATGACATTTGTGCAGGTCAAAACTCTTGAGGAAGGTTCACTGGAATTATTAGATCAGCCTTAACATGAAAAGTGTGCCCAGCACAGAGCCCTCATCGCTGCCCAGCACAGAGCCCTCATCGCTGCCCAGCACAGAGCCCTCATCGCTGCCCAGCACAGAGCCCTCATCGCTGCCCAGCACAGAGCCCTCATCGCTGCCCAGCACAGAGCCCTCATCGCTGCCCAGCACAGAGCCCTCATCGCTGCCCAGCACAGAGCCCTCATCGCTGCCCAGCACAGAGCCCTCATCGCTGCCCAGCACAGAGCCCTCATCGCTGCCCAGCACAGAGCCCTCATCGCTGCCCAGCCCAGAGCTTCCTGCACCGCTGGTCCCGTCCAGCCCAGAGCTTCCTGCACCGCTGGTCCCGTCCAGCCCAGAGCTTCCTGCACCGCTGGTCCCGTCCAGCCCAGAGCTTCCTGCACCGCTGGTCCCGTCCAGCCCAGAGCTTCCTGCACCGCTGGTCCCGTCCAGCCCAGAGCTTCCTGCACCGCTGGTCCCGTCCAGCCCAGAGCTTCCTGCACCGCTGGTCCCGTCCAGCCCAGAGCTTCCTGCACCGCTGGTCCCGTCCAGCCCAGAGCTTCCTGCACCGCTGGTCCCGTCCAGCCCAGAGCTTCCTGCACCGCTGGTCCCGTCCAGCCCAGAGCTTCCTGCACCGCTGGTCCCGTCCAGCCCAGAGCTTCCTGCACCGCTGGTCCCGTACAGCCCAGAGCCTTCGCCGCTGGTCCCGTCCAGTGCTGACCTCCCCAAGAAAATTTTTGGGGGGGGCAATAAGTCCTCTGAGGGGATCGTGGAGGCCCTTCCGACACGGTCGCCATGGCCGCCCGAAGGGTCCTCACCGCCATGGCCGCCCGAAGGGTCCTCACCGCCGTGGCCGCCCGAAGGGTCCTCACCGCCGTGGCCGCCCGAAGGGTCCTCACCGCCGTGGCCGCCCGAAGGGTCCTCACCGCCGTGGCCGCCCGAAGGGTCCTCACCGCCGTGGCCGCCCGAAGGGTCCTCACCGCCGTGGCCGCCCGAAGGGTCCTCACCGCCGTGGCCGCCCGAAGGGTCCTCACCGCCGTGGCCGCCCGAAGGGTCCTCACCGCCGTGGCCGCCCGAAGGGTCCTCACCGCCGTGGCCGCCCGAAGGGTCCTCACCGCCGTGGCCGCCCGAAGGGTCCTCACCGCCGTGGCCGCCCGAAGGGTCCTCACCGCCGTGGCCGCCCGAAGGGTCCTCACCGCCGTGGCCGCCCGAAGGGTCCTCACCGCCGTGGCCGCCCGAAGGGTCCTCACCGCCGTGGCCGCCCGAAGTGTCCTCACCGCCGTGGCCGCCCGAAGGGTCGTCTCCGCCGTGGCCACTCGAAGGGTCCTCACCGCCGTGGCCGCCCGAAGGGTCCTCACCACCGTGGCCGCCCGAAGGGTCGTCTCCGCCGTGGCCGCCCGAAGGGTCCTCACCGCCATGGACGCCTGAGGGTCCGTCTGCTCCGCCATGGCCACGCCCTCATCCTGCTCCGCCCTGCCCACCTGCACGTCCTGCTCCGCCCTGGAGGCTTCCTGCTCCAGATCGGCCACCTGTTCATCAGCCTCCAGGGCGCCCACCCTCCCACCCCTTTGGATGTTTTACGGCGCGAGGACGCGCCTGGGGGGAGGGGGGGGTTCTGTCACATTGTTAATGTGTTTTCTGTTGTTATCATGGACTTTTAGTTTGTTTTCCATCTTCAGTGTTTTCATCATCTCTGTCGTCATTTTCATTAGTTCATTTTCGTCACCTGTTTAGTTAATTAGTCATTGTTAATCATCATCTTCATCACCTGTCGTCACTCGTTGTCATCTGTGTATTTAAGTTCCTGTCTCTCACCCTTCAGTTGTCGGTCAATGTTTGCTTATGCTCGTGTTTGATTATGTTACAGTGTATCGTGAGTGTTTCCGTTTTGTGTAAGCTTTATTATAGTAAAAGTTTGAATTGGAGCTTTGTGCCTTTGCCTTTGTCTTCATCCGCACCATACCCGTGATAAATAATATTTCAAAATATTACTGTTTTACTATATTTTTAATCAAATAAATGCAGCCTTGGTGAGTATATATGCAAAAATCTTACTGACTGTAAACGTTTTGGTATGAATAATAAAGTTCTTTAAAGTTTAAATTCTTTTAGTTTTAACCAACTTGTCCTCTTCTGCTTTAAACCGAATACAAATACATTTGTCATCATACCCAATATAATACAGGTCATAATATTTGTTGCACTCCCCTACTATGCATACAGTATATTATTCACAGTATGCAAACATGAATTCAAACGTTGCACAAAGAATTTAGCTTCATCACAAAGTATATGCAAAATATTGTAAGTAGTACACAACCACAGACCGTCGAATTGGTTCAAACTGAGGGCGAGCGCATGCAACTGGAGTGCAATCCCCAGTGAGAGAATCAGACTCTATAAATAAGGAAGTCAGGCTAGTGGATCAGTGGCATCCCTTTGAATCTTGTGTATACTCTGCTCACTAAAATTAGTCTTTTGGGAATCATTTGTGCAAGAATTAACTGTGCAGGATTCAGCATGATCTCAAGTTCCTAGTTCTCATGATACACTCTCTTTAGAGTGTGATTAATCACTGCAAGATGTACTGATGTTATGATTTCCCTATTTAGGGAAAAAAATGGAGAGCAGATGACCCAAACGAAATACAATATTTGAGAATTTGAGAAACTTCCTCCTCCACTTTGACATCAACATAGACAAAACAGCAATATGCACAGGCAGCGTCCTGCACATGTATGCATCCCCTGTCCATACCTGGGTAAAAACACACTCTCCACCACATAGAAGTCCTGCATGAGCACATCTCGGTCAGGTTTTGAGGTCAGATTCCCCACGGTGTAACCAATGCCAAGCTGGATAGCTCCTTTCAGGGCAGATGAAGTAGTCTGAGACAATATCGGTAATAAAAAGCAAAACAAATTAGTATAGAGTAATTGTGTTAACTTTCAGATAAACAAATGAAATGACATTTGTGCAGGTCAAAACTCTTGAGGAAGGTTCACTGGAATTATTAGATCAGCCTTAACATGAAAAGGTCTGACAAAACCATCAAATCTTGGAATTTTGTAAAGTTCATTGATAGACCTCTGTTGATACCAACATTTAGAAGAGTGGATATTATCAACATGGCAAACTCGTCATTGGACAAACGTGAATGGAAAAAGTAGCTCATTATTCACCGAACAGAGGTGTTGGCGGACAATTTGTTGATCTTTTTCTGTGTTTTATCAACATGCAGCAAATTCATGAATTCAGAGGCCCTGCCTTGGAAAATTCAATCACAAGTGAGGTTTTGTTTTGTTTGTATATACAAATGGGTTATGCCGGGTACATGCTGCATGTTTTTCAAAGTCGTCGGATAGCTGTTCTTCTCACACTACACGACTGTCTAGGGTACCATTTAGTTACACGGCGGATCTGCCACAGGGGGTCACACATTACACGACATTTCAATAGGAAGAATCACAGAGAACTACTTTTCACAACCGAACACGCGCGAGAACTGATACAGAAAATAATGCGAGATCACGTGTGAGATTCTCGCGACTGAATTTCTTCTTGTTAAAATGATGTACGCAAAAGCTTGTGATCCAAGGTGTCTGTGCACTATTTGCAGTGAAAAAGAAAAAAAAGAAGAATATGAAGGAGAGAATGGTTGCTTGCAGAAGCCATGCTTGCTGATATTCTGTTGCAGGTCTATGACTCGACTCATCCCCCTGAACTTTACCTAGCCCTGTATCTCTCATTGGCTGAAGGTCGTCGGCGATATCATTTCCAGTCAAAACACAATTCACACTGACTGCATGACTCTGAGCAGAGATGTTTTTTTTTTTTGGGAGATATGAGGGTCCGTGTCTCTACGATTGGAAAAAAGTAACGGCTAACTTGCATCACCAATCACATACAGCCTTGATGTCATTGTATTTGAGTTGTGTGACAGTCAATCACTGTTTGCAGATACCATAGAAATGAATGATACGTGCCATAACCTGAATCATGCCTGTTGTGCAATTTCACTTATTTTGTTCGGTGTAAACTCTAAAAATAGATCAATCCTAAATTAATGTTTAAGAGCACAGCAAACATGTTGAAGATTAGCCGATGGGCTGTCGATTCATTAAACGATAAGCTATTTCCTAACAAAAGCGGTTTATTCAGCTCTCCTCCATTGACATCCATAAAAAAACAGCCTCTTGTCTCTTGTCACAGACAGGTCCAAATATTTCGTATTCGACACATCTGCGCTTCTCTCAGAGAGATAATACACACTACATGATTGTCACTCACGCGAACAAGCACCGATTTCTCTTTGATTTCGGCCATTTGTTGGCGATTTTCACAAAACTGTCGGTGACTGAAAATTGGGGCTAAAATCATGCAGTTTGTACCCGGCATTAGATGACAGGAGAAGGGTGTAAGATAACACCAACTCCCAAATGATATTATAATACTTTAAATATATAAAATTAATAATTCTTGGATTTTTTTATTTTCTAATTTCTTTCTCATTTTAATTTTACTTTTTTACTTTTGCAAAGGCTTTAGTCTACTGTAGATCTATTGATATATATATTAGGTATAAACAGCATCACAGACAAGGAGCTATTGTGGTTAATATTTATAAATCAATCAAATGTAAAAAAAAAAAAAAAAAAAAATGCACGTCTATAGAGCTGGTAAGTCCCGCCCCCCTCCGTAAAACCCCGCTGGACCTCAAAGTTGAAAAACCGTCAATGCAAGTGAATGGGAGAAAATAATTATTTTCTGGTCCCGTTCGAATTGTGCCATGAATGTGAACATATGTTGTCTGTGAATTTTTTATATAATCTTTCGTGTGAAGAATGCTACAATTTAGCGGGTAGAAGTTTGATACGGGTAGACTTTGTGTGAGAGCACTTTGTGGACTACAACTCTTCGCTGCTTTCGACGCGTTTGAAACGTCAACACCACTAGCTCACGGCTCTAGCTCACGGATCCCGCTAGACATGGCTGTGTCTTTGGTGCACTTCACCGCCTTTTTTCAGGGAGACGTCACATAGGCGACATGTAGTCTTTCTCGTTATGTCTTTTCCACAACTGCTAGCCGACGAATCGTACCATATACTGTCAAACTTGTAACATGAAAGATTATATAAAAAATTCACAGACAACATATGTTCACATTCATGGCACAATTCAAACGGGACCAGAAAATAATTATTTTCTCCCATTCACTTGCATTGACGGTTTTTCAACTTTGAGGTCCAGCGGGGTTTTACGGAGGGGGCGGGACTTACCAGCTCTATACAAATGAAAAATAATAGACAATTAAAAAGCGGTGCTTTTTAAATACAAAAAAAGTCATATTTTATAATAATGGGTTCTCCATGCAAACAAAATACTGTAGATATAAAGAAAACAATAATGAAAAGTAATTTACCTTTTTGTATGTTTTCTCTCTACTGTTATTGCTAGACCCGCTGACTCCATTCTCATTGGCTGATGACATCTACATCATGAAGCAATAAAGAGTTAAAAGTTACACAAGACTAGTTTACAGCCATTAGCTGAGTGTATGTAAATAATGTCCTCAGGCCGTGTCCAGCCGTAAACCATCAGATTTGCAAAGGAGCCTGACACAGACCACAGGATATCCTGCCAGAGTAATTGAGTGGCTTGTAAATGCAGTACATGTGTGGCTCTGCTAATAAAATATGACGCAATTAGGGTTTACCTTGTTTTAACCAAGAACACAGGTGTTGGTCTGCTGTTCAGCGCTGCTGCATGGCTCAGTCATGTGGGCCGTGTGGAAAGCAGAGGTCTGGCTCAGAATTGATGTTCGTCCTGTCAACCAGAGGATGGGAAGGGAAGGAGAATGTTCTAGTTAGTATGACAGTGGAGGGAAAACCAAACAGTTTTAAAGGGATAGTTCACCCAAAAATTAAAATTCTGTCATTAATTACTCACCCTCATGTCGCTCCAAACCCATACGGTTTTCATTCATTTTCGGAACACAAATTAAAAGATTTCTGTCCTTCCATGGACAGCTACGCAACTAACACTTTGACACTTCAAAAAGAACATAAAGAGATTGTAAAACTAATCTATATAAATTGAGCGGTTTAGTCCAAATTGTTTTATATGATGAACAGATTTAATGTAGGTTTTTATTTACATATAAACATAGAACATATACAGAAGCTCAAACAAACCTGCTTGACACAAACCTCATTGGTTCTTGCAGAAGCTCAAACGTGCTGCGTAACATGAGAATGAACCTCATTGGTTCTTGCAGAAGCTCAAACGTGCTGCGTAGTGCGTAACATGAGAATGAACCTCATTGGTTCTCACACATCGAGCGAACATGCTTGAGCTTCTGTTTAACACAACTGATGTGTGAGTTGATGAATGTTTATATGTGAATTAAAGCCTAAATTCAATCTTTTCATCATATAAAGTGATCAAGTTTTTTCAAAGAATTTGGACTAAACTGCTCAAGTCATTTGGATTAGGTTTACGATCTCTGTATGAACTTTTTGAAGTGTCAAAGTGTCAGTTGTGTAGCTGTCAATGGAGGGACAGAAAGCTCAGATTTCATCAAAAATATCTTCATTTGTGTTCTGTAGATGAACGGAAGTCTTACGGATTTGGAACGACATGAGGGAGAGTAAATGATGACAGAATTTAAATTTTTAGGTGAAATAAAAAACTTCTTTCAAAAACATTTAAAAATATTACCAACCCTAACATTTGAATGCATGAAACATGGTTTTTACACAATATTTTTTCTGAAAATATAAATAAAACAGAAAAAGAGAAATTGTGCATTATTGATCGACTAGGTTGAACTGACTTAAACTTTGGTTAATCTTTGCAATTCTGTTTGTAAAGCTATAGAGGTGCAGAAACTACACACTTCACCTTCAGTGAAAGATTGATTTCAGGCATTCTCATCGAGACAATGCAGAATGTTTTTAAGTTGATCTTGTGACCACCTAAGTGTGTGTTTGCAGCCACAGCACTGAATAAACGGTGCGTCGTAAAGTCAGCAGACAAGAGTGCAGGGCCTCACAGTCTGTGTAAATGAGGAATAATGGTCTTTCAGACTGTCTGCATAAACAAACTGTGAGACCGAGCCCTTATTCAGAGTCAAGAGCAGCCTGTGAGTCTAAAGTGCCATTCGCTCTGTGCCAGCACGTTTATATCAGGGGGTCTGCAGAGAGGGAAAACCCAGCGAAAGTGTGGATGTTTGCTCCTGATAACCAGCTGCTGTCTGAGAAGCATCTAACACCTGCATGTCAGTGCGACCTAAGACTGCAATCCAGATGTATTAAATAATCCACTTCGAGTGAAACAATCCTTCATAGTTGAGTTCATGCAAAACACAACCTCCTCCTTGTGTCATTAACCTTATAGTCAATAATGCGTAAGCACTGACCAACAATCAAAATAGAGGCTATAAAAAATGTTACACTTAGAAAAGGGCACATCATACATCACAAAGCTTACTCATGGAGCAGTGTTTAAATATACGACTGATCGCTAGCCAGATGCATCATGGAACATTAAGATAAAAAAAAAGAAGCACTAAGACACAAGGGGTCATGCAGTAGAGGGATTTAACCATAGCTAATGGGTTTGTTGTTGCCTCTTGTGGATTAATATAAATAAAAGAATACATTTTGAAAACATTTTTTGTGTCAAATCATGTTACCTATCGTTAAAAAGTTTAGGGTCAGTACATTTTATTCTCTCCAAGGGTGCATTTATTCGATTAAAAATACAGTAATATGAAATATTACTATAAATTAAAATGTTTGTTTTCTATTTTAACAATATCATTTATTCCTGTGAGGGCAAAGCTGAATTTTCAGCATCATTACGCCAGTCTTCAGTGTCACATGATCCTTCAGAAATCCTTCTAATACGCTGATTTAGTGCTCATTTACTTGAAACAGAAATAAATGTCTTTTTTTAATTTATCAGTTTCATGAATCCTATTTTTAATCCTAAAAGTACTATTTAAAAAAATCGTACTGACCCCAAACTTTTGAACAGTCTTGTGTCTATGAATATACTGGAATAGCTGCTTTTATAATAAAGCCAAATTATTATATAAGCAGTGTCAATATAAGATGATTTATTGATACACGAGTCAATATTTAACTGTCTGAGAAATGGCTAAACAAATAATTTGTATTTAGCAAAGCATCTAATGATGCAAAGTTATGGTCAATCTCAACATCTGGTTTATGTAAATATCTAGAGAGTTATACGGTATTACATTCCACCTTTAACCAGTTAACAAGCCCAGAGCAGAGTCTGTCCGAACTGCAAGCCCCATGATCCACGATCCCTTGAAACATAAAACTTTATGTTTAACATACATAGCATATGACATTATTCTATTATTTAGTTAAGAACAATAGTCTCATTGTAAGAAGCACAAACAAATTATGTGGCACTGACAGTGGAAAAGACACGGATTATGAAGGGCTCTCAGAAGAGGCAAGTGCCCTTTAAAGGTATTAAAGATATGTGACCATGTGCCAGATATTAAGAGGACAGAGAACAGAAAACACTTAAGTTTCTATCACCATAACACTTTAAAAACCTATCCTCACTTTCGCTCTCTCCCTTTATCTATCGCTTCTTCTCGTCGTTCTCCTCTTTGTGGTTGCTATGACTCCAGGTTCTGTGCTTGTAAACAGTGGCCGTACTGTACCCACCCGCAGGCACTGAGGGGCACATGACCCCCTGAATATTCAGACTGATTTGACTGGTAATAAACACAAGCAATTTAGCACATCGATTGAAGAGAGTCTCAACATTATGGGGTTAATTCTCTCAAAACCTCGAGCCATCAACCTTTAAAGTACATTTTAGTACAGTACTTTTTACCTCAGATTTATTAAAGAGCCAATAGTATGCCCTTCATCAGAGTCTTGTTTTTTGGAATAGATTTTCATGCTTGAATGTTCAAAAAACACATTATTTTTCACATCTTTTTAACTCGCTGCTTAACTATAGTACGATGCATCGTTGAAGAATTCAACTCGCTAGTCACGACCATTTCACAAAAAGTATTCTTATTACTATAATCCGTTTTGAGATCTTACTTTAAATTATGGACATGGCATCTGAGGACCACTTCTCATTTTTCTCAGTTATTTTTCTTTATTTTCATATTAATAGGCTCCTTCATACTAGAGCACGCACATGCACACTCTTCAAAAACGGCGGTTTAAATCTCTTGAGAAACTAAATGACGTAAATTAGATTGTACTGAATGTCAACTTGTTTATTTTCCTCAAGAAGATAAGAGTTTATTAGGTCCACGTGTCATGCAAACAAGAAACTCTGCTTTTAACCACAGGTCGAAAGCTTCCACTCCAACCACACAACTTTGCGATGCTGTTTGCAAATGGTCGTTGGAACTGAGGAACTATAGGGAAACACTGACTCGGTGAACTATGATGATAACGATTAACTATGCTGATAGTGGAAAATTTCTTCATACAGCTCCCACCTGATCGACCCCAAATTTGGGTTCAATAATTTTCAGACCATACTGATTAAATACTATCAAAAGCTTATTGAAACACCAAATCGTTCCCATGCAATCGGCGAATTGACAGACAGGATGCCATGAAGCATCCATGAAGCATTTTGAAGTGGAAACTCAACTTTTTAACAGTTCCAAAGAATTATTGGGGGTCAAAATTCCATTTCCGTTCATTTGAATTGAGGGCTTAAAGCTAGAGAACAGGATTAGGGCCGTATCCAACACGGCACAGGCCTCACGTATGCACTCTTTGTTCTGACTGGAGGTTCTTTCTTCAGTTTGCTAATTGGATACAGTGACAGTGATTACATAACTGGCTTAGTGTACTGTGTGAAGTTTCCCGCTAAAAGCTGTAATTGGATATGATGCTATTAAAGGCATTTTAGAAGAATTTGTAGGACAATATGCACAGCTTTGCATTGTGCACAGCTTTGTACAGTGAAGCTATAAATACTAATTATTGCTGTACAGATAAAGTCACTGGGGAGGCATATGCAAAACTGAAGAGAAATATCCAATAGAGATTTGGCTAATTTGACAAAATGTATTTTTCTTTCCTTTTCCTTTAAAAAAGCAACAAAAAAAGATACAAAAAAAAATCCAGATAAAATCCGAAGCTGACTCCCCCCCCCCCCCCCCCCCCCCCCAAGGCAAATGAATGAGAGAAGACTAAAAAAGGCTGCAAGCTGAAATTGTTATTTAAAGTTATTAAAAAAGTATATTTTTGCCAAATATTAACAGTTATCTTCTTGTTTAATACTGTGAAGCTGCTTTAAAAAATCTTTATTGTATAAAACACTATAGAAATATATGTGACTTGACAAGCAATTCATAAACAAGATGATAACAGATGCATAAAGAAACAAACATCTGAATGTGTAAAAAAATGGTGGTCTTCACGTGAGGTTTTAATCAGGGTTACTGCAGTTAACTAAAACATTTTTGGGAATAAAAACAAATACAAAACACATCTAATTTTCTTTGAGCTTTATGTACGAAAATAACTAAAACTGAAATAAAAATGAATAGAAACAATGTAGACCTTCAAAAAACAATAAATACCTAGTTCTGGCACAAAACTCTATTCTCTATTCAAAACATTATCTACATAGATCGCACAGCTGATTGGTTGTTGTTGCATCAGCGGCCAATAAGCTGGGGCTCAACATTCAAACAAGTACCGGTAGTGTTGTTGTTAGCAGCCTGCAGCGTGCTTTCAGAAACCCTCCAACTTCCCCAGCTCCACCTGTATAGATCTGCATGACAGAACTAATACAAAAGCCAAAAAAATTCCTTAAAATTAAAAGGAAAACTAATAAAACTAAAACTAATTTAAAATATGAATAAAAAAAACTATAATGTATCTCAATGTAACTAAAATGTTTGAATCCGACTCGTGACATTAGGTGATAACCTCCCCATCATTTCCAGTCCTCTCTCTCTCCTCTCAAAAAGAAATGCTTTTTTTTTTTTTCAGCTGTGTTGTGGAGCTTATCTTAAGACCTCTGAGGAGCAGCAGGGGAGTGTCAGGAGGAGGAAGTGCAAGATAAAGAAAATGAGCAAAGAGTAAACGAAAGGGATGACATTCAGGCTACATTTCTATTTACTATTCTGAGCGAGTTCAACTCAAGGTGATCAAGCAGACCAACTGCTGAAAGACTCGACTCGCAGCAAGGACAGAGTGATTTGCACTGAAAGTCAAACGAGAGAAAATAAACAGCTTGAGAGAGGCCATCAACATACTTTACCCAAGCATTTATGCAAGGGTTGCAGTACTCAAGAGAGCAAATAAGCTAAAGTTAATGTCTGTGCCATCCAATCTGAAGTGGTACACTGTGGGCAAACTCAAATCGGAAGTGAGCATCCCTAAGCCCTAATCACTCCGAAGGGCAGAGCCATGGGGACTTTGGAGGGAGAAGGGTACTTGTGTCTTAATGAAGTTGTTTGGAAAGCATTTGGCGAAGGGAGCAATGAAGGACCATTCAATTTCCTCCTAAGCTTCACGTGGAATGTCATTGTGACAATGGGAATATCTTATTATTGCTGCTAATATGAAACAAATAAATGTCCATTTATAATTAAGTATTTAAAACATGCTTTATGTGTGTGTGTGCGTGTGTGTGTGTGTGTGTGTGTTCCCAATCTGCTCTTAACTTTATAAGTTAAGCATTAAACATGTAAAGCATTAAACACATTTCTTATCTATTCAACTTTTTTGAACGTATTATGAAATGCATGACGAAAATGTGTGTAATATCAAAGCAAAACAAAACAACTTGAATTATTCTGTTTATGCGTTAACTCCAATTCTCGCGCCATATTAAAATGAATCGCAAAGACTTGTCACCCTGGGTCACATGACCATAAAAGATTAAATTACTTCCTTAAAGTGACCATTGCATATTCCCTTCGCTAACGGACTTGTGAAGGGCCCTTCGTGAAAGAATTCAGTTGTTCACTTTTGTTTGGAACGACCCTACAAATGGCGTCCGCTACGGTTTGGGTGCAAAAACACGTTTGGAATTCTCCCTGTGGCCTAAATAAATTTTGGTAACAAAGAATCGCATTTGTGCACATTTTTAATAACACTTTCCGCATGCAATGAGCATAGAACACAGTAGTAAAATACTCTGACAGAGTTTTCTGCAATATCTACTCAACTATGTTGCAACGGAGGTCCTCCACAAGGGGAAGTGCTTAAGGAAGTTTGCAAGTGTATGTCTAAAACTGGAGTTAAACACAACCAGTATAGTCTGATTTGAAAATAAACCAATAATGAACCAGTTCTTTTTAGTTAATCAAACTAAAATACACAGTGCATCCTGTGTATTGTGATTCCAGAATGAAATACTCGTATGAATCAGTCCGTATTAACTATTGACTCGTATGAGCCAGTTCTTTTTAGAAAAATCAGACACATACAGGGCATCACGTGTAGTCTGTTTGAATGGAGAACGCATGCATGACTGAACGTGTATGAACTGGTTCTTTTTATTAAGTCAAAAACACAAAGGGCAACATAAAGTTGGTTTCTGACTCAAATATAAAAATAAGTCAAAATTCCTGTGCAGAAACACAAACATAACAGTGATCCTCTTTTTTAATTTTTAAAGAAAAAAGAAAGAATAATTATTCACTTAACTCTCCAGGGATAAAACAAAAATGTTTTGCAAGTCAATGAGGGATAGCTGAAAGATATGGAAGGTAGAAGTCTACCACGGCCACATAATAAGCCTCTTTATGCACTTTTATCACTGCTATCTGATAATGTACCCAGGATGGAGTTGGACCCGCTGTTCCACTCTCACTCTGGCTGAGGTCCAGGCCTGTGATAAGAAAACCATTATGCCCTTCCCTTTACTGTGCCTTTTAAGTCATTGCATGTTGCAGACAGGAAGTTGTGAAGAAGACATGGAATTAAATGACCTCTGTGATCATTTAAGTTAAGTTGAATCAGCACATATGGCCAGAACCATTCCATGAGATCAGCAGAAGAAGACATCTGCCAATGCACTACCATTCAAAAGCTTGGGGTCAGAAATTAAAACTTTTATTCAGCAAGGACACATTGATCAGAAGTGACCGTATAGACATTTATAATGTTACAAATTATTTATATTTCAAATAAATGCTGTTAAAGGATGGTTTCTGAAGTATGTGACAGTGAAGACTGGTGTAATGATGTGGAAATTCAGCTTTGCCCTAATGGAAATAAATTACATTTTCAAATATATTTGAAAAGAAAACTGCAGTTATTTTAAATTGTAATAATATTGCACAGTATTACTGCTTTTACTGTAATTTTAATCAAAATGAATGCAGCCTTGGTTCGCAAAAGAGACTTCTTTCAAAAATATAAAAAATGGAAATGGAGAAACGGTGAACACATCAAACTGACACGGTTTCCAAATCTGTGATGGAACAAGAGATTGTGATAAAAATAATTATACATATATATATATATATAATTGAATACATTTAGCAATTAAATAGAACACTTTTATCTTAATAAAATAATAATAAATACAAATTATTACATGTATTGTTGTTTTTTATTTGTGATTTAAAAAAAAATCAAGAATGTCTAACATGCAAAATCGCAGGAGGTATTTCAAATAAATAATAAGATGCCGAAGTAGGTAAAGACTAAACACTTTAGATGTGGAAAATATAATTTCCTCTGCATATTACATTAAGTTCTCTCAGGTTGTTAGGGGGCATTTGCTTATAGAGAGGCATATGGTATATGAGATGTTTGAACTTGATCATAAGACATGGTAACTAAAACAAAAGGTCCCATGACCAACCCCTACCATGCAGGGGACTATTAACTCCCTCAGACTGTACTATTTGACAATAAGAGCCTTTCCAGGAGCTTGTTGTTGCCTGGTGGGGGACACGTTGCCATTGGAGGCGATTGATGCTTTTTTTGAAAATCAAAAGAACAGGATATACATGTCTAGATTCCATTGTTGTTATGAAACCTGTGAGATCAACAACATCGCCGGCAGTTCCGTTCGTCTCTCCCCCACAATGCCTCCAAACAGATAACATGCACTGCTGTCTGACATTTAACACTAAATGTGAGAATGTTGGTTCAGTCCTACACATGAAGTAGCCAATCACTATACAACAAGCTCATTGACAGGCTTTCCATGACAGGGTGGGATTGCCCTCCCACTGTAGTCTGAGTAATCACTGTGCACTTTTAACTAAGTTATAGTAGTGCTTGCAAAGGCAATTAGGGATTCTCACATCTATAAGAAAAAACAAGAAAAAACTGAGTATTGAAGTCACCATGGAATCAAAATTCTTATTTGTTTTATTGAATGTTGCAGTATGTATTTATTATAAATGATTTATACATGCACATCCTTATTTTATTTCAATTCATGTGCCCTCAAAATCTTTCATTAAAATAACTTCCCCTCCCTCTTGCAGCGACATCTCTTCTCTTCTCTGATGATGTGTTTAACTAATGTGAGGGATGGACAACCTGTGAGTCACATGATGAGATCGACCAATAGAAAACAACTATCCAATCAATTCCTCATGGACAAAATCAAACATTAGTTTGATATTAGCTATTAGTTTCACTCTAATATACATCACAGTATAGTGAAGAAAGACTATCAGAACTTCTGTTTCATGGTGACTTTAATGGAATATTTCAGAAAAACATAATATGTATTATTTGCTCATTCTCATTTTAATTTTTGCAAAATTATTTTATGAAACACAAAAAAATATTGATAGATTAAGGATGGAGTGTATGATTTCTGCACAATTAGCGTCACTAAACAGAACTGCAAAAATATAATAGGTAAAAATGTAAACAGAGAAAACAATTACATAATTGACTGTTACATTTAAATGTAATAAACATTTTATTTTCCATCATAGCTCTTGAATTTCATCCATGGCTGAGTTCAATTTAAAAACATATTGCCATTGATAAGTCATGTAAGATTTGATGCCAAACAGCATTAGCATGTCATGTGACCAAACTACTCAGAACACCTTTGCAACCATCTTTTACACGGCTTATTATGGAGAGACTTATAGTGGATCAGGAACTATTTCGCACTCCTATTTTACTATTTCCAGTGAGTGAAGTATCTACACTTAGTTTTAACAGATGGACGAAAACATAAAGTAATTTTCAAACAAGCTATTATTGCCACATTCAAAATAAAAGAAGACATATTCAAGGTCAGTAACGTTCAAGAATGCATTTCATTATACTTTTACAAATGCCACAAGACACAAGTGATCATGACCGCCTGCTAAATAGCCCACAGGCTGAAACAACCTCAGGGAACCTGGTTATATAACCTGTCAAATGAAAACCTCACGTTTTTTTTTGATTGGGTCAACGGGAGAAATGTCCTTTGCAGCTAGTACTGGAGTCACAATTAACTTAGTCATCTGTAAGTTTATATTCAAGAACAGTGTGACATTGTGGTTGTTCAGACTAAAGAGGTTCTCGTCTCGTCAACCTTTGGCTCAGCTATGCACCATCACAGGTTTTGTTATGCAATTCTTCAAGGGAGACTCAAGGTGATGATACACAGGGCAACTTTTTGAGCAATGTTGCAGGGCAATCTTGCCGAGCGATTGTTGCTTGGGCACTTTCCCATTGAAAATGGGCAATACATTTCTATCTGGATCATTTAGATCGGTCGTGGGCCCAGTGTCTCATCTGGTTGCCCGTTGACGGCAACATTGCCCAAAAAGTTGCCCTGTGTATCATCGCCTTTACAGACAGGTTTAGAGGGAAAGATGGCCATGATGCTGTGAATGTGTTTTTTGCTGACACTCATTTGCATCTGCTGATTTCCCATTCAAAAGCTCTGGCTCAGTAAACTTCAGCAGTGAGAGCTACGTGAAAGAATAAGAAATCCTATGCAAATCGCAGTCTTTTAGTTTTCTCAGGTTTACACGGCACTAATGAATAAACATTACACTACACTAATGAATAAAGTAACACTGCTTGCTTCTCTGCAAATTGATCAACTAATGCTGCATCTGAAGTGGCATACAAAAAAGTCGCATTACACTGTTTAATGCTGCACAGACGCATTCATTAAAAATTGTAATGGCAAAAAATATTTTAAACGAATGTCTATTATAAATAAAAAATAATTTACAAATAAATGCATTTAAAAATAATGTTTTAGCTTTTAAAATATAAAATTATGAATATAAAAAATAAATTACATTGTACAATTATAAAATTATAATAGCAGAAATTATTTTCAATTAACGTCTATTATAAAATTTTAATAATTTTTAAATAAATAAACCTAAAAAACATTACAAATAATTTTTAAATATAAAATTATGAATATAAAAAAATCATTAAATTATAAAATTAAATACATCTATTTATAATGTATCTAAATACATAAATAAAAATGCTCTGTTAAGACAATAACACAGTTTAAAGCTGCACTTAATTTCCACAGAACCAAACCTGCATTAGAGCTGCCACTTGTGCTAGGGGGGCTGAAGTGGCTCAGAGATGCATATCTTAGTATGATTTTTATTCGGCTTTGCATCTTTAGACAGAATTTTGAATCGACACAGAGCCTGATCACAGTAGCCTTATAGGCTGTGTAAAGGTGCCTTAAAGGTGCAGTAAGCAATTTCTGAGAAATGCTGTTGAAAGTGGAATCGGACCGAGCACCACAACACACGTGTAGCCAATCAGCAGTAGGGGGCGTGTCCACTCATGATGAGGGAGGAGAGAGAGTGAGCAAGAGGGAGATTTGAAGAACGACTGAAGAAAGAGAAAAGTTCAGAGAAATATCACTGGTAAAAGAAGGGTTATGATCAGGCAAGAGCTTTAGAACCTGTGTTAATATTAGGAAAAGCTTTCCCGTGCTGGAGAGACCTAAGCGAGAAGGCCTGAAAACGGATGCTGAGCTTGTGTTGTTTCTGCTCCATGTGAGTAACATTGTTATAATGTTTGCTATAGTAACAAGACAGTTTTTTATGTGTCATTGTTTGTCTGGAGCTGGTGTACTGCTGGCGAATAACAATTAATTATTGCTTGCATATACTCTTGTATGCTGTATGTTACATTTTTGTTCTTCTTTATAATTCGTTCGTCATCTTCTTTATTATTGCATTATTTTGCTTCACTTCAGCTATGATAAAGAGACGTGATAAAGAGCGTTTTGGGGGCGGAGCAATGAATGAATATTGATTTCAAATATTAACAGTGTTTCTCAGAAATCCCTTAACAGAGCAATTTGTATCCTTTTTACCGCTCAGTAAAGCACATTCAAACACTGCAGTCCTACTGTATGTGTACTAGCAATATAACACAAAATATAGAACATTATTCACAAGCAGTGTTGCCAACTCTCGTATAAGACAAATAAGCAACCACAGCTTCAAAAACAAGCCCAATATTATTATATTATTCATTATCATCAATATTATTTGTTATCAATAAATGAGACTGCCCTGCAACCACTTTAGCAAAAACAGAAGTTATTTAACAAAAATCATCAACAAACAACATGCACTATCCTCCGATCACCAGTGAGCAGAATAGGTTTTGAGATGGAAAAGGAGAAAACGTGACGTGACATGAAGGCCAACTATGGTAACCCATACACAGAATTTATCCTCTACATTTAACCCATCCAAGTACGCATACTAATCTTGATGTCATGTGACCAAAACTTCTTTTAGTCAAAAGTTCACTTTCAAATCCCCCACTATAGGTATATTACTGTAATGATGATGGTGACATAATCCAGCCAGGGAGATGGTATTTTACACATCAAGGTCAAAAGAGCATGTCACATGCCATCTCAGCTCTTCTGTACTGATCTAAGAGCAGCTTAGTTAAATAAAACAGATCTTAATTCTTATATAAGAGGTGGTCAAACTGGTCAGGGTCAGTCTGTCTATTGGCTGTCTGCAGTCTGAATTCTAGGGAGGAATGTAGCATGCCAATGTGGGAGCAATAAAAAAATGTGCATGGGAGTGAGACCGCCGGTCACGACTGCTGTTCATCATTCAGCTGCTGCTTTGAAAGGCCCCAGAAAGATTTAAAATGAAATGAAATGACGTGGCTTATTGATCTGACAGAGGACTGGGATACAGATCAGACTTGTGCATTAAAAAGAACATAAAGTACAATCTCATCATGTTGCACATGAGTGGCATGGAGTAATCAAATAGGCTATTTTATTCAATTTTGTGTAAAAAAAAAAAAAAATCCTTTAGTCAGACAAATGGTGAGTCATAAAAAGAGATGTTATAGATGCTCTAAACTACAATGAATTATTACTAGACAAACCATGACCTCTTTATGCATTCTATGGACAAGACTGCAGAAATAGTGAGACTGTTATGTTAATATTTTATTCTGAACATATCTCATATTTGTGTTAATGAAGAAAAAGCTGCTACAAGGCTATTTTGCACAAAAGTGCAAACATCTGATACAGATTTATGTAATTCAGTACCGCTGCTGAAACGCTTTTGCAAACAAACACCTGGAAAAGGATCTGCACAAGAGACACTGAGCTTCGCAACCACAAACACTAGAGGAATATTTCTTCTTCCTCTCATTGTTCCTGGCTGTCATGTGATTTCGTGCCTCCAGGTACAAAGCTTGTCTAAACAACTGCCCAGTCAGGGTTATTTTCAACATGGCTAAAAGTTATTAGACTTTTCTCATGACCTCATTTGAACCGGTAAATTATAGCAATTCAATATGTTCTTTATGCCTTTTCTCATAACACACAGTACGTTTCAGTAATAGGACCAGATTTTATTCAATCTTATTCAGAAATAACGTAAATATGTAGTTATTGTGTTCTATCCCACTGACATTATAAAAGATCAATCAATAAGATGAGAACTGTACATTTTCTGTATATACCTTAAAGACTTGACTACAAAATGTCTGAACTGACTTCAGCTGAACAACAGCCGAAACGCATCATTTTCCTGTAATCACTGAAAAGCTGCTTTGAAACAATCTGTATATGTATATATAAAGCGCTATATAAATAAAGGTGACTTGACAAAAAAAGCCATTTACAATATTCACTGTTATTGCTCAGAGATAAATTATACAGTTCACTGAACACAGATTAACCTTTTGTGCCAATACATATGTGAACTAGCCCAGGTCTCCCCTACTTGAATGTTTTTATGTGTGATTTTTAAATAAGGAACACTTGAAAGATTATAAAAACATGCGAACATGTTTTAAAAACAGCATTCAATTATTTCCAAAATTGTTGTCTATAAGGACAGCCAACTAAGATATATTTTGTTGATCCTGGAACAACATTCCAGTCTGAAAATGTAGTCCTATCCCTACCCCTATAAGCCTAATCCTACTCATAACTTATCCTTAAAATGTAGATGGATAACATTGATGTAGAAGCACCTAACCCTGGCAGTAAGCCTAAACTTGACCCTCAAATCTGATTGGGTGATTAGAATGTTGTTCCAGGAACATTTTTTTTATTTATTTTTGGTGAAATCACGTTCACCATAATCGACAGCACAGGTTTTGAGATGCACGACTCGACATCTACGCCCGTCAAAATCTCGTTATTTCTAAGAACTTCTTCCCAGCGATAATATTACGTAATTTTTTGACTATTTGACTAGAGTAAAAGCTAAAATCTTGAAATGTAAAAATAGTCTGTCATGATTTTGCAATGAACAAATATAACAAGATAACATTTGAGTTTAATGTGTCCTAAATTATTTTAATTGGGCTAATACGTAGTAAATAGTAAAATTAAGGTAGTAAAGTTAAAGTTTTTTACTACCATGCATAGCTAAAATATTTCATATAATTCAACACATTAATAGGCTATGTCAAATATGACGTCTTGCCTACACGAGAGCGGAAGAACACACCGGTGAACTGGTAGCAGGTACAGGTGTATGTCCATCTGACAGGTTCAGACAGGTTACGTCGCAATAAACATAATTTTTTTAAATATCTTACCTCTATATGTCTTCTAAGGTGGGGGTCTATCTTGCTTTCAGAGAGAGACAGAGCGAGAGGTTGAGTGGACACTGATATTCCGAGAGCCTGTAATGTTTCTCTCACTAGATGTTAGTGCAGTCAGTGTCTCTGTACTTTGTGGAATCGTTATTGAACTGAAGGCGACTAAAGTCATACGGCAGCGAGTCTCCGCCTCCTCCTGCACTTCAGAGAAACATCTTTCATTCCCATAATACCACCACGCTCTCAATGTGAGCAGTTAACGCCACCTACTGGCTTGCTTGAGGTATCTATCTATCTATCTATCTATCTATCTATCTATCTATCTATCTATCTATCTATCTATCTATCTATCTATCTATCTATCTATCTATCTATCTATCTATCTATCTATCTATCTATCTATCTATCTATCTATCTATCTATCTATCTATCTATCTATCTATCATATTTCGGAGTTTAAATATTAACTGTCATATCATAGGCTACGTGTTGTTCTGTTTGTTTGTTTCTGTTCTTGTATTATGTTGAAAATTGCTACCTTGTTTATGCAATGCATTTTTTTTGGTCTGTATATCATTCTTGTTCTTCTATTCTATTTGTATTATTTAATTGTTGTTAGGCTACTCTTTTCTTGTTGTATGCCAATTATAATTATTGTATGCCTTGAGCAATGGAAAGGCGCTATATAAATTATGCTGCCTTCACTTGCTATAGGAAATGTCCTACTTCCCATTTCTGAAGTCGTAATTACGAGCTCATCGTATTCAAATTTTGACTTGGGAGGGCTTTAGGCAATTTACGATGATTGCGATAGCACGTAAAGGCAGCATTAAACATTATTATTATTATTTATACTTTCTAATTATTTCCACTTTTAAAAGAAATAAAAAAAAAGAGATTTAATAAAAACGAAACTCTTCCTGAATAAAACAGACTTTTATTTTGTTGGGACTTGTATTTTGAAATGTAACTAGGACTGTGAGTGTCAAAGCGCGCATATGCAATCAGACTGACTGGACAGATACTTGCATCCTTTTTGAAGCTATGTCAAGGTTAAGTATTACGTGTCGTTCTCTGTATCTTCTAAATTTGAGCTCCAGATGGAAATGCCACCAACAAACCTCCAGACTGTCAACAATGAGCAGTGGACTTGAAGTGAGTGAGTTTAAAACAAACATTTCCGGCATGTTAGCATGACTGAATTGCCTATATGTGTCGTGGTGTCTCATATTGCCTCATTTGTTGTAAATATCTCTTATTTGTTTATTATTATAGAGAGACAAATCTATTGTGTAAGGACGTGACTAGCACGATTTCTTTCTTTTTTTTCTTTTCTTTTTTTGGCTCTTTGAAAAATCAAACATGAAACTTTGCCTGTAGTTCAGTACTTTCAGTCTAAGTTAATTAGCCTACTTGATTCTGGTCATTCATGCTGAAATCTTGTCCAATTTGGATGAATTAAATAAGTGTAACTGTTTGTGTTTTAGTAGTCAGAAGGAAAAAAATGTTTCTTTAATTCTCTGTTTTGTTTATGACCCATTTGATTTTAGTCAATATGTGGTGGTGGCAAACTGAGGAGTAGTATTTCTTCAGCAAAGACAGTCACAAGGACCAGTGTATGGGAAGGACATACACAGGTAAAGGACTCAGACCCTTTTGTACCTTTTATGACAGAATTAAAATCAACATTTCTAAATAAATTATAAAAATGTATAAAGGTTTAAATGACCTGCTATCATATCCATCCATATTGTCTGATATTCAAATATTTTTAAGTGGTTTGATGGCAGTCTGAAGAGAAGAGAACTTCATTCAAGTGCACCTCTTGGAGAAGAAAACGCACCTCAGTTGAGGTAAATATTGTTCTGAGTGAATAGTGTAATCTTGTAATAATCACTGACTCGTAGAGCACAATATTTGCAATATTCCTTGTACTTTGATTATGCATTAAGATACTGCTGGTTATGATTTATCAATGTGTTGAAAATGTGTTTATTGTACGATTTATTCAAAAATTATTTTATATTAAATTTCTGGGTTGTATTTTAGTGTGTACAATTGCTTTAAAAGCATTAATATGCAGGTTTTTTTATTTGTTTAATTTGTTAACATTAGTTAGCTATATTAGTGAAAAAATAGTTCTAGTCTTTATTAATCTTGGTTAATGTTAATTTCAACATTTACTTAAACATTATTAAAATAATTAAAAAGGTTATATCTAATGTATTGCTCATTGTTAATATTAGGTATGCATTAAAGGGATGGTTCACCCAAAACTGAAAATTTTGTCATAATTTACTCACCCTCATGTTGTTCCAAATGAGTTTCTTTCTTCTGTTGAACACAAAAGAAGATATTCTGAATAATGTTGGAAATCAAACAGTTGCTGGTCCCCATTGACTTCCATAGTATTGTTTTCCTACTGTGGAAGTCAATGGCTACTGTCAACTGTTTGATTTCCAACATTATTTAAAATATCTTCTTTTGTTTACAACAGAAGAAAGAAATTCATCGGTTTAGATTATCATAAGGGTGCGTAAATTATGACAACATTTTCATTTATAGGGGACCTTATTGTTAAGTGTTACCTTCTCATATATTATTTATACATTAGCATGATCACATGCACCAATATTTTTGCAATTATGGGGTACTACTATTTTTTTTATTCTACAAAGTAATTGTTTTGTATAGAGAACTAACAGAGACTGACTATGGGAGACTAGCAGATGAGACAATGGACGCATTATCAGATTATTTTGAAGACCTCACAGATGAGAACTTCACTGGAATGGACTATGATGTTGTCTTTTCTGTAAGTACACATGCCCTTATTCTCACATCCTTACATGTTAACTGCCTGCTGTGCTTTTACATCTCAACTATATGAAAAGTCTGTTTTGCCTTGATGTCCAGTAGGGGTCAATGTTGGTCTAAAAACTAAAATGTTTTTATACAAGAAATGCTGTTTGCAACTGATTGCATCTGATTCTAGATTGAATTGTATATTCAGTGAGAAAATAACAGGGTAGAAATTTTTAATTGACCATTAGCAACAAAAAAAACATATACAGATACAATATAGACCATTGCCTTTACAAAAGAAAAATTAGCAAGATAAAAAATTCTTCAAGAACTATTAATTTAATTCAAATGAATTGAGTTGGTGTTTCCAACTGGTGTCTTTACTTAAACACACTTTACCTGTCACGTAACCCATTTGTCTAACCTTAACATCGCCAGCCTTTTTGTGGAACATTGCAATTAGGTTGTTGCTCTGTACGGTGAAAAGGGGTCGTAAAACTTTTATAATGGTATCTTTTCTTCTTTTATAGAAAAGAGGTTTGCTTGAGTGTTATTGTTGTTGAGTGCTCCCGCACAACTCCTGTTAAAAGTTCACAGCCAAAAACTGCTTTTTGTGCAGCATCCTTTGTTGGAGGACCTTGCAGAGAAAATGCATATGTCCTGCAGGATTTATGAAGGCTACAAACACTGAGCTTTTAGTATGTTATTGTAAGACCAGACTAATGTAACTTCCAATCATTAAACACACACACACACACACACACACACACACACACAGTCGTGCTCAGAATTACTGGTACCCCTGGTAAATATGATAAAAAATGGCTGTAAAAAATAAATCTGCATCGTTTATCCTTTTGATCTTTCATTAAAAAAATTGGCAAAAATCTAACCTTGCATTTAAGTCAAATAAATGAAAGTGGGGGGAAATCACATTATGAAATAAATGTTTTTCTCCAAAACACGTTGGCCACAATTATTGTTACCCCTAGAATTTTTTATGAGTAAAATATCTCTGAAGTATATATTTTTTTAGCACACCAGGGTGACTAGGAACATTAAATTGTCCAGCCATGACTTCTTGTTTCACAGGAGTTTAAATATGAGGATAAAAGGATAAACGATGCAGATTTATTTTTTACAGCCATTTTTTATCATATTTACCAGGGGTACCATTAATTCTGAGCACGACTGTGTGTATATATATATATATATATATATATATATATATATATATATATATATATATATATATATATATATATATATATATAAAATATAAAAATATAAATATAAAAAAAAAAATTCTATATATATCATTTATTTTTTATATTTTTACAAATATCGGTCTCAAACCCATGGAATGATTAAATCCTTGCACTGGTTCCATTTAAGCATCTGGCGGGTGGCCAGCAGGCCCTGCTGACAGATTGATTGGTCATTCACGCTCCTCGCTCTCCTCTGGCTGGATAAATGTCAGACGGTGAGCTTCCTGTCAGCTACTTGTTCTAAGCAGCTTGTTTTTACACCTCTCTATAGCCTCACATGCAGCCGGAAAACACTGTGCTGGTGTTTTCAACAGTAGCCTCACAGTGTAGCCGTCCCCTGAAATTTTATTCAGTAAAAAATCTCTTTTTGCACACTGACTCTGTTGCTACAGTTGATATTATATAATGATACCACAACCCTTTACATTAAACATTCGGACACCTGCAAGTCAAGGTTTGGTTGACAAATTGAGCCATGTTCCCAATGCTTGGCCTCGGATATGCCTATACATTCACACATACCGGTATATAGATCATCTTTTTTAAGGTTGTTTCATATACATTGTATCACCATCATTTTGTTCTTTACGAATTCTGAACCAGTGGTGTTATAGGCATCAGTTTTTTAGGTTTGCATATTTTTCTTTTTGATTTAGGATAATTATCTGTTAAAAAAATGAGTACACCCCTTGCATTTATTAATTTATTATTATTTATTTATTTGTTTTATTTATCTATTTTAAATGTTGGCATATTGATACTCAAACTTAATTTGGACGGCATTGATGGGTGAAAGTGATTATAAATAATTAAAAACATTTTATTTTTTTTAAAAAAGTCTACATAAATGAGAAACAAATAAGTGCACATCTTTTATTTTGATATATTTTGCAATTATAAGTTGAATATTTGTAAAAAATAATCTTTCAGGTCGTCCTCCCTGTCAATGCTGCTGTTTCAATGTTAAAGCCACAGACTAAAGCTCTCATACATTTACATGTGTGTTATGTCTTAAGGGTGGTGTGCTGACGGTGAAAGTTGGCTCTGACCACGGCACATACGTTATCAACAAACAGACACCCAACCGACAGATTTGGCTTTCGTCGCCGACAAGGTTAGACAGTCATTTGTTGATGTTCCTATATAATGCTTAACTGTATTTAATCCGTTTTATGTAAAAGAATGAGAATTAAATCGGCAAATTTCTTGATAACGTACTTATGTACTCATTACTTTGTGTCAGTATTTTGTATTCTTTAACTGAGTGGCATTAGAAATGCTAGTTCTTGAATTACATATTAACAGTGTGATATAATGAGAGCGCATATGTTCAGTTTTCAGCTTCATCAGACATTTCTGAATGTTTCCTTTCTCAGTGGGCCAAAGCGCTACGATTGGACGGGGGAGCGATGGGTGTATGCTCACGATGGTGTGACGTTGCACAGTCTGCTCTCCAAAGAGTTGTCTGTCATCTTCAAATCAAATATAGACCTGTCGCATCTCATCCATTCATGATGAGAACAATTTGAAAAACAGACACCGTTATTGATCTTTTCCTCGCCAGTTCTCTTGTGACTTTCGTGATCTTAACAAGTTACTACTGTAGCCAATGCTCAAAAAACCTGGCTGGCTTGATGTTTTATGGTTTATATATACCCATTGTTCACAGACCTACAAATTGGCCCTAAAAGCACAGTCCTCAGATAAACTGCAGGGAGGATTTATTTGTCTGCATCAAACCTATATGTTATAAATGCACTCATAAAGTGCTCTCATAATCAAATCCCTGTAAATGAACCTGGTTGGATTAAAGAGATTGTTTAATGGCTCTCAAACCACCTGAATAAGACGAATGGTCACAGATTGTTTTTCGGAGGCTGTGTTTATCTGCGGCATTTTGCACGCCTGGCCCTGGTTGAACTAGAGGCTGCTGGGTAGATGCAGGAAAAGAAGAGGATTACGACTGACAGATGGAGAAGTTCTTGCTCTAAAAGCCCCCGGCCAGAGCCTTTATTTAAGAATTATCTGTGAATAACGGCATCGCTCTCCGATCATATTCCTCAGAGCTTTACTACCACCCTCAGATGATTTAAACATACCAGCCCAAATTAGCATCAACCCACCCATCAGTTAAACTGGTGTCATTAACTCTGGTGGTGGAACCTAGTCGATCATTACTCCAGACGCCTCTTAACATAACAGCCCATGTATCGCAACATTAACTTGATACGCAGTCCATGCAAATGTTGAAATGTGTGATGTATTTAATCAGGTTGTATATGATGAATGGCACATCTCCCCCAGTGTTGATGTCTGACATCTGATGTCTCTGTCCATTGATGCATATGTAAATATAATGTTAAATAAATTATAATGTTTGTTTTATTTTCATTGTATACATGTCATAGTTTTATTTTTATTATTCATTATTATTAATATTTATGATTTTGAATGATTATTATTAATACATGTTAAAATAATAATACTTGGTTGCGTTTTATTAATTAATTAATGAAATGTTCAAAGACAATGTTCTAGGCCACTATCTTTAGATGGTTTTCAGTAGTTAAAATGTTCACATTGTATTATTATAATTTTAAATTATTATGGTTATTATTAATACATGCTAACATTATAATTCTTAGTTGTTTTTATTTATTTATTTTTATTTGCAAGACAATGTTTTAGACCAATATTTTATCATAATATTATCATTAAAATATGATTATTAGAAGTATTATTATAATTTTAAATGATTATGGTTAATACATGCTTAAATTATTATTCTTAGTTTTTTATTTTTATTAATTTGCCTTATTATATTTATGTAGACAATGTTTTAGACCAATATCTTCAGTTTTCAGTAATTACATTTTTAACATTGTATTATTATTTCTTAAAATATTATTCCATCATTATATTATAATTAAAATATTAGTATTAGTATTAGAAGTAATACATATTTTAAGTGATTATGATATATTAATACATGTTCAAATATTAATATTTGGGTGGGTTTTTTTGTGCAACACAATGTTTTAGACCGGTTTTCAGTCTTAAGTTTAATTTCGGTACGTGCTTGAGAATCTGAGTCTGCCTCGATGTCTGCCACTGATTTCACTGTTAGCTACACTTTGATATGAAGATTTGAGACCAATTACTTTGAGATAAGCCTCTCATATAAATTGCACCAGCTGCTTTTAAATCTTTGTGAAAGCTGTAACACCCTCTGTCTTTGAGCTAAAGTGTCCTTTAAGATGCCAGATTATTCCCAGTATTAATGGCACCTAATTATGATACGAGCAGCTATTGAATCAGAGCTCACGGCTGATGATAAACACTTTGAGCATCTTTTCTCTCTTTGTCCAGACATGAATATGCAAATGTCTATTATAGAGCTCGACTCACAGGCCCAAAAATAGCATGAAGTTTCCATGGGAACATGGATTTATCACTGAACTCTGATGTCAATTGAGTGGTTTTGCTCCAAACAAGCGAAGGAAGTCTGAAAGATTCCCCGAGCTCACGCACGTTTTACTGTCATCTCGGCCTCGTTGCTGGACGTGAAACATCGCCCTCGGCAGAGCGTCTCTCAGAAGGACGTCATCTAATGTAAACATTCTGGACTAACATGAAAGCATGGGGCTAAAAATACAATGTGACCTGGAAAAATGAACCTATGTCAAGCTACATTTAGATGCATGCCCCTAACTCTTATCTGATGATGCAATCATGATTTTTTTTTTTTTGGCATTTGCATTTGCTAATTGAGCATTAGTTTTTCTAAAGAAGAGGAAAAAGGAACTATTCTTCAATTCAGGTGAGTCTTTTCTTGCTATTTTACTCAGTCAACATCAATGGCATGAATCAGACAAAAGGCCATGCACTTCAGATGACTCAACTGCACTGCGCAGAGATCATGTGGGATGCTTGGAATTAATTCCACATCAAAAGAAACCGGTTAATTAGAATTTGTTGGATGTTAATAAGCACAGAATCTGTACATTTCATTCCTTTGTTGTTGCAACCCATGGTTTTGCATAGTTATCAAAGGGATTTCTATAATATTCAGATGGCAATTTTAGTCTGTTCTCAAAGTAAAAAAAATCATAACTTTATTCTTGTTATTGCACTGTTATATATATCACAATTGCAAATGTTATTTCTCACAATTGTGACTTCATATCACGATATATCACATTTTAAGATATAGTCAATTATGACAGTAAAAATGATAAGAAATTGTGCATTAGCTCTTGTCCCCTTTCTCAGCGGCGCTGGTTTCGGAAGTATTTTTTTTCATTCATTTTCTTGTTAAAGAGTTACTGGTATAAGCCATGAACCAAGCCAATCAGAAACGAGTTTACGAGGTGAATTACAACACTACAAACTTTGATTTGAACCAAAAAAGTATTAGAAAATCGGACTAAAGAGCTATTTTGGTGCGTTTTGCTTTTTCGACTCTGATTGGTGGAATTGTCTGTTCAATATTCCACCAATTCCGCTGTTAAACAGAATTAATTTCAGTTGAAATAATTTGGTCTGGCAGCTTACCATCGATTAACAACAACGTAGTTCACAGTATGCTGTCTTTTTTAAGGTTTATAAGTTATCGTTAAAATGAATTTCGAACAAATGACAAGAAGAATAAAAAAATCTGTATACATTATCCTAAAATCTGTCAAAATATCCATTTCAATTAGTCAGCCACCATTGATTTAAAAATAAATGAAAAAGCTTTTTTAAATTAAACTTTCACAATTGGATTATTGATCATCTTAACTCATTATTACATTATATTTATGTTTACTGTCTGTTTTTAGTCTCCCAAATGACAAATGGTAAGTGTTTCATGAGGACTGGAGGAATTGAATCTTTTGAGTGTGGCAGCAGAGTCTAGTGCTGTCACAGACCTGAAGAAAATTGAGACAAATTGCTGCATTCACCGGAAATTGGAGAGATTAATTTCTCATCTTTGACAGACTCTGGAGCACTCGTATCTACAAAGCAGGGTGAACAGTTTTTGCTTCATATTGTGAATCCTCCTTGAGATAGCATCTGAAGGATAATCTGAGACGGACCTTATCTTTCTATATAAAGCGGCTCTCACTACTTTAGCTGTCTGTCTACTCTAGAGCGCATTCAATATATTATAAGCAAACAAGGTGCAATGAGACACAGTGTCTTACTAAGTGTTTTTGACCAAACCAAAACATTGCTTTCTATAGCATTCAGCTTCTCAATCTATTACTGTATGTCATAATTACTGCAACACTATTACTATTGCTCAACACCGTCTGACTTGTCGAGGAGAGTTGTGTTATTACTTTTTATAAAATGGCAATGGAGGATAAAATGTGTAGTATTACAGACAGACTTCAAAGCTACAGTAAGCGATTTCTGAGAAATGCTGTTGAAGTGGATCAGACTGAGCGCCACAACACACTTTTAGCCAATCAGCAGTAAGGGGGCGTGTCCACTCATGATGGGGGAGGAGAGAGAGGGAGCAAGAGCGACTGTAGAAAGAGAGATGGCTGAGAGACATTACAAAAGAGAAAAGGTCAGAGGAATATCACTGGTAAAAGAAGGGTTATGATGTTGTTCTGTAACTGATCACAATTTCCTGTTCTTCACCATTTTAATTAAAGCTACACTGTAATGTTTTAAGTTGATTCTTAGCAAAAACCACTTTGTTCTTTCAAAATGATATGTGCTCATTAATGTATAATTACTTCTACCAACTAATCAAGTATTCTCGTAAGCGTAGAATCTGCTATGTATAATACATAGGGTGCGCTACAATAGCCAAAGAGGGACATACCTGGAAATTCAAGCTTCGCCTTTCGCGTTTTTACACTCAGTGGCACTGTGACGAATGCGATGAGGAGATTACTCACGACTGCCGGCAGATTTGAAATAATATGGCCACAGTAGGAGTAAAACGCCCTCGGAATGGGAGGGGCTAGAAAGTAATATTCAGTTGTCATATACAATGTCACCGCTAGATGGGAGTAATTCCTACACAGTGTAGCTTTAACTTCTGAATTTCACAAGTTCATTTCAATGGTTCTGTGGCATGAGCTACTTTTACACTTGTTGTCACTATAGCTATTTTTATTTACGCACCAAAACACTGGTGGTGGTCTGGCATAATTTCCTAGACTTTGTTGATTTCTGATATCAACAGTCAGTTTAATCAACAGTTTAACGCAACGTCATTCGCGCTGTTTGTTTTCATTGACGCACAGTCACGCACTATCACGCGCAGTGCGCATACAGAAACTTATCAATGCTGCCCTGCGAATTTTATTTATAAATTAGTTTCGCTATTGAATTGCTACATTATATTTCTCAGCAACGAGGGGATAACATCTCACAGCTTCGCTGTTAATAGAGTTGAGACCAAGGTAGGCCTAATTCACACATAGGCTAATTTACATCTCCAATCTCGTAGTCTCGATCGATAATGAATTCAAATAAATGCTTAATTAATTAATTGAAATGTATATAATCTTATACTACTTTATCTCTGTGTCTGATTCAAATCGGCCAGAATCTAGCTCTAACAAGCCCTAAATAACAGATACTATTGAAAATAACCGTTGTTTTTACCCTTCCGGTCAAATTGCGCTGCCTGTAAATTCAATAACAGCTTTAAACGATTTGAATGCACTCCGCGGAGGCAACATTGAAATCGTGTAATGCATAACACATTTAGCCGTGGATTATCCCTTATCATGTTGTACCTTTTTACAGTCGAGGTTGTAGCCTACCTTGTATTTTCATGTCCTCCAAACTTTGAGTAGGCTTATCGTGTGCTTAGAGATGACCTTCCATTTAGTGTTTCTCTGAGATATGAGTGTGGAGCGAGTCAAAGAGGGACACTATCAGCACCAGGAGGTCAGAGGAGAGACCAAAACCCCACTGAAGTCAGGTGAGAATGAGATGTCACATCTTACAAGACCAAAACACTCTACACGAGATTCGTTTTTATTATTATTATAGGCCTATATAAGACAAGACACACGATCTAGGGTGCTATCCTTTATAAAGCTTTTAAAGGGGTCATGACATGAGAAACCAAATTTGCCTTGATCTTTTGGTATATAAGAGGTCTTGGTACCATTAAAACGTCCTGCAAGTTTCATAGCTTAAGACGTCCTCCCCATTATAAACGAATCATTTATTTAATCAAGCTCTAAATACAGCTCGTTCTGGATCCATGGTAAGAAGTGACGTCACGGTACGAAGTGACGTACCAGCGTTTGCATAATGACCGCCTCCAGCAGAAGACAGCTTTAAGCGCAAGGCAACTACGCTCATTTCGTATCGTTGTCGCGCCCGCGCGCCGCGCGCCTCACAAGTGTTCAGTCGACGGACAGCGAGTGGGTCTGTGTACAGGGAAATTATGATGCCGCAGATGTGCTGTTCCTGGCTGTGGACAAACAACATCTTTGAATACGCTGCGAAAGATCCAGACGTCAGGGAAAAATGGATGCACTTTATTTTTTGCGGACGTCTCAGTCACGACAGTGTTAGTTTAAGCGTTTGTTCTATACATTTGAAGGATGACTGTTTTGAGGAAAAAATCCCAATATGATGCTTGGCTTTGCCAGAAAACTGTTGCTCAAAGATAACTTAAGTCCGTGCCGACTATTATGGGCTCGACGACGACGCAAACTTACTTTTTACCATGGCTAATATAAACAGATTTGTATAAGAGAATCTTGAAAATATGTCGCCTTTCTAGTAGGCCTACATGTGATTAGTTAAATAATGTTAAACTGTTAGCAAATTAAGCTATAGGATAATTATGCAACAATAATCCGTTTTCAAGTGTCTCGGGTTAATTTTTTTTTATTAATTCAAAATAGTTTCACTTTCCATGTGGACACGAGCTGATCCAGTCTTCGTTGTTGTGGTGATGGTTCATTTTCCTCTGATTCCGGCTCAAACATAATAAGGTTTTATCATTGCAAGAGCCATCGCTTCGCATGCATCACCCGCTATTAAACAGTTGCGCCGAATCAGCAAATGTTCTGGCTGGGGGCGTTAATAATTGATGCACAGGCACTGACGTTAGCCAATCATAACAGTGGGCGTTAACACTGAACTCTTAAAGGGGAAACACCCCCAAAACAGACTGTTTGAATCAGAGGATGAGAAACAGGGTGGGAAAAGGTCATAAATCACTACATTTTTAAAAAAAATTGTAAAAAAAACTATAGTAATACTATAATTGCACCTAAGGGAACATAATAATAAAATAAAAAAAACCATGTCATGACCCCTTTAAACAACGTGAGATTCATTATATTTAGAGATGCACAATATTGATACCTATCGGGAAGTTTTTTATAAGAATCAATATGGGATATGTAGGCTAAATTGGCCATGCTCATTTACCCAACCTTAGCCATCATCTTAACCCCTTAAGACAGACTAGTTGAGACTGTTTTCCAAGATGGCTCCTGCCTGTATAGGCTACGCGTAATGTACTTTCTTTATAAAGTATCTTCTTATTAAACTGTCTGTCTGTACACTTACAAAGTTCTCAATGCTTCGGTTTGCATAGGGACCCTCACTCATTATGCTCTGTGTTAGTGTGGGGCTATTTTGAGCCTTGTTAGTGGTATTAACTAGCTTACTTTTACCTATTATATGCCCCATATACTAGCTTTATAAGCTAATCTGTTTTTAGAGATAAAACTCTTTACATTCGATTATCATGAAAACGCATCCCAGAGAACGATCGACTCGGTAACCATGTGTTAATTATTTACCCCTAGGTTCATTTTTCACCGGAATTGTCCTTTTAAGTGTCCGTTTTTTATTTATTTAGACATTATAGTTTAGAATTCTGCAATTTGTTGAAAATGTTGTTAACATTAAAATCAGCCACAAATAATTAACTTGATCATTAATTTAATAATGATTAACTTAATATTAGTGCATCTCTAATATATATTCATTAAATCTTTACCAAGTCTCAAATTTAATATCCATTTTTCTTACTGTACATATAATGTTGCAATGCCGAAATTCACTTGTAGCATTTAAAATGATCGATCTTATTTTTAATTTATTTAGACACAATTATGTAGAATTATAAAACCAGTAATTTGATGAAAATTAAAATGATGAAAATTACATTAAAATTATTAATTGCTTTTTCGTGTTGGCCGCAATTTTAATATTAGTTTGTTCCCATTTATATAATTTTTTGTTAGATATAGTACATATTTTTTTAGGGCTCTTAAAAACATGAAATGGATTTATATTTTTCCTCTGACTGCTCCTTTGGAATCAGGATAGTCGCTGCATGGGTCTTGATCAGGTAGGTCTATAATACCTGGAGAAAGCTATCCGTTAGCGATAGCATTCCCATTCATCTTAATGGCAGCTGCTCAGCTGGTTCTGCCCCCCTGGAAATATATGATTTGAAATCTGGCAAACCTTGAGCAGATTTATGGTGATTAGTCCAAACTGAGGTGTCCATCAAATGAACCCTATGAAAACGTTCATTACCCAAGGCCCTTTTGAAGTAGTTATCTTCGAGCGCTTGTGGCCGCCATGATTGTTCTCCATTTGAAGTCCTTGGCGTAGGCATCATTTACGTCATTTGGAGCGCTGTTGGTGGTATGACAGGTGCCGTGCGCACTTTGATATTTAATGGAGACGCATGAGACTATAGCAGCTCTGTGGTTTAATACATCATTTAGAAGTTACCCAGCGGAATTGGCTCTCCGCTCAAGATGAATGTAACAGTGTGCTAATATGAAAGTGTGAGGAGACACACTATGCACATATTTGGATATCACGTGTTTGTGACTCTGACATAGGGATATTAAATTATGTTTAGACATGAGAAGTAATTTGGTAGCACAGTTGATAAAGATCCTCTGTGGTGGTGAGTATTGACTAGTTGAAGTCATCTATCATGAAGCTCAACCTCTGCCTTCCTTGATTTAATCATGGAGTTATCGCAAATTGTTAAAGGTGAAGGTGTAAAAGTATTTGTTTTACCCAGACACTTTAAACACAGATTTATTGTGCATTTCATATATAAAAACAAATTAATGTGCAATGTGTATTGACTTTATTATACTGTAAGGGAGACCGGGGCAAGTTGTCTCTTTTTTATACAAGTGTATATTTCTCAGGCTAGGTTTATTTTTGAAAGTCAGTTTTAGTATAAACACATGTAATAGTCTTGGTATGGAATATTTCAACATTCTTGATGAGAAAAAAAGCTACTTTTCATTTAACACACATTGGACCTCATTCATAAAACACATGCAGAACAAATTTGTGTAAATAATTCATTAATCCATTCTTGCATAAATTGTTGCATGTAATTGAAAGTGACAATTTATGTAAGAACAGTTTTGCAAACAATGTACACAGGGATTCATTCTACTCATGTTTCAAGTCCAATGATTAGAAAACAATAGAAAACACTGATTTGAGAAGAATAACTTATAAAATCTTGTCTCAAGTAGAAGAAACACAAAAAACTAATATTTCACATAATATCTTCATCAATAGGCTGTTAATACTTTTCCAGTTAAATTGTTACAACTTGCCCCAATACATTTCAAATTTTGGGTTTAAAAGAGTTTTGAACTCATGATGTGTCTGAATCTAAAATACAAAACCACTGCTAGAAGAAATTAATTCTCAAAAGGACTTTTGCCCTTGTGACAACAAGCCCCGGGCGGTCTTCCCTATGTAGTAAGCAAATACCCCTTGTATAAAGTCATGACAGTGCTTACATACGTGTTCTGCTGAAAGTGCATGTGAAACGGCTTGTATTACGCTGATCTCGTCGGTACCCTTCCTAGTGAGGGGGTGTTCATTCGGCCAGTAGAACACTTATAAGAGTTCAGTTGTTCCCTTCAATCCCAGAATTCCATATTTCATCATCAGAATGATGCCTTAACACATTTTACACCCTCAGTCTCACAGCAGCAGTGTACAGTAAGCCATGTCGGAATAGAGCCAAAGGGCTGCTTTAATTGGCCAAAAACAGCAGCTCAAGGTTGCAGCGATGGATTTTTATTTTGTCCTTGACACTCCTCCCCCTCGCTGAGTAGCCAGCTGATGTGTTAGTCTCATTCGCTCTTTATAGGAGAACATATCTGCTGAAGGTTGTGCCTTTTGTTTAGTGCTACACACACCATGAACACTTGTGCCTCATTCCTGTAGTTAGAGTTTGCACAATAACTCCATTATTGGTAAGCGCACTGCATGATTTAGCTATGTAGCTAATGTACCTGGAATATGTTTTGCAGTATAGGGTGTTGTTGTTAAGTATATAACTTATTGTTTGACTGTTCAAAAGTTTGGAGAAAGATGCTTGGTTTAGCCGCATATTGGTATGTTAACTTTCCAACATTTACCTGTAGACTAACTAGGCCTAGTCCATGCTAACCAGCCAAAACGGACCCCCTGGACTTAACACTTACTGTACATTTAGCCTAACCTTAAAATCTGATTAGCTGATAATAATGTAAGAATCAGCTGGGATGTTGATTCAGAACACATCCTACCTGAATGAATCACTTTATGCATTTTGGAGTCCGATTTTTGCATATTTTTGTCCTATCGGTGCTGTATCAATTGATTTTAGCAGTGATTAGTTCACAGCCTGACATCAACACAAGCAGATAATTGTCACCCATTTGCTTTTCAGCTTTTAGCGGTTGTAATGAAAGGAGTAATCAGCACATCCTCAGGGTGCTCACACTAATTAAAGAGGCAGAGTGTTGTGACAGGGTCACCTCTGTCAGTGGCATTGAACCAACACAGATAGAGTTCAGTCCTGTGACTGCTTTCATGATACACACTGTAGCTCTGTCATCATCTACTGTGTTTCTGTATTGCTTTAATTGCTTGTTAATTGAGTTGTATTCTTAGTTCACCCAAAAATGTTTCTTTTAAATTAATATATGTTTCTATAACATTGCATCCTTCGCATGGGCATTTAATAATTTTGGACTTTTCGATGTGAGTTAAATTTCTTTTTGGCCCATTTTACCAAGAAAATCTGCTTCATAATCAAGCACATATAAATATAAGGCATTTTTCACTTCGAGCCCTCGTTAACAATAATATATTACTTATAAATGTTTATATACAAAATATAGTAGTTATTAAGTATATTTATTAAGTAAGTTATTAAGATTGATGTGGTTTGGAATCAATCTTAATATGCTCATTAATCACAATTATAGACCTTAGTCAGAGTAGTGCCATATACGTTTTTTGACAGGAATGAAAAAAAGTTTATTTTTACAGCTTGTGATGAAATGTTATGCATACTGTATGTCAACGCCTGTGTGTTGGGTGTTTTAAAGGGCAGATTTTATGACCAAGATGAAACGCTTCAATTGCCTACTGTCACTGCAAATTCTCAATCTTAATGCGAGTTCATGCTGTATATTTCAGTTTACTTAAATCAAAGTTAGTGCATGTGGAGAAATGACTCTGATGCATGAAGGTCTCCAATGTTCCTCAGCGGGACGTCTGTAATGTCACAGCGGGAGCTCGTTGGTCAATGCTTAAGCTTCATATTTGCATGCCTATGTAAGTGCTTAATATTTCCAAGTGTCTCAGCATTGATTGATTTAGCAAAATCAGAGTTGCACATGTGCGAGCAGACCTGAGCCAAATGCACAGCCATGCTTTCATAATACTGCTGACTCCAGACCAGCTGACTCCTAGCAAGAGGATCATGACTTGTAATCAAATGAGGATGATCCCCGCGCCAACACACACACACACACACACACACACTCCATCTCTCTCTCCTTCTTTCTCTCCCTTCCTAACCCCTTTCCATCTCTGTCTTTCTCTCCTTAATGTTGTTTGTGTTGTATATGAGATTGACCTTGTAAATATCCATGCAATGCTATGCATGTTATTGATCTGAATGAAGCTGGGAACACTTTTCAGGCTATTGGATGCATCCGATCACCTTTTTAGTAGAATCGTTGGTATTATTGCATTTTTCTGGCATTAGTGGTGCTTGCTATTATTACTGTTGCTCATAAATCAACCTTCAAGTTAAAGGCATAGTTCAAAAAAAGCTGAAATTTTCAGCTTCTATTACTCCAGTCTTTAGTGTCACATGATCCTTCAGAAATAATTATAATATATACAATTTTTGTTTAGAAACTAGAAAAAAAGATTATTTTGATGTAAAGGAAGTTGCCTGATCAATTTAGTGTGTCCTTGCTCAATAAAAGTATTAATTTCTTTAAAAAAAAGAGTTGAGTTTTTTTCTTTTGTGGAACATAAAAAGATATTTCGAAAAACTTTGGCTTCCAGTGTATGGACCAAAAAATTAATTAAATTCTCAAAATATCTACTTTTATGTTTCACGGAAGAAAGCAAGTCATATAGTTAATATGACAGAATTTATGTTTGGATGAACTGTCCCTTTAATAAGTCCAGAACAAGTTGTGCACCTATAATTCTATTATTCATTCTTAGGTTTAGAGTTTTTGAAAGCCTACTAATCCTAAGCATGAATAATACTTGGCCTTAGCATGTATCACTAATAATTCTGAACGAATACGTTGTCTGGTCAGAGCTGCACGGCATATTCTCTAGCACCTAATGCAGTCATCCATGCATTAAGGATTTTGGTTATTAAATCATAGCCTATTACTTCTGTAACATCATAAGCTTTTATGGATTTTTATGTGCGTGAGAAAATGCTTTCAAATCCTTTCATTGCCAACGGCTCATTGTGATACATCTGTGCGGCCAAAAACAGACCTATTCATAGAATTAATTCGTGGAATTTTCCCCCCCGTCTCACCTCGAGCTCTTTGACAGCGAAATCCCACTTTGCGCTTGTAACCAACGCGTACATAATCCGTCCACACAGACTGCCATCGAGTAATTTCATTTCCAAAGCTCACGCTGGCTCAGTGCCTACAACCCTGACAAGTGATTACTCATCCTACGTGTTTTTTTTACTCTGTGTTACACGTGGCCGAGGCTGTGCGTACATGCGCGTACACTCATTTGGGTTTAACTAGGCCTGGTTGAGCTCATAACCACGCTTGTAACCATGTCCATCCCTATTCGCCCCGTCCATAGCTGTTCATTTGAATGGGAGAAGAGCGGGAACAGGGAGGGAGGCGGTGTGTTGTCTTGCGGGGTCACGGTTAAACTCACGTAAGGGCTTTTTAAGCCGCAGTTACGGATTAAAGAGAATGGAGAATCTGTATTATCTCCATGGGCTTAGTAACACAATTATCCCTCTAGTCCGTTTTCATTTGTCTAATGTTATAAAGGTCTTCTCTGAATTATGTAAGGATAACAGCCACACAAATCTCCAAATTAATGTCTTTTTCCTTTTTTAAAGACAAAAGACATGCATGGACAAGGTCGGTGCAGAGCCACAAATGTAGAGGAGCGTGTCATGGTGGGGGTTTTTTTCTCGTGAACATCCGTCCGGGTTGAGTGTTTTGGCATTGGTGACTGAGCCACATCGCCGAGATGAAGTACAAGAAGTTTTTTACTGTCATGCAGGCGGCTGTTGGCATTGTGCCGCTCAACAAACGAGAATTCCTTCCTCCCCCTCGAAGACTCTGGAAATCTTGCGAGTAAGTGTGTATGTTTGTGTTGGTCTGTTTTGTGTGTTTAGTGGGCAGGTGAGCGCTAAGGAAAATAAAAGATGGCTTGATGCCGAGAGTCACACCTCACAGAAGTGCTGATGTGGTTATTTTTGGTTTCTATTTATAGCATAGATCATGTTTTTTTTTGTTTCATGATAATGAGCTAGTCTCCATGGAGAAGAAAGAAAAATGCTGTTTTCCCAGCAGAGCGCTGTTGGTTTAATATAAGATGGAATTCTGTGACCTAATGTGCTGCTGTATTTCATTTGGAATGAACAATGTAGTAATGAAATATAAGACCATATACATGCTAATCCTGTAGCTCATACAGTAGAGTGTAGATGCGTGCAACGCCAAGGTCATGGGTTCGATTCCCAGGGAAAGCAAGAACTGATAAGAATGTAAATGTCTACCTTGAAATGCAATGTAAGTCACTTTGGAGAAAAGCGTCTGCCAAATGCATAAATGTAAATGCAAATGTACATGCCTTTGAAGAACCATTTTTGTCTTTTGTGTTAAGGACATTTTAATGATCTAAAATCTCTTTTCCACTATAAAGAATATTTTGTGCAATGGAAAGGTTCAGTGGGCGTCAAAGGTTCTTCATTGAACGTCAAATGTTCTTCATTTAACTATCGGCGCCAATAAAGAACCTAGTTTTAAGAGTGTATGGGCTGATTTTATTTTTGTTAATATTAATTTCTTGCTTCAAAGCTTTGGTGTTTGAAAAGTTTACCCAAACTGCGTCCCGGGAGTGAAAATGGAAAGCGTTCTCAAACCGGTTCAGTTCTGTCACTCAGAAAACAAGCAGCAGGCAAACGCTATTGCATATATGAAGAAAATCTGAGTGATTCTTAACATTAAAATATTGTGAGTTGGAGCCAGTGTGTTGCAATGTGGTTGTTAAGGCAAGTGTTTTTTGGTATCTTTCTGTGCGGTTGTTTATTGTCTCAATAGTCCACCAAGTCTCTATAATAATCTACAGTAGTCTAGATAGTGACTCGGTCACGTCTGGAGTCGAAACCAGTGGTTCTGAATCAGGGGTCGGGGCCCACTGGGGGCCATAGCAAACTTTCAAGTGGGAGACAGGATGATTTGAACGTATTTAAATTAATACATTATTAATAATATATTAAAATAATTTCTCTAATTTAAAATAAAATGCTAAAATCAAGGTAAAACGTAAAAGGTTGAGAATCTAAAAACAAGATATCATTCTATTTTGACAAGGAATCAATTTTGTTGACACTAAATTTTCATATTCTACAGGGAAAGCATTTTGAATGCTTGAATCAAACTCTTTTCGAATGCTGACAGTTTCTGGTTTATCAAGCATCACTATAGCTGTATGTGACCAGATACATATATATACATATATATAACAATCTGACAGGATATGGATCATGTGACCTCCCCTGTCTTCATTTCTATTGGTCATCGCATCACAACTTTACATCACATAAAGTTAAACTTTTTTTTTTTTTATCACTTATGTGTTTACTGATTTTGCTACCTCATGAGAAATTAATGACTTTTAGTTTCTTTGTAACTGGAGATCACTATTCAAAGTTTGGGGTCAGTAAGATTTTAGATACTTTTAGTCAGCAAAGATTTTATTAAATTAATCAAAAGTGACAGAAATCTTTTGTAATTGATAATAAGAAGAAATGTTTCTTGAGCAGCAAAGCATCATATTAGAATGATTTCTGAAGGGTCATGTGACACTGAAGAGTAGAGTAATGATGCTGAAAATTCAGAATAAATACAGGAATAAATGACATTTTAAAATATATTTAAATAGAAAACAGTATTTTTAAATAATAATAACATTTCAGAGTATTGGGGTCTAGAATCACGTTTTTTTTTAAATAATAATAATAATTTTAATAATAATACATTATATTTATAACGCACTTTTCATCAGAGATCTCAAAGTGCTACAGGTTAAAAACAAAAAAGATGAGCAGTTCTTCAAAAAAATCTAAAAGGGACCAAAAGCTATTTTAGCTATATAGCTATTTTAACTAATGCGCTGCGTTATTAGGATGCTGTCATTTGCGAAACGTTACCACAACGGTTAATGAAGTCCATCTTGCATGTTTACATTGAAAAACAATGGAAAAGTAGCACAGTGGAATGGAAAAATGCGTTCTGTGTGAACGGGCCTTTACTGTTTTTACTGTGTTTTTTTATTATTTATCTTTGATCTGAAATAAATGAGTCTTGGTGAGCATAAGAGACTTGTATGTGTGAACACCCCTTAGAAATGAATAGTTCACCGTAAAATAAAAAAATAATTTATCCAACGTTATGTTATTACAAACCTGAATTCTCTCTTAATTTAAAATGCAAAATAAGATAATTTGAACGACCCCATTGACTTTATTTATTTTTTTATTTTTTTAATGTAATCGATACAAAAAACATAAATAAATAACCGTTGAATTATCGGCACTCTTATACTACAGGGCCGTTGAATGCTTGAATCTGATTGGTTGAGGAACGTTCTACGGTGTGCAATTATTTTCAGGGAACCGCACGGCTAAAGTAGTTCCGGCAGGTCTTGACCTCATTACAGTTCCATATCACTTCGCGTAGTCAACTGTAATAACGGACAATATGATACAATTCATAACAAGAAAAAGCTGCAGCCCCATGCGCTTGATCTGCAATTTTCAATGTCTAACTTCACAATCAATGAAAACATGCAGTTTAATTTTAATAAATAAAGTAAACAGTTCTATTCATAATCAATAGAAAATTAAACTGAATATTTAAATAAATTGATAGTCCTGTTGAACGGGTTTTCGTAATTATTGAAGATTATATAACAAATAAATAAAATTGATAGGCCTATACTTGTTAAAAGGGCTTTGTGTTTCATTTTAATTAGTCTAGTCTACTGTCACTAATAGAAAAAAAGAATGAACGAATTAATTAAAACGAATTGAATTAATAAATAAATAATAATATTGACGCACATGCTTCTCTCTAAGGCCGGTTATGAATGTAATTTGATACTTATGTTATGACTGATCATGCACGAGTTTTCAGCGCGTTCAGTCTGTGTTCACAGCGGTGTTTAAAATCTGCTGCATTCACAGTCAGAGAATGTTTCTAGTCGTTACGTGTGTGTCCAGCATTACTCTGCTATCAGCGGCTCAAACCTCCGTTACTAACTCTAAAATGACGTTTTGGAATTAGCAACGGAGCATGGGTTTAGATGCGCAAGGAATTAGTCCTACATACTAGAGCGTTTTAAAGACAAAAACTTTACAAACGTCTTGAAATACATCATCTGAACAATATTTCGAGGTGTGGTAACTGTAGTATAAGCGGAATAATTGACGACAGGCCGTTGAATTATTATAAAAATAATGCACACCCGAGGTGGTAATGCGGTCACGACGCGAAGCGGAGTTCGGAAACTTACTCGTTTGCTTTGCATGTTTTTTTTTTTTTACAACTTTGTCTGTAAGAGTGTGTTTGTAAAAAGAAATGTTGCGTGTGTTCTAAATCCTCTATGTCACATCCACATGCTGAGGAAGATTTACACAGAGACTCCCTACAGCGCGCAGAGGACTGACTGTGTTATTGGATGCATGTTTATGTGTGTGAGAGGGGTATGTCAGCTAGAATCAAGGCTCAGGACCCTGCTTGTGTGTGTGTGTGTGTGTGTGTGTGTACGATGAGGACAATTGCCATTGGCTGGCCGGTTCGGGGCTGCACCTGTTGTGTGTGTGTGTGAGTGTACGGAGGGAGCGCACAGGTCCTGCGCTAGAGAGTGGAGGAAACACTCTCTCTCTTTCTCTCTCTTTCTCTTTCTCCTCGTCTCTCCCACTCTTGCCTCACTCTTCGCACTGACAACATCCAGGGACCCAAACCTCTACTCCCTTCTTCTCTCAGCTTCAACTCTTTAATTCTGTCCATCTATCTGTCCCTCTTGAGCCGTCACCATGCGTGTGGGAATTTCAGGCTTCATTACGGATATCCTCAGCACCTCCAGCAACATCTGCTTCTGTTGGACGGAGGGAAAGGTAGAAGGATCCCTCTCCTCTCCTCAGGAGAGCAGGAGAGGAACTTAACTTCTTTAACACTTTGTCTTTCTCTTTGTAATGCGCTGCTTTAGTTTTCTGTTGACTGGAAGGAACCTGGTTGTTTTGGAATCGTTTTTGTATGAGTGTTTTCTTGGCAAGCAGGGGTGTTTTGAAGTGTTGAGCGGCGGCAGCTCGCTGTCACAACATGTGGCCACCGAGAGTGGGAAGATAAAGAGACAGAGAGAGAAACCTCTAGACTTATGACAAATAACTCTGAGGCGGACGTCTTGATGACACTTCTGTCATGTCAGAAACCAGACTGACAGCTTTAGATGGAGTTTATTCAGTAGGACGTGTTGTGTTCTGCTCACCAAGTTGCATAAAGGCATAGTTCACCCACAATATGACAATTCTGTCATCATATATCTATCCTCATGTCGTTTCAAACCTGTATGAGAAGTTTAGCTAAATGTTGACGCTGCTCATGTCCATATAATAAAAGCAAATTGGGACCAGGGTTGCTGAGATCTGAAAAATTATCAAAAAAGTATGATAAAAGTAGTCCATGTGACTTGTGACAAGTCTTCTGGATATAGTAGGTTTGTCTAGTTTTGTCAAATCATTTGGTGCTTTGCCCTAGAAATAAATAGCTGACACTAGATAACCAGATCATTTCATATTTGTTTGAGAAATATGACCTATAAAATACATGTTTTGTAATATAAAATGTTATAATTGATATTTATATATTATTATTATATATAGCCTAATATATACTATATTTTCTGATATGTCTTGCCATTTTTAGGACCATTAAGTTTTTTTCATTGTGAATTTTCAAAACATGTAAAGACCCCATTGAAATCTGTTATGTTGCATGGCTTTTAGTTCAAGTCTATTAGCTTTGAGGTTCTAGTGTACTCTAAAAAGTTGGCAAAACTAACTTAGATGTGAACATTTATCCTTTACCATCTTTCTCTTCTAAAAAAAAATGCCAAAACGTGGTTCAAATCTCGTTCACATTCAAACATCTTGCGTCAATAAGTAATGTGATAGGTTTGACATTAGATACATCAATTGATCCTGCATGTTTTATCGTTGACGCCAAACCTGAATGTAGGTGTATTTTAATGTTTTCATTTCTGTTCTTTTAAATTTTGTATTTATGGCTTTAGGGACATTGTATGTCTGTTCATAATTGACAGCTGCTCTATCTGGTGTGTGGTGTCGGCTCAGAAGTGCTGAGGATCATGGGAATAATATGTTTGGTGCCTCTTTCACAAGTCAATGTGTCTTTGTGACCTTGGAGGAGAAAACAGCAAGTGTTGACAAGCGATAAATCCACGCTGACCACCCAGTGACAGACATTCATGTACTTTTATTTGCTTTGGAGTCCTACGTACAAGTACCTAGATCTGGAAAACTGTCATTAAAAATTAAATAAAGAGCAAAATTGATGTTTTCACATCACACTGCTAGCCTACTTTCCTGGTACTTTTCACTGTGCTTTTAAAGGGCTGTAATTAGAGTCAATCATTTAATAGCACGGCGTAAACCGTGTCACCAGTAATTCGGTTTAAACAATGTTGCTTCAATTACGTCTAATACATGTTTGTGTGTGGGTTTAAGTGGAGGCATTTTTGCTCCCATCCCAAACGCTGTGAATCTCCCAGCTCAAGGCGAGTGGGAGGACGTATGTCTTTTTCTAATCAGTCTGTCCTGGACGTGTTACGACATCACTTCGCCAGATTAATGCTTCCATATTGATTGATCAATTTGGATGTGTAGATCTATGACCGTGATGTAGCAGGCCAGCTTAACTCATCCCACACTGTTTATTCCCAGAGGTCCAATAGATTGTCTTGAGAAAGATGCTATTCTGCATAATGGAGCACCAAGCTCATTCCTACCCATCTCTGCCCAACATATTCAAGGATATATATGATTGAAAGTGGCATATTTTGAAAGAATTTTCTTTTTCTTTTTTGTTGTTGTAAATGACCTTTATGAAATGCCATATAGTGTTCAAATGAAATGGCGGTAGACTGTTCTTGCCGTTTTCTTATTGTTGTCAAATCTGGATAAAATCAGATGACAAGAACTGGGCAATTTTGGGATGTTGTCCTGTTTGAGATGTTGTATTTTCCATGTAGTGTCAAAATGCCTTGGAAGCTTATTAAAAAATGTGGTTCAAGGACATTTAGAGTCCCACAGGTGTATTGGTTCTCCAAAATAGACTATTCTTTGTTTTAAGCATTGGAAAAGATTGCAACATCTGCAAAATGCAAATGAACCCAGAGCCGAATAGACTTTGCATCGATCCCGAATGACCCTGTGAAATGACATTAATGTTGATTTTTTTGTTGTTGTTTTTTTTTAACGTTAGTTAATCTGCTTTAAATCTCTAAGAACTGAAAATAATTTGCATGTCAATGTTGAACGGGATGGCTGATATTCGCTGACGTTTTTCTCAAGGCTGAAATGTTTGAAGCCTGCAGGACGGCAATCATGTGTCCCGTTTTTAGGATGCCGAGCTTGTCCGCAGGCGTCAATATGTGTCAGGTCACTGTGGTTCCGCGAGCAGTCAGTGTTCAGTAAAGCGAACCCATTTGGAACAGACAAGCTTAAACATGTTTTCGTTACTTAAATTTTGATGAGCTCGTAAATAATGGATGTCATTATAATGAATGTTAAATAGAGTGAAGTGCACAATGAGGTCGCAGTTCGTTTCAAGCAAGATTTTGGAAATCATTTGCCACTTTCACCTTGAAATAAATAGCTTATAGCAAATAGCACAAAAAAAACATGTTTATCTCATTACTGTCATGTACAAATCATTGTAAATTAAGTTATTTTGTATAACCTAGATTAATTATATATATACACACACATTTATTTTGGGAATTTGCTCATTAACAGCCTGTATAGACTGACGTTCACACAATACCCTTTAACCTTTGTATATTTAAAGGGCACATGTAAAGGTTGCACACTTTCATAAGAATTAACACATACTTAGTCACATGATGAGTCACATTAATGTGTTCTCCTGTGGTCTGCTGACTATTATTTAATAACGTGTTTTTCATATTGATATACTCGATTAATCTTATTGCTGGGAAGTAATTTGCCGTTTGCAGAATTATGTCATATTACTTGTGCAGGGCGGTCATGTTTAATAGGTTCATGTGGGGGATGTGACATTCTTCTGTATTTTATGGGAAAGATTAAAGAGATTTAAGTGCGTCAGCGTCTTCCCGGCGAGCAGCTCTGTGATGCAGCAAACAGCGTCTGACCTATGAACCCTGCTGACTGCAGGCTCATCCTTCCAGCTGTTATAATAACAACCCGAGAAATCGATCTATTATCATTCACATTCGTTTTAAAAGCAGTTGTTAGGCTACCATACAGTTCTAGAAGTATGCAACCTGCATATTAGGGAAAATACCATCTTACCAGTCCGTTTTATTTTTTTAAGAGCTCTCCAGAAATAATCAGAAACTGATAAAAACTTACATTTTCTATAATCTAATTCTTTTTTATGGCATTTTGTCAGGGCAACATAGTCTATAATCTAAAAAAATAATTTTAATTACATATTTTCAATGTATTATTATGATGATTATTATTATTTTAATGGACATGTTTTGTCAGAATGCACTCTAGGAGAAAGATGCTTTGAGAGTGTAATAATGAAATCTACCAGCAGGGGCTAATGGCTGAAGCTAACCGGCTAACCCTGTCCTCAGAGATATAGCAAATCCTTCTACTGTTTTTAAAAACTAGCTGGTAAAAAGGGCCAACATGTGACCCGTGAAACACATAATGGTTAACATGAGAGGGTCATTATCTCTTTCCCATGGCCTCCTCTGCCCCCTCTCTTCAACATCTTCTCTCCTTTAATCTTTCCCGAGCCTTCTGTCTTTCCTTCGTCCTTCCCTCTTCTGGAGGTACCGTTTTAGCCGTGACTCAGTCCGATGTCTGTCAGGAGAAGGAATCCTTGTGTAATTTTAAAATCAAATGTTCTACGGGTTTGCTGATGTTGACATGATAATCAGTTAGTCTGGACTTTCTGACACTTGTGTTTATTAGTGAGTCAACTCATCTTTTTTCAAACCATTTTATTAATCCAGCATTTTTTTATGTTTTAATAATACAATTAAAATAAATAAATAAAAACATAATTGACATTTGTGTTCACTAATCTATCTTGGGGTTTTCCACACTTGATATACTTATTAATAATTAATTAATAAAATACAGTATATATATATATATATATATATATAATATTTATATGTAATATATATATTTATTAGGGCTGTCAAAAGATTAATTGTGATTAATCGCATCCAAAATAAAAGTTTATGTTTACATAATATATGTGGGTGTACTGTACTGTGTATAATTATTTATATATATAAAAACACACAATCATGTATAAATTTAAGAAAAATTGGTTGTATTTATATATAAAATATTTATATATAATATAAATTATATAAATGTATATACAGTATATAAATGCAAATATTTCTTAAATATATACATGATTAAAATATGGTCTTTTCCACAAACCGTAAACACACATGTGAAAAAGAACAACAATCAATTATCAATTATATTTTCAGTACGTTTTATTTCTTAAAATTTAGGAAATTCTGCCTATAAATTATTTTTAAATTTTTTGCCCCATAAGTCATTTAACTTCAACTGCTCTTCCCATCAGCTCAGCCCACGGTTCTCAGGTTATTATGAGTTGAACAGACTCTGAAAGAGTCGGCTGAATGAGTTGATGTGCGGTTAACCCAAATTAATTATATCTTGATTCAATGATTCGACAAACTCATGAATTGCTTGTGCCATCTCTGAGTGTGTGTGTGAGTAAGTTGATAACCCAAGAAACACTTGTGAACGATTCATTCAGACAGTGACCCGAAATTCGTTTTGTGACCCGAATAAACGAACGTATTGAAAATTACAATAAATAAAAAAATGGACTCAAAATATCAATTTGTTAATGAATCAAGCATTTATTAGACACTATAAACTACTTTAAGTAAAGAGATGCTGAAAGCCACAAGCTGGATTCGCACCACAACTAATACTCAATAGTTTGTTTATCCGGCACAACATCAGTTTAGTAAATCGGATCCTCCCTTGGCATCTTTCCTCTTGTTTTCCAGCTCTCTCAACACCCCCACTGCTCTCGTCCTGATCACAGAGAAAAGGAGAGGTAATTAAACACAGACAGATGGTGGAGGGAACGGGACAAGCAGGCAGCATGGACACAATGCCCATAATTACTCTTTTCTGAACCGCTGTACTGAGAACACTGCAGGCCATCATTACATAACTGTATGGGTCAGACCTTGGCGGAAACACGTGGAGATGATGACACAACACTTTCTCACGTCAGAAGGCACGAACGAGGAATGATGTATCATTTCCACTGTCTCGCAAATGAAATGAGTGATTTGTGCAGACTATTTGCAGTACTTGAGTCCTCCCCCCTGTCAATCAAATCTCTCTCTCTGTGCAAACATTGCTGGAAATGTTGGCAAGTTGCATTGAGGAATGACATAGGGGAGTCTGGCTGGAGTTGGCACCGATATTCATGACTGGCATTTGGCTGTGAACCACTGCCCAGGTGCACTGCGGTGCCGGCGGAAGACGATTGGCTTTCTCAGCAGGTTACTGTGCTTTGCACATTGGATGTATATTTCAAGGACAAATACATGCCCTTATGGTATCACCTGAGAAATTCGCTTTCCCTCTTGTTTTGCTAGGGCTGGCACTTTCTTAACGTCACATGTACACTGGCGGTCTAAAGTTTTTTTGAAAGAAGTCTCTTCTGCTCAACAAAGCTGAATTTATTTTTTTTTTAAAAACACACATTAATTTTGTGAAATATTATTTCATTTTAAAATAATTGTTTTCAATTTAATTCCTGTTTGTAATTTATCCCTGTGAGTTTTCAGCATCATTACTCCAGTCTTTCTAATATGCTGATTTAGTGTTCATTTTTTATCAGTTATTATGGGTGCTCCATTATTAATTATTAGTATCATTGATAATATTTGCTTAATATTTTTGTGGAAATGTGATACTTTTTCAGGATTCTTTGATAAATATAAATTTTAAAAGAACATTTATTTGAACATTATAAATGTTGTTAGAATAAAATATTAATTTCTATTTTATTTTTATCTTACCGCAAACTTTTAAATGGTAGTCTATCATGGTTTCCACAAAAATATTAAACAGCACAACTTTTTTTTGAGCAGCAGATCGGCATTTCTGAAGGATCATGTGACACTGAAGACTGGAGTAATGATGCTGAAAATTCAGCTTTGGAATAAATTACATTTTAACATTGTATATTAACATAGAAACTGTTTTCTCTATTTGTAATAAACTGTTACTTTTTTCAAAAACATTAAACAATCTTAATTATTCTAAACTTCTGACTGCCAGTGTAAATGCCCAAAGTAGAATATGATATAGCTTCCTTTGTGCATAAAAAAAATACGTGCAAAGATCTGCATGACAGTACGACTCTAACCATCCCTGAAAAGCATGCGGAGGCTTTCTTGTCAATTACTGCGCTGGGCTTCAAGGGGAAAAAAGTGGGAAGCTTGTATTATTTTGACAGGCCTGGCATGTAAATCCCTTTAGTCTGTGGGTCTGCTCATGCGTTCACAAACAGGGTTTAAAATTCAAATAGAGAGCAAAGTTATGCTGACATCTGTCCTCTCACATTGATTTCTGCACCCCACTGTGTATTATCTGAAGCATCTTTATGTCTATAGAGAGTTTAGGAGAAGTCTGTGTGTCTTTTGAAAGCATGCATTACCATTCAATGTTTGGGGTCAGTATGGTTTTTAAAAATTAAATTAATACTTTTATTCAGCAAGGATGCATTAAATTGATCAGTGACAGTAAATACATTTATTATTTAAAAAAATATATATATTTCAAATAAATGCTGTTCTTTTGAACCTTTAGAAAGAATCCCGAAAAATGTTTTATCCTGGTTTCCACAAAAATATTAGGCAGTACGACTGTATTCTACACTGATAATAATGTTTCTTGATCACCAGATTAGCATATCAGAATGATTTATAGGATCATGTGACACTGAAGACTGGAGTAATAATGCTGAAAATTCAGCTTTGATCACAGAATTAAATTACATTTTAAAATATATTAAAATAGAAAACGGTTATTTTGAATATTAATAATATTTCACAATATTACAGTTTTTACTGTATTTTTGATCAAATAAATGCAACCTGTGTGAGAATGAGAGACTTCTTTCAAAAACATTAAAAATATTATCAAGGCGAAACTTTTAAATGATAGTTTACTTATTGGACTTTTCTAGTAGCTTGCCGCTTATTTTGTACACGCACTGTACACGTTTACTGTTTTTAAGTGCTGTTTATGGGTAGGACTATCTAAAATAGTTCATACCACACAATAAAAGATTAACAAACTCAAATAAATTGCAGCACAAAGTCGGGTTATGATGCGCAGTAAAGTAAGTACGGACTTAATCAGCATGAATGTGTGTTTTTTTATTATTTAAATACCTTGCACAATTTTTTGAGACTATTGTGCCATTTTTGTGTGTATTATACATCAGATCAACTGTGTAATCTATGGAAGCCTGTTTCTGCTTCAAATAAAACAGATAATTGTGACAGTTCAAAATAAGAAAAAAAATTCACATTTGAGATTTAAAGTTGCAGTTATGAGAAATAAAATAGCTGCAAGTCATGGATTCAATTGTCAATAGCAGTCATTTAGATGTTCTTGTTGGCAGAAACTATGGTTTTGCTGTTATCATATGCACTTGTAAACGTGTGTATCGCTCAACAGAATATTAGCATTTAGTCATGTTATGTTATATGAATCTTGGAGCATCACTGACGTTATGTTTTTCATCATAGTGGCACAGTGCCACAACACTATCATCAGTGCTGCGCTTCAGTGCTAGGATTATTGAATCAGGACCTTGGAGGTGTTTTTCTATCATACTATGGCTGTCTGCCCCACCGTCTGTTTGGGAATGTAGTCTTGTTTGTGTGTGTGTGTGTGTGTTTTCATGAGTCAGAGCAGATGAGGCTCGGGTGAGCCCTGTGGGTCAGTTGAATAGGGGGGTGTCACATCAGAGTCTGATCTCGGCTGTCAGTTCGAGATTGATGTCTGGCCGTGACATTGCCAACTCAAAATCCCCTCACACAGCTCTGCTGGCATCCGGGAATATAAAAATACACACATCGCTCTCTGAATTCAAGAGTTCTGGGATGGATTTGTGTACACACTGAGGTTGAAGGATCTGCCACCGTCGGTGTTTCTATTTACTGTCACTCACACACACACACTCACACACACACACACTCACACTCACACTTACACTCTCTCTCTCTCTCTCTCTCTCTCTCTCTCTCTCTCTCTCTCTCTCTCTCTCTCTCTCTCTCTCTCTCTCTCTCTCTCTCTCTCTCTCTCTCTCTCTCTCTCTCTATAACTGTATTTTACTGTCTTCCATCTCTGACAGGAGGTCAAATAAGGGTTAAGTTTTGTCCTTAGTAAATCCTCTTATAAAAATGTATGAGTGTATATGTTTATCTGCTCAGCGCTGAGATTATCTGATGATGTATGATCGCATGATCTCTGTGAGTATGTACTCCCCTCTCACCTCTCATCTCATCTTTGTGCCCTATAAATGTGAATTTATGTCCCAACGAGATCTGTTCACGTATACCTAGTGCTAGAAGTGGGCCGGTACGCATATCTGTATTTTAATCTGTGACAAGACTCTGAGGGTTATGTTTAGGAGGTTTAGGGTTAGGGGATAGAATATACAGTTTAAAAATCATGGAATGTCCCACTTAAACACGTAAAACCAACGTGTGTATGTGTGTAAAACCAACGTGTGTATGTGTGTAAAACCAACGTGTGTATGTGTGTAAAACCAACGTGTGTAGGCAACATGAATTTCATTGCATTAAATAACAAAATATCAAACCAAGTGACTTGCAATGAATTTATGCAACATGTTTGTTTTAAATAATAAAACATTAGACATACTGCAGATTGATACATACAAACAAAGCTGCTTTGAAACAATATTTATTGTAAAAAGCACTATTTAAATAAACTTGACTTTGAATATCGTATTCAAAATGATGACCAAAAGGATTATGACACTTTGTGGTACTCAAGTGTTAGTGCGTCATGTTCTCGGTTAATGTGATAGACTATCACAAAATTACCAATTGACCATTTTATTATGCACATCTATACTCTTTAAATAAAGACGCACATATGAAAAGTCTTCTTTGGTGTGAAGAGGTCAGGTCACTCCTCCTAACTCCTGTCTCTTTTGGGATGACAGTTTGTGTTGTGGGCTGTTGTGCCTGTTCTGTTTCTTCCTTTATAAGAGACCGACTGTGTGACTGCTAGCACCGCTAACCAGCCCCCTACACCCCTCGCAGTGGGGCAGCTCCAGCCCGTATCTCCTCTCTTGCTGTCACATCCTATCACAGTATCAGGCTCTCTGTGCGTCTGCACAGCTTGTGGCGACGGTCGCCTGCGTCTCAGACCTGCTGCCTGAAGCCCGGAGTCTGACTGCTGCTAGACACTGCCTGTGGCCTTCATCCAACCTCTCTTTACATGCTGCTCAGGGTATTTCTGTGACTTTCGACACCAGGTGTGTCAGTCCGAAGTCTTTGATTGTGTACATGCGTCCAGTACTTGTGTATGGTTGTTTATGTATGCCTGACCACCACCCAGGTTAGCAATGGGGGTCCGGTGTCAAATGAGTCTGTCTGGAATCAGTGGCTCGTTTGCCTCTAGATTGATGGACTGACTTCTGTGGTTTTTGCTAATGAGGACAGCGATGCCCACATACATCACATCCTGGACCGCCACCATGCTGTGTGTGGGAGATTATATGAGCTTTGGAAAGAGACATTGTCCTTCTAAAAGCATTCATCTATCTATCTGTCTGTCGATAATTTCCCGGCTATTCTTTTAACATCACTGTTTTCCCCCTCCCTCTTGACGGCTATAATTGCTTAAAGGAACACGCCGCCTTTTTGGGACTTTAGCCTATTCACCTTATCCCCCAGAGTTAGATAAGTCCATACATACCTTTTTCATCTCCGTGCGTGCTATAAGTCTGTTTGACGCACCCACCGCTAGCCTAGCTTAGCACAAAGACTGGATGTAAATGGTTGCAGCTAGCATACTAATCCAAATAAATGACAGTACCTGAGACGCGCCGTTGTTTCTAACGGTACTGATCCACTTGTCCGACACGAATGTCGTGTGGTGTCGCAACGCCTCCCAACATGTGAACGTTGATGGGCGTTCTTCTAGTTTACCGCTATGGGCGTGGTTTTGAGCCAGCGGCCAGTCAAAAACAAAGGACCCGCGAGAGACTTCCCTCCGTCTCCATGTGCGTGCTTCTATTGGATAGACGCCTCACGTTCAACGGAATTCATTTGCATAAAGATGGGCATCGGCCAGCTTTTTGACGCGCGGCATTTTTTCAAATGAAGCGCCGCCTTCCCGGAATGCTTTGCGAGAGCGTCAAAGTCGCTTGACGTCACCCATAGGAATATAGTGGAGTGCAGCGCGACAGAAGTGTTGCACGGACAAGTGGATCACCGCCGTAACCAACGGCGCGTCTGTTTCTAACCAACGGCGCGTCTCAGGTGCTGCGGTTATCACTCCGCCCAAGTAGCAGTGCTTCGCCTTCAGAGAACATAGTTCCCAGTATATTTACGGTTAAAATATGTCTGTCTCTCATGTGACTTTGTTTTTTGTACACTCTGTGACTATACAAATCACAACATGTAAATAGGAAAATGTTTGCGTTATTTTGTCACTTATTTGGATTAGTATGCTAGCTGCAACCATTTACATCCAGTCTTTGTGCTAAGCTAGGCTAGCGGTGGGTGCGTCAAACAGACTTATAGCACGCACGGAGATGAAAAAGGTATGTATGGACTTATCTAACTCTGGGGGATAAGGTGAATAGGCTAAAGTCCCAAAAAGTCGGAGTGTTCCTTTAAACAATCTCCAGTCAATCAATGTTCTTAATAAATGGAAGTAAACTGTATTGATAGTTGCAATCCTCCAGGTTAGGCTTTAGCTAGCATGTGCTAATCTGCATGTTCTATTATAGGGACCAGTACGCCTCAGAGTTGTTCCCCTCCAGCTACACCAGAGAGAACAATTACTGGACCAGCGAACCACAATACATGTACCTCGCGGAGTTACGCCGCGCCTCTGTACGCAGTATAACACAGCTGTGGCAGGTATTTCATGTTTCTATTCATTTTCTTCTTTCTTATCATTTAATCATGTCACCTGATATCTTTTCATTGAAGACTTTATTGGGGATATATTCTACCCTCTCATAGCATTATGTTTCCCTGGACTCTCTACTTATAACAGCCGTCAATGTTTCTTGCGGGCAAAATTGAATTTCATATAACCATATCCACCTTCACTCTGGTTCTGTGCCCTTCTCTCGGAATTAAACATGCTGTTAGGTTACTACCTGAAGACTTCTGTATGTAAATTATGTCATTAGTCATGGGATTTGTTTATACACTGCACATTGTATCACATTTTTATTGCACAAATGCAAGGAGCTTGAAGGATCGAAAAATAAATCAGATCCAAAAGCTTTTTATTCTTTTGAAATTCTTCCATCTTAGACATATTCATCATGCTATTGTTTCAGATCAATTGTTTTTCACCCAAAAGCATTTCCATGTGTTGCGTCACAGGCCTCACATGACGGCCGCAGGGTCCAGGGTCACAGAATCAGAGGCCTTGCAGAAACACCTCATTTTTTAAAACCACATCATTTCACAGCAAGTTTTCTCTGTATTTAGTAGATATATCTTTTCGTTTTTATCCATAGACTGCTATATATAGGTCATCTGAAGTCCTGCTGACTTTCGTGTAAGCCTCCAATAAGCATTCAACACAATCTACCTTTGTGTCCTTCATGTGACATTTTACTCAATCTCTATTCAGAAAGCGTCAGGAAGGGTTTGATGGTTTAATACATCTGGCAAATTGACTTAGAACGTGTAGCTTGAAATAATAGACCCTTTAGGTTCATTTATATGTTCAGACATAGGTGTAATGTAGTTGTTTGTGTTGTACATCTTTCTTTGGTGTCTTTATTATTGTATTGCTCTATTAGCATAATTCTGCTTAATTCCTTTTGCAAAAATTAAAAAAGCATGAAAGGACATTTGGGTAATTTTTTTAATTTATGCTGATAAGGTGATGGCTATTATATTCTAATTGATTTATATATTAAAGGTGAATATTTCTTAGATGTTAAAGCATTTTTTCAATTTGTATCTTTCTGCAATTTAATGTAATGATAAAACGTACGTTTTTTTCAAATTAAATTGTCATTTGAGAATGTCAATTTAAGGCTCAAATAATGCCGCGAGTCTCATAAATTGTTTGGTGGGGAATATTAAGAATGAACGTCAAAATGTTTGAATAAAAAAAATACACACTTCATATTTTAAATGATTTTACATGGTAAATTAGGGCACTACAGACCTCACCCTCAGCCTGTTCATATTTTATCTCTTATTCCTCCTGTTACATCAATAGGCCACAACAACATTTATTTTCATACATAATGCATTTAAAAAGTCATGCATCATGAATGTTAGAACAACTTGAACCACTGAAGCTGGCATAATAGTACAGACGTGACCTGTGTTATCTCAGCCTGGACACAATAGCTGGGTTGGCCTTTTAATACGTCTGCTGATTTAGACTTTTCCCTGAAGCTGGCATTTGGGAGCCGGGCGATCCATAGCTCTGATTTATGCCCTGACCCAGAGGGAGAAACATAAAGGAGATGGTCAGGTTAACCTTCGTCTGTCCAATGCTTCCTGACCAGCCACGGAGGCTATGCCTTAGTCTTGCTGTGTGTGAACTATCAAGTGTTGTCGTCATAGGCCGGTGCACAGGGGGTCTGTTTATTAGTTTATTAGCCGTTTATTATTCCATACATGAAAAGAAGTGTTGTTACGCTGTTTGCTAATAAGATCACTCCTTTTCAGAGAGTTCTCTGATATAAAATATAGTCTATATATATATATATATATATATACACAGTATATAACTCAGTTTTAAAGATGGAAATCTTATTAGTTTTCTTTTATGTAAATTCCAAATAACTTTTTTAGAAATACTGTAATTTCTTAAATTACAGGACACGCATATCTTTTTTAGGTTATGGAGATATTGCATATAACAGGAATAGCCCATATACAGTATAATATGATTTTGATTGATTTTTTTTCTTTGTGTAAATGTTTTTAAATCTCATCTAAACTCTGTAAATCCCTTTCCATGTCAGTCTGAGAAAACCTACATGTTTTGTGCAGTTACACATCACCTTCTAATCAACTGCATGAAATCTAGTCAGTCATGTGAAAAGTGTCCCTCTTGTGTTTGAAAATGGTATTACACCAACAGTTCTCAGTAGCTGAGTGAGTCTACTAGAAACTCAGAAACATTCAGCTTTACTTCTATTCAAAATTATGGGTAACCTTAAGATAAGACGGCTTCACATACTGTACATAAATCTAAAGTGTGCTTTAAATGATGATGTTTAGACCATGTCAGATTTGTTGTGTTTTAGCTGATATGTTCTTTGGCAGGAACTGGACATTGACATAAATGGATGTACTTTATGTGGACTTATTTATTTATTCATTCATTCATCTTGGTTATTTCTGTCCCTGTCGAGCTGGCCCCACACTTTTGAAATGTATTATTCATTCAAGCGTAGCTTCAGGCGCCGTAATCTAGAGGGCACACACTTCATACTTTGTCAATGCATATTTCAGCAGCAATACCAGTCTTAAACTTTGAGTTTAAGAGTCCAGCCAGTGTTGTGCCAGATTAAATATTTTTTTACTGACCTTTGACCTGTAATGATGTGTGATATTCAGAGGATGGGCTATTTTAAAATGTATAATGAAAATCGGCATAAAGCGGAAGTTGCGATAGTCTTTTTTTCCCAATTGTTGCTTCTGCAACAAGAAGAAATGCAGGACTGGGCTTGATTTTGTCCATCAAGAATTGATTGGATGCTTTGCTATTGGTGGATCTCATGTGAGTGACAGGTTGCCCCGCCCTCCCGTCATCAGAGAAGAGAAGTCTCTGCAAGAGGAAGGGGAAGTTATTTTGATTTTGAGATTACAAGGGCACATGAATAAAAAAAACAAAACAAAAACGATGATGTGCAAAGATAATTCATTTATAATAAATACTGCAATGTTCTTAAAAAACAAACCAAGAATTGATTTCATGGTGACTTGAAGGAGCAATGATGTTGCCTCATTTGCAATGCATATGCATTCTGATTGGACAGTTTATTAATCAAAGGAGCATTTATGCAGTCAGCTCTGCCATTCATGTAATAGCAAAACTCTCCTGGGCTACCACACTTTTTTTTTTTTTTTTGCATAAATGTAAACTGATTAGAATTTTGTCTCTTAATTTTTTTTTGAAGACATTTTTTGAGTTGGCTCAGACTTATTTTCAAGTGGTGCTCATTGCAGAGCCAAATGACATCCAGCTCCCCCTCTGTGGAGATAATAAAGCTTATAACCTAGGGTTAGAGTTAGGGTGTGACTGGATCTCCCACCCATTACACCCAAAGAGGAGGAGCTGGACATCAAGCTCCACCCACTGGCACTTCTGTGAGCAGCTTCTCCTTCTCTTTTATACTTTCTTCCATGGTCAAATTTATTGATTGTTTAAAAAAAAACCTGCCCACTTTCTGATTAAAATGAATGAAGGGCTTTAGGAAACCAGCACACCACACTGTACTTCAGTCATCTCCACTGCATGAACTCAACAGCCTGTTAATCTTTTCTGATTAGTATGTGCAAGACAGCTGAATCAAAACATGCCCGCCAGGCCACGCTTGACTGTTTCACTAGATCCCAATGTTTTTTTTAGACTTCATTCTGAGCGGCTTCTTCACTCCAGAGTGCTTTTATGTAATTTTATGTGGCTCTTCTTCCATGCCTTCTCTGAAGGTGCTAATTAGGTCCATATGCTGGATTTTATTCAGGTCCTTGTTTTTTTTCTCACCTTTCCTCACACCTAACGTGGATGTGCTGAGGGATAGAGCCGATAGAGCTCATAGTGACAGACCCGATCCAGGCCATGGAAACAGGCTTTTTGTGCTCTGCTGAGTTCACACTTGAAGCACCTGTGCGGCACAAAAGGTCCCTGTACACATTTGCATTCTTGCTTTTATCGCACACATCGCAGGGTTTTAAAAATTTATAATTTCAAGGCTGTCTGGTATAGAGAAAGAGTTCCTTAAATGTCTGTGTGGCCAACAAATTTCTGAATTTTAAGTTGAACTGTATTACAATTTAAAATATTCCCTGATATGTAGAATACATTTTTTTTCCTTCACTTCAATACTTTTTTAAATTATATAAATAGCTTACAAAACAATCAAAACATTTTTTTTTTAATTGGTATTGATGGTCCAGTGAAGAACCTTTAACCTTCATAGAACCTTTTCATTGCTCAAAAGGTTCTTTATAGTATAGAAAATGGTTCTTTACATTAATAAAATGTTCTTCACACTAAGACTAAATTGGTTCTTTTAAGAACCTTTCACTGAATGGTTCTTTAGGGAACCCAAAATGGTTCTTCTATGTCCATTTGGAAAAGTACTTCAGATATATATAATCATGTTTCAATATATAATCAATATATATCATATGTAAGACTTTGAGGTAAATTAAAGCATTCTGGGATTTAATTTATTACAAATTAAATATTTAATATTTTATGTGGTATGCATTTCAAAAATGGATTATTATCTAATGTTTCTGGAAGTACCTCACATGTTGTGTGTGATATATTTATGGGTAATTCATAATGAAATGTATTAATGTGAACGTAAATTGCCATTTTGCACATTTTGCCTCTTCCACGATATTCAACAGGAAAAATGTAGGACGGGACTTGATTTTATCTATTACAATTTTTTTTTTTTTTAATTAATAGTGGGCATATTATATACCATAAGAGAGCTATTAGTGAACATTATCAAATGCTCCATGTGGCCAAAGTAAAATCAGCAGTCAAGGAAAGTCCTTGTAAAATACTTTGATGCAAAATGGTAATGGAAAACCTTTTTTCCCTTTGGAATGGCAATGGCATGCATTATTAAAATAAATAGATTGATTTCATGTTCACTTTAAAAACTAACTTTACATTCTATGGACTTAAATTCAAAATTGAATTACAATTCTGTGTCCTGTTTGCTACCTCAGTTCAAATTCAGCATTTGAAAGTGAATGAAAAGCCTTCTTTCAGTTCTGAATGGCACACAACCCTGGCCGCCAATACTTCTCAAGACAGCTGCAATCTGTAAAGCCACTTGTGATAAAGAGGCCAGTCACTGAACCAGACTGGTTCAGCAACTCTCTGTCATGCTGACAAGGTCAGTCACCAGAATATGACTTAACACAACAACACACTCCATCACATGTGCACACACCCACAACAAATACTGCTGATCAGATAGGAGAAGCACATGTTTGACCACACACTATGGCATAAAAGATTCATGCTAATGCATGTGAAATGTGATATACTTCACTGAACACACTTCATGACACTGTGGCTCCGCCCCTTGTGGTGACATCATCCGTAAGAGAGGATGCTGGGAGATGACAAAAGAAGTCTGTGACACAGTTCACGTATGAGTAAACAAGCTCGCTGTGTGTTTCTGTTGACAATAAGCAGTTCTGAGTTTGACCAGTGAGGTCATCGTTGTACCTCGGAAAGGATAATACACACAGTGAATAATGTTTCTATTGTCTTATGTTATGTTGCTTTAAGCACTTGAGACTGGATTATACTAGGTTTTAGTTATACCAGCAGCTTCTGTGTGTGCCAGTGTCCAAATGTAATTTTTAAATTTAGATCTGAACGGATAAATTTAGATCAAAATACCTCATGAAAATATCTCATGAAAAGACTTAAGAGAATTGTTGTGTGCTTTTGCTTTGGAGTCTGGCTTTGAGAGTTGACATGTTTGGTCTGAAAATCAAGACTAGAGTTTTGACACTTTGTCATTTGGTCCCTTGAGTTCCAGTGAATATTTTTGAGGAGACTGTTGACATACAGTATAGGCCAAAAACATCACACCATTATTTTGGAAATATTAGTTTTCTCTGTTTTATGTTTTTGTTTTGTTTTAGAGTTATTGTTATAAGAAAGTCAATAAAAGAAATAAGTATATACAATATACAATCTCATTTGTATCCATATACATCCATCCAGGGGCACTTATTATATACATATTTAATATTTCCATCCATCCATCCAAAGTCTAAAATGCAATTAAAGTCACTTCAGATAGCATCTGCAAATACATACATTTAAATCTTACTTATACTAATGTGTATACTCTAAAAAATGCTGGGTTGTTTCAACTCAATAATGGGTCAAATATGATCAAACCCAGCCGTTGGGTTAAATTTTTTAATTACATTTTTAACCCAACGTTTGGGGTTGTCCATATTTGACCCAAAATTGGGTTGAAACAACCCAGCACTTATACACTTCTACAAGATTCTTAAATAGTAACCGTATTTTTTATATATAGAATTAAGTTATTGAATGTTTTGATTTATAATTTGTTTGTTTTTCCAGGCATATTTGTTTCAGGTTTATGTAGACCTACACCCCTGACCTTTTTTCAGGATTTTAATTATCATCATCAATATCTGTCTAGATTCAAAATGCATATCGCAACTGAGATAAATAGGCTACCTATTATATAAGGACCAGACAAACTTAACTCCCCTCCCATAAAGTGTTTATTTTCTGTAATAAATTATGTTTATGTTTAACATTTCTAATTCTTTCTTTTTTTATATAGTATAGGCTAACACAAAGCAAAGCTTCCCTTTAGTGACATCAGAAGTCGTTAGCTACCCTTGACAGTAATGGTTTAGTAGTGTGTTATCATGGAACTCTCTGAGGGAACAGTTAAATCAATGTTTGCCCGCTGGGCGCGACCATTTGATAAACGGGGAACGGTGCTTAATTAAGAAGCGCAAAAAGGAAGGATTGAATGAAGATAACAGAATAAAAAATTAAATAAAAATAAATAAATTGTAAGCCTTTAGTTTATATTATATACGTATTTAATATTACAACGCGGGACTTATACACAAGCTGCGCAACAGCACATCACACCCCTTTTCCGTAGTTGGTACAATCGTGAAGTAGGTTGGCTTGGGTTGAAAGTCGCTCGGAGCAAAAATGTTTCCCAGGGTCTGCTTTCGCGTACTCAGGCGCTGATCGCTCCACCAGTAACGATTTCGCAAGGATCTCATGCTCAAAGCCATGCTGAATCCAAGAGGCTGACGACGACGACAAATCTGAAATAATCGCCTTTTTTTTTCCAGCGCCGAAGTACTTTTTTGAACGCAGAGAAATCAGGATGCCCGTGAAAGGTGGAGGAAGAGTTGCTTTTCCGAATAAAAGCGAGACTGTTGTAAGTAGCCTATCGCTGCTGGAGGAATGTCATGTATAGTTTTTCAGAAATAGTTTTATGTTTAGGCTACTTGGGGAAAAAACACAAGTGTTTACTCAGTTTTGATCTGAGATAGTGTATTTTAATTTTGTTTTTTATAATAAGGTAGTTTTACGGAGATTGGTTTCAGCCAATGGCATGCTGTACTGTGAGCTTCACCTGTTGAGTTTTCCTCAGGGTGGACGCTACAGTATCAGCACGCTCTTGTCAACTTTATCCAAAAGAATGTCCTTTTACAGCCGTTTATATGTCCTTCTAATTGTCAGGACTTATATTTAGCTGTTTGGTTGTCGTTTACATACGCCCACGTCTAAATAACAAAACAGGGAATTGTTGTGCTTTCGTTTTGGGATTCGAGCTTCGGAAGTGTTGACGTGTTTGGCCTGAAAAGTCAAGACTGAAGTTTGACACTTTGTCGTTTGGTCTCTTGTGAGCACTTCGGATAGATTGTCGACATAAGCATAACAACATTACACACAGAGTTATCTTAGTCACATTTATCGCCCAGGCAAAATAATAATAATATCCATTTGATTTAAGTTTTTTTTTTAATGTTTACATTTACAAACTAATTTATTTCAGACATTTGCATCAACAAGTTTTTAATATCTAACTTTGTCATTCCATCAAGTCTGTCCAAACTTTTGACGGGCAGTGAGTGAACTGTCCAGTAACTCACTCTTTGCATCAGCTCTAGTATTTAGCATTTCATATCAGATCAACTACTATTACATCAGAATATAACTTAATTAAACTGTTAGTGATGCAGAAACTATTCCTGGAGCTGCTGGGACCAGGTCACCTTGACTCGATTTGAGTGAAACTATGGCTCTGTCTCATTACCTACAGTGAGCTGCCTGCATAGAATACATTTTGGGGCATCCTAGGCAAGTCCTGAATCAGCCAAGGTGATGATGTGCAAAAATGCAGTCTGGGGGTAGGCAGGGGCAGCTCACTATACTTTACAACTCAACCTATGTTGCCTCTTGTTGCCTCATCCGAACGGACTGGTGATGTTGTCGCCTCAGTGTGGAGGTGTTGCGTTCACCCCGCCGTGGCCTCCTCGCTTGGCTCTGTGTTTTCTGTCTGGTTTGGCCCAGCGGGAGGGCAGCTTGGGCTGCAGATTATCAGACCTCATTATTCAGGAGTGAAGAGGCCTGATTCTGATGTTAGGATGAGAAGAGCTGTTATAATCACACCCAGACTTATGGCTTCTCAAGAGCCAATCTTCTTATACTCACACTCACAGAACTGATTTAAAGTCTTCACTACTTCTGTGAGCAACATTCAGTGCATTCAAGTTCACTTAATTAAACTTTAGAGGCTCATTTGTTTGACGGATCTGTACAGATGCAATATTAATATTCTTTTCCATGCAAGCTATTCTAAAAATGAATATTCTGTCATTATTCACTAACCCTCATGTTGCTCCAAATGTGTATTTTTTTCAGTGGAATATAAAAGACAGAATGACAATTTCTTTTAGTTTTTCCCCTCCGTTTGGCCTAAAACAATGTGTTTGTAGTCATCCACTTTGAAGTGTTAACTACAAACAAGGAGTTTTTCAGATTTTCCGGCGGGGTGTTCTTCAGACATTTACTCTTTGATTTTTTGCACCAGAGAACAATACAAGTCGACACCTTGAATACAATACAATACAATACAAGTCGACATTTGAAGGAAATACTTCAAGTTTGCTAAGAAGTATTTCCTACTAAAGCAAGGTGGTATTTGGTCAAGTGTATCCATAGCAGACTGGGAGTGGCCTTGGATGGCAACATTCCCAGTGCATTATGGGTGTTTTCCTACCTATCTGTCAAAAGGGAAGTAGTTTTCTCTAGTCAGGTAGCACTGATTTACTTTTTTTTTTTTTTTTTTTTGCCTTTCTACTGTGTATAAGCAGCCAAGTTTTATTGAAAGCCCATTTTGCCAGCTGTAAAATACCCCTTTAAATTTCTGCCTGTTTGTCACTAAATCATGACTTCTAAATACTTAGAATATAGTGTATGACTAATATAAACCACTTTCATCATTTTCTGATGGTGCTTTTGGTCTGTTTTTGGAGCTAAACAGCCATGGTCACTATGAACACTGTCATTCCTGACAAAAAGAGAAAGTCATACAGGTTTGGAATAACATGAGGTTGAGTAAATGATAACTGAATCTCCGCTGTTGGGTGAACTAACAGTTTAGATAATGGTTTTTACTATTAGAATTCCCTATTGTATTGTTTTTTGCATTTTACTGTCAAGTCTAATCAGACTCATCTAGTGGGTGTCCACACTATGGAGCCCCCCTGACCAAACACGTGGATTGCCATATTCGAATCCGGCCTAATCCACGGGAAGGCTTTTAATTCTGGCCAGTTGCCTTTAATCTCCCACGAGGTCGCTTGGCTTCGGTTTTCCGCTCCAATCATACCTTTTAATTAGGAATCTCTGTTTGTGTATTCATATTAGGACATCATTTCCTCTGATAATAGATGTGCACGTCTATGACGAGGACAAAAACAACACGGAAATCTTGTTTTTGTGCAATGTTCGGAAAGAAATCGCAGAGGTTTTGAGGCTATGTTGCGTCTCGGCACACCATTACTTGTCTTATCACAGCTGGTTTATTGCAAACGCTTTGTGCCAGGCACAAGGGCGCTCGGTTTACATTCCTCCTGCACAGGCTGCGCTGCCATAGTGGTTGGACTCAACAACAATGCTTCCACCTGTCTCTCACATTCACTTTAAAGGTTTGAACTAATTAAACTGCTAGCATGTGTTAATAATCTGTTTTGACACCCAAATTGCCATCTTACTTTAAAGTCTGATTGGAGTGTATGGCAAACAGCAATTGTATCAAAGAGATGTAATTTGCTTCTGCATTAAGATAAACTTGAATTCTGTAAGAACCTTTGTTTGGTTTATGCAGATCCAAGCTAGAGACACAACTGAGTTTTTTTTTTTTTTTTTTAAGCCTAAAATGGGTTGTTTTTTTTTCTCTGTAGTTTGTGGCTGGAAAATGTCTCTTGGATGAGTTTGAACCCCTGTGCTGGATATTTTGGGCCTTTGCTCCACCTCGCCAGGGTGCACATCCTGTATACATGCACATCAGTTCATGCAAGCTGTGAGATCGGTAGGACACACAAATGTCAAGATCTTGTACAGTACAAGATCATGTACTGTATTGTGGTTTCCTGTATTCTCATCAAAATTTAGTTTAATTGAAAAATACCTACTTGTTTTGTTTCAGATTGGCTTGTTAGACGAAATCTTCAGACTTTCCAGAAGTTGTTATTTCCTCCCTGGCCTTAAGGAATAAGATTGAGCTTATCTGGGAATGTACAGGATGAGGGCAGTTTACAGTTTGCTTCCTCTGGTGCAATGCTTTCCTTTTTGAACAGTACCACACCCTAAAGATTGCTGACCCTGTGCACAGAGAAAACTCATTAGATCCCTAAGGCTCTCCAGACGTTGGCCTAATCGCCAGTTGATGACAGAGATTTCTGGGAAGTGCATCTATGTCCTGCTCTATCATATTTGACATGAGTCATGTGTTGTGGATGCAATGAACATTTTGTAATTCCAGGTCATGCTGCCTTTAATTTAAGTTTCATAACCTTGTGCTTGAAAGTTTTCCCTCCCCTTAAGGTTTTCTGTGGTGGTGTGGAGAAGGAGATGAGGACCCAATTGCGAGATGAAATGAAATGGTCACTTTAATCAGGTATATAACAGAAAGGTAGCCGCTCTGGCAGGCACAGTAAAATATAACATAAACAGTCTTTGAGGAAATAAAGTCTGCTCCTCAGATCTCCTGGCAAACTAGCGGGAGGAGCGTGGGTATTTGACGTTCACAGCCCACCGTCCTCGTCAGCGCCTCAGAGTCGAGATGATTCAGCCGAACCCGATCTCGTAAACGAAGCTGTACACAGTGCAGAGCAAACGTAACAGGTTACCAACGTAGATGAAATCACAGGTGGTAGAACACATACAACTGGACACGACACGACAGGACAAGGACACGAGAGGTGCGTGTAAACTCGGGGTATAAACATCAAGAATCTGACGAAGAGCAGGGAGAAAAGGGGACCTAGATGTAGCAAAGATGATTATCGATATAGAGAACAGGTGAGCCCTAATCAAAGTCGATGAGAGGAGATAATGTGGTTCAGCTGATGAGGTGGAACTAATGTGAGTGTAACATAAAGACCAGTAGAGGGAGGTAGAGGAACAGAAAGAGCCCAGAACCATGACAGTGCCCCTCCCTCAAGGAGCGCCGCTTGGCGCTTCCAAGAGGGAACCCCGGTGAGTGCGGAGGAAATCATCAATGAGAGAGCGGTCCAGAATGTCCCGTGAAGGTACCCAACTTCTCTCCTCGGGACCAAAACCCTCCCAGTCAACGAGAAACTGGTGACCCCGACCTCGGCGACGCATATCAAGAAGTTTACGCACGGTGTAGGTAGACGCGCCCTCAACGCGTAACGGAGGAGACTGAGGCGCGCGAGAGGGCGCACGAATTACCGGCTTAATGCACGAGACATGAAAAACGGGGTGAACGCGGCGGAGACCGGGAGGAAGCTTAAGCCTAACTGCGACAGGATTAATGATCTTCGAAATCTGAAACGGCCCGATGAAACGGGGAGCCAGTTTGCGTGAAGTAGACGGGAGAGGTAAATCTCGGGTGGAAAGCCACACTCTCTGACCACAAAGGTATCTCGGGCTCTTTCTACGACGCCTATTGGCAACCTTACGGGCTCGGGTCTTAGTACGGCACAGCGCGGATCTCACGTTCTTCCAGGTACGCTTACAACGGCGAATGAATGCATTAACAGACGGGACGTTGGACTCGACCTCCTGAGAAGCGAACAGAGGAGGCTGGTAACCCAGGCAACAGAAAAACGGAGACAGACTGGTGGCAGAAGTAGGTAATGAATTATGGGCATACTCGGCCCAGGGAAGCTGTTCTGCCCAAGTGGAAGGATTTCGAAACGCTAAACTGCGCAGAAGGCGACCCACGATCTGATTAGCGCGTTCGGCCTGGCCGTTAGTCTGGGGATGAAAACCAGAGGACAGACTGACGGACGCACCAACCAGACGGCAGAACTCCTTCCAAAACTGGGACGCGAATTGAGGACCCCTATCCGAGACGACGTCAGTGGGAAGACCGTGTATCTTAAATACATGCGCGACAAGAACCTGCGCCATCTCTTTGGCCGAGGGTAGCTTAGCGAGAGGAATAAAATGCGCGGCCTTCGAAAACCGGTCTACGACCGTGAGAATGACTGTATTACCAGCTGATGGAGGTAAACCAGTAATAAAGTCAAGGCCAATGTGAGACCAAGGACGGGACGGAGTGGGTAACGGTCTTAAGTAACCTGCTGGCGGCGCGCTACTGGACTTGGTTTGTGCGCAAACTGCGCAAGAGGCAATGAAGCGTCGCGCGTCACGGTCGAGAGTTGGCCACCAGAAACGCTGACGTATAGTGGATAGCGTGCCCCTAACGCCGGGATGAGCAGTCAATTTAGAAGTGTGAGCCCACTGGAGTACGGCTAAACGGGCGACTGTCGGGACAAAAAGTAGGTTCCTAGGAACATTTCGTGGTGCGACGGAGTGAGACAAGGCGCGCTTGACCACTCTCTCTATTCCCCAGACAACCGAACCGACGACTCGGGAAGGAGAGATGATCTCCTTCGAGGCGGAGGAAGTGTCTGGAGAATCAAAGAGACGGGAAAGCGCATCGGGTTTCACATTCTTAGAGCCTGGACGAAACGAAATGGCGAAGTCAAAACGCGTAAAGAATAACGCCCAACGTGCCTGCCGAGCGTTAAGCCTCTTTGCGGAACGGATGTATTCAAGGTTACGATGATCTGTCCAAACCACGAATGGCACGGTAGAGCCCTCTAACCACTGGCGCCATTCTTCCAGAGCTAAACGAATGGCCAACAGCTCGCGATTACCAACATCATAGTTGCGTTCTGCAGGCGAAAGCCGGTGAGAAAAAAAAGCGCACGGATGCACTTTATTGTCAGAGGATGAGCGCTGGGAGAGAACAGCCCCAACGCCCACCTCTGATGCGTCGACCTCAACGATGAACTGCCTAGTACTATCCGGAGTCATGAGAATAGGCGCTGAGGTAAAGAGAGACTTTAGATGGTCAAAAGCTCTTTGTGCAGATTCTGACCACCTAAAACTTGACTTGATCGAGGTTAGTGCAGTAAGAGGAGCTGCCACCTGACTGAAGTTGCGTATAAAGCGCCGATAGAAATTTGCAAAGCCCAGAAAACGCTGAAGCGCGACGCGAGAGTCAGGAACGGGCCAGTCTGTCACAGCCTGTACCTTTGAAACGTCCATACTCACTCCCTCGGATGAGATAACCGATCCGAGGAAGGAGACGGAGGATGCATGGAAAGTGCACTTCTCTGCTTTAACAAATAGGCGGTTCTCGAGGAGGCGTTGCAAAACCCGGCGCACCTGTTGTACGTGGACCTGGAGAGACGGAGAAAAAATCAAAATGTCATCCAGATATACGAAGACAAAAATATTGAGCATGTCTCTTAAAACGTCATTAATTAGAGCCTGGAAGACTGCCGGGGCGTTGACGAGGCCGAAAGGAAGAACCCGATATTCAAAGTGCCCTAGGGGCGTGTTAAAGGCAGTCTTCCATTCATCTCCGTCCCTGATACGGACAAGATGATACGCGTTACGCAGATCCAATTTAGTAAAGAACTTTGCTCCCTGCAGCAAGTCAAAGGCCGATGACATAAGTGGCAATGGATACCGATTCTTAACAGTTATGTCATTGAGCCCACGATAATCGATACAGGGTCGCAAAGATCCGTCTTTCTTCTTTACAAAGAAAAAACCTGCACCCGCTGGAGAGGAAGAGGATACAATGGTACCCGCTCTAAGAGACTCTGACAAATACTTCTCTAACGCCTCGCGCTCAGGGGCGGACAACGCGAAAAGCCTACCGCGAGGGGGCGTGGTCCCCGGAAGCAAATCGATTGCGCAATCATACGGACGGTGAGGCGGGAGAGAAGTGGCCCGGGACCGACTGAAAACCGCCCTCAGATCGTAATATTCCTCCGGCACGCCGGTTAGGTCGCCCGGCTCTTCCTGTAACACAGAGACAGTAGAAACAGGGGGATTAGCAGACATTAAACACTCAACATGACATGACAAGTTCCAAGAGAGGATAGAATTGGTAGACCAGTTAATATGGGGGTTGTGCTTGGCTAGCCAAGGATGTCCTAAAACTATAGGAGCAAAAGGAGAGTGAAAAATCAAAAAAGAAAGAGTCTCTTGGTGATTGCCAGAAACAGTGAGAGATAAAGGTATAGTTTGGAGATGAACCCTAGGTAGGGAGCTACCGTCAAGGGCGAAAAGGGGAGTGACCTCCTTGCGACCCCTCAAGGGGATGCCTCGCTTGCGGGCCCACGTCTCATCTATAAAGTTCTCTTCAGCCCCTGAGTCGATCAAGGCACTACACGAAACTGAAGAGCTGGACCACTTTAAGACCACTGGGATCAAGGTGCATGACTTGGACGGAGAGATGGAAGTAGCGCTCACCAGTAATCCCTCCACTACTGGCGAGCGCTGGCTTTTACTGGGCAAGCTGACACGAAGTGGTTGGCAGCGCCACAGTACATGCAGAGGCGATTAATAACGCGACGTTCTCTCTCCTTAGAGGTGATCCGCAGTCCACCGAGCTGCATGGGCTCCGGTTCGAACCCGGCAGAGGGAAAAGAAGAGGCAGGTGCAGCGGACGGCTGTGACGAATCAGCGATCCTCGACCGATGACGAAGATCGAACCTCTTCTCGATCCGGATTGCCAGCTCAATTAGAGGGTCAAGACGAGTAGGCAGCTCACGGGCGATTACCTCGTCCTTGACGTTTGCAGACAGTCCCTCCAGAAAGCGCGCAACGAGCGCCGGTTCGTTCCAGCCACATGTGGTTGAAAGGGTGCGGAACTCCACCGAGTAGTCTGCGACTGTGCGTCTTCCTTGACGCAGAGTAGAGAGAATCCGAGATGCCTCCTCGCCGTGAGCAGAACGATCGAACACTCGAATCATCTCTTCTTTAAAGGAGTTGAACCGGGAAGTATACTCAACTTCAGCCGCCCATGCGGCTGTTCCCCATTCACGAGCGCGCCCAGTGAGGAGCGAGATGACGAAGGCGACTCGAGCGCGTTCTCGGGCGTAAGTGACTGGTTGCAGTGAAAATACCAGCTCGCACTGTGTGAGGAACGCCCGACACTGAGTCGGTTCTCCAGCGTAGCAGGGAGGATTATTGACTCGAGGTTCCGGACGCTCCGTCTCTCTGGCGGTAGTTGGAGAAACTCTCTGGAGATGATGTACCTGAGTCGAAAGATCCGAGAGCTGGGCCGCCAGGGACTCGACCGCGTGACAGGCAGCGGCAAGCTCCGTGTCGTGCCTCCCGAGCATAGCTCCCTGTATCTCGACAGCAGAGCGAATAGGATGTTCATCCGCTGGGTCCATTTCTGGTCAGATTCTTCTGTGGTGGTGTGGAGAAGGAGATGAGGACCCAATTGCGAGATGAAATGAAATGGTCACTTTAATCAGGTATATAACAGAAAGGTAGCCGCTCTGGCAGGCACAGTAAAATATAACATAAACAGTCTTTGAGGAAATAAAGTCTGCTCCTCAGATCTCCTGGCAAACTAGCGGGAGGAGCGTGGGTATTTGACGTTCACAGCCCACCGTCCTCGTCAGCGCCTCAGAGTCGAGATGATTCAGCCGAACCCGATCTCGTAAACGAAGCTGTACACAGTGCAGAGCAAACGTAACAGGTTACCAACGTAGATGAAATCACAGGTGGTAGAACACATACAACTGGACACGACACGACAGGACAAGGACACGAGAGGTGCGTGTAAACTCGGGGTATAAACATCAAGAATCTGACGAAGAGCAGGGAGAAAAGGGGACCTAGATGTAGCAAAGATGATTATCGATATAGAGAACAGGTGAGCCCTAATCAAAGTCGATGAGAGGAGATAATGTGGTTCAGCTGATGAGGTGGAACTAATGTGAGTGTAACAAAAAGACCAGTAGAGGGAGGTAGAGGAACAGAAAGAGCCCAGAACCATGACAGTTTTCATCAGTTTGGGGTGTTATTTTAATTTATGGTTTAATTGAATTTACGACAATGTTGATTTGAAGCAGATATGCATCAGTTTGTTTCAGCTTTCTGCAATTACTTAGTTATAAAAAGATGCTTCTTTTAGCTGGAGGGCAGATTTGTTGTTTAGAACACTTATTTTGATTTCCCCTGAGAATATGTTTCATTAGCGGATGCTCGTGGAGATTACTTAACCGAGGGATGCCGGCGTGTAGCCTAGTTGTTTTTGAACACAATGTTATAGCCGGGTGGGCGATATGATCAAAATCTTGTATCACGATATGAGTTATTTTATTTCACAATAACGAAATATCACAATATAGTTATTTTTGCTTTAAATAAGGTTTTTGTGATGGATCTCTATGAGCAGGTGGCTGAGAAACAAGTCCGAAGGGACCTTCTGCAAAGTGCAATATAACCCAAAAAACATGACTACAAAAATAGCCATTAACTTCAATGTTACAAACTGTAGTGCCACCCAAGTCAGTTTACACATCAATGGTGTCCCACTGGTCATACTACACGGCTTATGCACATTTAATAGTATGAAAAATATTAGATAATATATTTATTAATTAATATTAGATAAAACTAGTACAGTGTGTTACAATGAAGCTATTGAATATGTTTAATAATTTTAGGATTTGCACTTTACAGACGGTCCCTTATTCGGACTTGTCTCTCAATCGGCTGGTTATAGACACATTTATATTATAAAGCTTGGTTTGAGGAAAATTGGGTTGTTGCTTGTGTCTAGGTTACTGTGATTGTAAATTGGTGTCTGTCCGAGCTCACAAGTTTTGCGTGGGAACGCAAATATTTTTGCGAGGGAACGAAAAGGTTTTGCAAGGGAACGCAAAGTTTCTCGGGGGAACGCAAAAGTTTTGAAAAAAAAATTCTCCCATTTTACATTTTTTCCACCACCACGTCCCTTTAGGGGCTCATTAATATCGCACAGCCCTAAAAGAACATATCTCCCTTTGCATTGAACTTTGAGCGTCGTAACTTTGCAGATGTTGTTTATGCTCAAACAGCAACATTACATAGGGGAGAGCGGGGGCGAAAGTACCATTTTTCAGAAAAACATAATTTTAAAAGATGATGGTTTAGACAGAGATATATTTTTGCTGTGCTCAGTCACTCACAAGTATGATCTATCAATACCAGGTGGTATTTTGTAAAAATGTAGAATGACTTCAGTATAATTTCACTTTGAACTTAAGACTGCTCATGTTACTTTCGACCCCGTCAGTTGGGACGAAAGTAACACACAGGTGGGTCAAAAGTAACACAACAATATACAAGGTAGATACTCAAGTTACTCTTGTTTTTTTTTTATTAGCCTAAATATACTTGAGTATGACCTTGTTAACATGTAACATCAAACATGCAAACATATTTTGGCCTTTATCTTTGCAAAAAAAATTTAAAAAAAAATTTAAAATGTGAATTAACAGTTTCATCAAATGTTTCAAAAGTAACAAAACAGTACAAACTTGAATTGTTTAGAATATTTTTGTATTGGCAATGTCAATGCATTTTATAAAATGTTTTTTCAACATGAAAAATATGAAAATGTAATTAAATTAGCATAATATCAATTCTCAACATAACAATAGTCATATTTCCATCCAGCTGTTTTTATGCATACATTTAAAATGTGCATAAAAACATCTGGATGGAAACCCTGCAACTTCATAGGTGGAGCTGGAAAAGCTATAAGGTATGGCTAAAACCTAAATGTAACTAGGTAAATGGAAACAGATTGAGTGAAAATAAATAGTGACACAGAAATCAGCTGATTTAAATGTGACTTAAGCTTTAAACGCCCTCTCATAAACATCTGTCATATTCTGTTGGTATAATATGACATAAACATGTTTTAATGAATGCTGCAACACACAAAGTCACCACATTAGCAGAGGGACAAAAGAAACACTTGTTTTCACTGTAGCGGGACAAAAGTAACAAGTGTTACTTTCGTCCCGACAGGAACTCCTGACATTTAAACCCAATTTACTTTTATACTGAAAAACTCTGACAAGGCAAACTTCAGGATGTGTTACAGCACTAAATAACCTGTAGATTGATCATTACTGTGTGACACATGAAACGAAAAACAAAACTTGTAATTAGAAAAAAAGTACCGCTTCAGTATTTACTTATCGTACTCGAAAACAGCTTTCCGGACCTAACCGCGGGAAACGATGACGAAATCACGTGATATTCGGCAGCTCCGTCAAGGGTTGCGTACTGAACGTGCTGTCATAGCTTGAAATGCTAATATAGTGAGGGCTCTGAGAAAATCGCTTTGTTACTTTCGTCCCGCGTTACTTTCGCCCCGGTTCTCCCCTACTAACTAAAGTTAAAAAAGTGAAATCATAATCAACCACCCCTTTAAGACGTAAATTACTATGTTAAAGAGGCTATTCGCAAGGACGGGCGTTATGACACATAAGTAAGTGTATTTAACCATCCAATTATAGGTGGCAAAAATAACTCACACGCTTTGAGCAGCATTCTTTGTACCTCGCTTAATACATCTGAGAGGTTTTGACAGATGCCGGATCTTCTCATTGTGATAACTGATCTCTGGCTAATTTGGTTCTTCAAAAACATTGGGGATTTTATTAAAATATCTGTATTAAGTTGTCTGAGATTATTGTGTGTTCTTGTGTTTATTGGAAAACACAGATATATGGATACTTGAAACTATGATCAGCACAGTTTCAGGCGCTACATTTACAGGCGCTACATTTTTATTTCAATGTTGTAATTAGCAATTAATTAAATTTTACAAGTAAAGCAGATTTGTTATGTGTCAGCCTTAATTTAAGCTTGACAGCACCGCAGACAGCATTTTTTACTAAGTTACTGTATCTGCATCGCCTGCGCTGCATCTAGCCACTCCCATAAAAGATAAGCTTTTGTTTCAAAGTTTTTGGCAGAATATGGAAAGTTGTGTGTGGAGTGATGAATCACAATGAAACACTAGTTGCATGGTGATGCTCCAGAGCAGTGCCTTCGAAAATCTGGTGAGAAATATAATAATAAATCCATCTCTAGCACTGTGAAGCATGGAGGAAGAGCTGTCATTGTGTGGGGAGCCTTTTTAGCTGCTGGTATTGGTGAGCAACTTCACTGTGAAGTCATTTAATGCTTTGTTTGGAGTACAGGAGAAGATTGGAGAATGGCTTGCTTCCCACAATTAAAAGGTTATTTAAAGAGGAATGATCAGGTTCTTATTTTTTTTACAACAAGACAATGCTCAAGCTCAAATGATACATACATGTTTGGAACAACTTGAGGGTGAGAAAGTAATGACAAAATAAAATTTTCACTTTTGGGTGAACTATCCCTTTAAAAGTATTTTCATCCTCAATGAAACCTACTAGATCCCCTGTAATTATCTTTGAAAAAAATGCTAATGCTTTAGGAATTACAAACATTTGCACGAATCCAATTATTGAGCAATTAGAGTGTGTCAGAGATGTGACCTCAGACAGACAAGCAGAAGAGGGGAGGACTGGAGCGAGGAGGTGGAGAACGTGGGATGATGGACGAATGAAAGAGTTGTTTACACTAGTGCACTGAGACACCGGCAGTGAAAGCCGATCATTGTTTCTTCATAAATGTTTTCTGAAACAATGAAGCACTCATGCTTGAGAGACCCTCAGAGGAAGAGGAGGAAGGGGGGTTCTGAGTACTGGAAATCTATTAAGTGTGCTTGTATGTGATCATGGAAATAATAAAAAGATGATGCAAGATCTATTTCTCCACTTGTGTGGGAAGAAACATGTACTTCCTGGTGCTCTTACACTATGTGTGTATACAGGGTGTTACTTCAAACATTTGGTGTATTTAGTCATTTAATGCCATAGGACCAAAAGCGCTACATTATTGTCATGGCTTTTTGGATGCATGTATATGAAGTACGGCTGGGATTATAAAATGATAAAAGGGATTATTGCAATATAATTTGATTAAATTATAACAAGAGTTTGACATCATAATGCTGCGCATGTGTGTTGCAGACCATCGCACTGGTGCCAAGTCCTATTTACCTAACTGATGATGAGAGCTGCCATTTCTGTTGCATATGAGAAACATTAAAGGCAAACGCACCAAAAGAAGAAACAAAACAGAGCTACTCATTTGAACTGCGCCACAGGGACCATATCAGCTCGGCTATATGATGAACAGATTTAATTTAGGCTTTTATTCACATACAAACATCGATCTGCGAACATATACAGAAGCTCAACTGAACCTACTTGACGCATGAGAACAAACCTCATTGGTTCTTGCTGAAGCTCAAACGTGCTGCATAACACGAGAATGAACCTCATTGGTTCTTGAGGTTGGTTCCTGCCAGTCCTTTTCTCTTTATTGTAAATCAAATGAGCCAGATTACTGAGGCTCTCACCTTTTGTCTTGAATGGTTCTTGTAGCCCCTGTCCCATTCTTTGAATAGTTATGCTGGTTGGATTAGGAGTGGTAACACTCTGGAGTCTGGGGCGGGTTCCTATACCTGTGAACTTCATTTGCATGTTTTGTTTAAGGTCGTCACCCAGGAGCGTTGTCTCCATTTCTAAGCACTACCTTTAAAAGCTATAAACTACAATATACACTGCCTTAGTTGATGACGACAGCTACCAACAGCTGGTGTTCTCAATAAAGAATCCTGTTGAAGATAAACTGAGTATCCTGACCTGGTCTTAAATTTTAATTTAACTATCATTTTTTGGCCATATCTCCCAGCCCTGATATGAAGGATCTTGGAGTACCATTAAAATACTATAGTACAGTACCATAATATATATAAATATGCCATGATATTATCATCTGATGTTAATTATCTATATGCATACTTTTTTTTTTCATAAGAGTGCGATTTGTTTTTTTCTCTCAACATTTTGTTTTTAGTATTTCACAATATCACAGAAAAAGTTAAATGCTTTTGAAAACTTTTTTATTAAAAAAGTTAAATATAAATCTGTTTTATCTTTTTTTTTTTTCATTTTTGAAAATCTTTGAATACTAGATATTGTGTACATAATGTGTCCTCTTTAAAGTTTGCATAGGATTTAAATAAATCCGGACTAAAGGCTTTTTCTTCTTTTGACATTCTTGCATCATAGATATATTCAACATGATCTATTATTTCAGATAGTTCCATTGTCCTTAAAAAAATGACACTACTGTTCCCTACCACACCTTCTTACCCACTGGCCAGCGGTCCGTTGACATTCGACATGCTTTGGTTTTGAGGTTTCTTTTATTTAGTCACTGCTCTCGAATTCCCAGTGTAGCACTACTCAATCATTCTCAAACATCTTGGTATCCCTCATGGAAAACAGGGAGTGCTCATTTCGTAAGCGGCAGGTTTGTGCTGTCTGCTGCTCGTAAGAGAGTCTCCTGTGTTCATCAAATTACCTTTCAGCACGTCGTCACAGAGCTCTCACCTGATTGGCTGAAACCCTGCTGTGTGGGCAGAGCCTTGTGCCCTTATGTTCCTGAGGGCAGATCTGTTTTTTTTCTGCTATGCAAAGCATTGTGGGAAGTATACAGGTGAAATCTGCTTCCTTCTTATCTTTCATCATTTGTTTGCTGTGTTTTACTGGGATTACTCGGCAAAGCAAAGGAATGTGGATAGTTGATGATCACAGATCTGTTGAACCGCTCGACCTGAGAATCGCAGTGCAGGATGGCTGTTAGGTTTCTGCATCAGGTAACCTCTGCAGGGCCTGTAATGGCTATAGGTGTGCACCTGATACCTAAGGGGCAACCACACACCGGCTGATCGGAGCTCAGGCTTGTCCTGCTGTGTTGGCTTTTTCATAGCTGGACTTTTGACCTGAAAGTAAGCATGTGCTGAGCTGCATTAGGTGCAGGCATTCAAACTGAGGGGATGGTGTGTGACTTCAGTTACTGAATCAAGTGAAGCAGAACTAGTTTATACAAATTAGATGACTAAACGCATCCGCAAGTTTATATACAGCCTTTCATTGTGAATTTTTAAGGTTTTACATCGATAACAAAATTTCTATTACATTGTATGCTTGGATTACCATGTAAATACTTTAGTGGCTGGGTTGATAATACATTTTGAATTGAGGAATTGGCTCCCTTTCAATTCATGCGTGTGAATTTAAATTAAGGGTATGTTTACACAACAACGATGGGCTAAATACAAAAAAAGCTTTTTCTTTGTACGGATGACAACGTTGTGAAAACGATCCCCGTTCACACTGATCCATGAAAACGACTAATAACACTGTATTATGCATGCCAGACAAGTAGTTGGTCATGTCACTTTGTAAAGAAAGACTGCGCACATACGCATTATTTTACTACAGAGCACTCGAGACGAACCCACATGCCTATAGACACAAATTACATAATTAAATTTTTAATAGAAGGCTATATAGACTAAACATGCTATGTGCATGACGTCACGTTTTCACCGATTTGCGTTTTTGTAGTTTACGACATTATGATAAAAGGGTGTTGTTTTCAAAAACTTGCACTTTGAGCCCCGTTTTCAAACGTTTGCATTTTCAGACCACCAAAACGCAGTTGTCGTATAAATTAACAGCCCAAACGCATACAAATTCTTCCGTTTTTAGTTGAAAATGGTGTCGTGTAAACAGCCCCTAAATTTGCCATCTATCTATCTATCTATCTATCTATCTATCTATCTATCTATCTATCTATCTATCTATCTATGTATCTATCGTCTGACGAAAAAGTTGTATATCCTTTTCTTTACTCCTTTATTTTAGTTGAATGTTTAATATAGGCCTAATTATTAGTTTCTTTTATTAATATAGCCTAATTAATTGTTCATTTAGAACTTTATTTTGCTGTGATAACGCATTGATGTTTGTGCTTAATGTTAATTTTTTGATGGTTTGTTTGGGGTTTCTTAGCTTGCTTTACTTTTAGCTGATTGTATAACAAGATTGCATGCATCTGTTTAGCAAACACAGAGAACCATAACAGTAAATATTTTATTGACCACATGATCACTTTCTCACTCAGCACAGCCTTCGTTTATTTGCGGTTTCTGTTTTTTCTTCTTCTTTTTTTCCCCTCGATATTTTGAACAGAAGCTTTAGGCATTAGTGAATGTGTTGGCACGTTGGAATGTGCTGAAAACTTTGCAAATACAAAGATAAAGTCCCGGTGCATTGTATCATGTTGCCATTAAAAACCAGTAAGTGTTCTGATTCACTTATTCACAGTAATAACACAGCCCGTGATACAATCTGATGACTGTGCTTGAGGAATTTACTTGTAACCAAACAGGATATACATGAAAACATCTGAAGAACTTCTTTTCTGTAGTCAAGGCCATTAATTAATGCTAAAGAAGAGTTTGACATGCACATGGTTGTGGAATGTAGGGTCGGGTCAAATGGGAAGTGGGTAAAATTAGTCTGTGCGGTACACATGCCTGGGAGTTTGTCTCTTTGAATAGATGTTTGGGTGTGCGTCAAGCGTGGCCTCCTAATGACCTGCATTGCACATCCTCTTTTGACTAACTCTGTCTTTATCTGCACGTCATAATTAGACAACTATTGTTTTACCATCATTGTTTACAGTTTAAGCATGACCTCTTTCTCTGTGCTGTGAGTTATTTTTGAAAAGGCTCCATGAATGATGCATCAATGTAAAACCCACCATAATAAGGTTTACTTGAGTGGCTGTTTACATTAATGAACCCTCCAATCTCACGCTGGGAAACATGCCGCTATCCTGGATTAGACGCCGCCTCATTCCAAAATCACTGTGGCAGAATAACTGGCGCCGCGCTCCGCACTTGTCCAGACATTTTCTTTTGAAAATTTGACTGAGTAGCGTCAGATTGCACAGCAGGAATGCTCTATTTAAGGCAGACGACGACACTGTGACCTTCAGATCTCCTTACAGCGTGTTCTTCAGTATCGGAATGGTTGTGATGTTTGTGGGTTTTGGATATTTGGTATGCAAGGGTGCTGTGTTTTTGTCACCAGCAGTCTTCACCGTAACCCTTAAAGCAGTCCATCGGCTTCATGCCTTCTGTCCATCTCTGTTTCTATGAAGTTCATCACTCATGTAGCCTAGAAATCTAGACGCACCCTAGCGGCAGCGAAATTGATTTTAGTCTAGCAACTCTCCGTTGGCTTTCGAGCTGGAAAAACCAAACTCTAGTCAGGCCAATCACATCGTGTATAGAGTCGGCGGGCGGGCCGTAATGGCGATAGAGTTGCGACGGTTCCCTGCTACTTGAAAAGAAAGAATGGCTGCTGCTGCTGGCAAACAGCCTTCTTTTGAATTGGCTTTGGCCGCGACTCTGGAGGACTTGGAGTTACAGTAAGCTTTTCTTTGAGAAAAGAACAAAGAAAGGAAGACTTAAAAAAGGAAGATGTGTTCGGAGTTTTTGCCGACCGGATCTTTGCCGCTCTGACTACGTCACCACCTTTGTTGCTCTGGTTGGTTGTAGCGTTATCCTATTGGGTGCAGAGGGAATTTGAAAGACCGCTGTTTATCCCGCCCCTCGGATTGAGCCATCCCAATGGTGAGTTCCCAGACCTAACATGGGATGTGGCTCTGGCTTGCCAGGCTATCACTCATGTGCTGATGCCTCTTGTTTAAAGATTTAGAATGATGTTTTTTGTTGTTTCTTTGACTATGCTCTCCGCGACCCACCAGTTGAGAAACACTGGTCTAAATAAATTGGCAGCCACATAGAACAAACTCTGCAGTTGTGAATGTCATTGTTGATCATTAGTGTAATATTGTCAAACTCTATTCCAAACAGTGATTGACACACACTGTTATGATGCACAGAAATCAGAACCCGTTGACCTCAAAAGGAACCTCAGACTGATTATTGGATGTACAAGCACATCTGTACCCTCCTCTAATGTATGACATGAGACAATTTTAAACTAAATTTCAGTTTTGGCCTTTCACATTTATACGCCCAGCCGGCAGGACACAGCATGAGGATAGCAACCAGAGATAACAAACACACTTGTGATAGGCGTTCGGCCCAGTTTCCAGTCTTCACTGTAACACTTCTGCTTAAAAGCTTTAGCCTGGATGCAGATGAGCTACATGAGGACATGACTGAAAAACAGCCAGGAAGAGTTCTGACTTACATTTTACTAGAGTCCTATGATTTCCGCAATGCGTAAAAAGTGGACCGAATCGTGGAATCACAAAAATCTTCACGACTATTTCACCGTTTTTTTGTGGAAAAAAATATTGTCATATCATACACACGGAAACCCAAAGGTCTTCATGACAACCCGTCAAAAGAAAAGTTGGTTTAACTTGTAGAAACTGTGACAGAAATATATTACTATTGTACAGGAGAATGTACTTCTCAAAGTAATAATAATAATAGGAAAAGTTTAAAAGTTCATTTTAAAAGACTAATAAAATTAATGTTTTAGGACTTCATTTGATTACCACTGTTATTGATAACAGATTTATATTAAATCATAAATCCAGAAAAATTTAAACAGATGACATATTATACTGAACAAAACACTTTTGTTTTTGCCCCAATTTTTCATGAGCTAAACTCAAAGATCTAAGGCCCCGTTTACACGATGGGAAAACGCAGATATTTCTCTGCGTTTTGGCCTGTCATTTACACGAAAACTACGTTTTTATCCCAGAAAACGATTATTTCTAAAAACTCCGGCCAAAGTGGAGATTTCTGAAAATGCCGTTTATATGTTGTCGTGTCAACTGGGATTCTGAGGATTCTGATTGGCTTGCATGGCTTTATCCTTCTCCCCACACTGCCGCCCATAGGTTTGCATAGTTATGATGGCGCTCGACGGCGTATTTATGCTGGTTGTGTGCACGATGTTATTATTGAAAACGGAGGGGGGGAAATATTCGTTTCTCTAAATACCCGGCTATATGTAAATGTGGCCTAAGACTTTTTCTACTGTATGTACACAAAAGGCCTATTTCTCACAAATATTGTTCACAAATCTGTCTAAATCTGTGTTAGTGTCTCCTTTGTCGATATAATCCATCCACCTCACAGGTGTGGCATATCAAGATGCTGATTAGACAGCATGATTATTGCACAGGTGTGCCTTAGGCTGGCCACAATAAAGGGCACTCTAAAATGTGCAGTTTTACTGTATTGGGGGGGGGTCCGAAAACCCCCCTGGTGTGACCACCATTTGCCTCACGCAGTGCAACACATCTCCTTCGCATAGAGCTGATCAGGTCGTTTATAATTTTGTTCAGTGTATTTTATAGGGCCCTAAACATTTTTTTGTGTGATTTCAATTAATTAGGCATGTTTTTGATAACATTTAATTTAACCATTAAAACTAATCCAAAAAAAAAAAAAACAGAATCCAGAAAAAATTAAACATTTTATTGAACATTTTATTTCATAGGGCCCTATTTTATCTAGTTTACATGCTCTTTTTTTTCCAATGACCGTTTCTCTCACCATTTAACATGTTTCCGGCTTCATAGTAGGCAATTATCGGGTATAGTGGAGTTGCTATTCTGAGATGCTAAGTGTGTGTGTGTGTGTGTGTGTGTGTGTGTGTGTGTATAACGTTTCAACATCCAATGCCAGAATCCTGTTCATGGTATCGTTTACTTCGCATAGCAAGAGTGGACTCGGCTAAGTGAGGTGTCATCCCTTCGGTAATGACACGAAAGCTGGGATGGCATCGGTAGCTGTTGTATTATTAGAGGAAGGAGTGGCGCTAGAAGAATTTGTCTCGTCTCCTGTAGCCGTTTGGACGTGTTTTTATGACTGACACCCCTCAACTTCAGCCCTTCCTGCTGCTTGAAGAAATTCAGTGTGTTATGCAGATGAGCCTGGTCCATCCACACATCCAAATAAAGCTTTGGATTAAATGTGCCAGCCGTCTCCTGCCCTACTACAGAACACCGGATCCCCGTCTGAGATGCACGCCGACCCTCTTTACGATCATCAGTTAGATGAAGTGAAGCCTCATAACCGGATGGTAAAAGTCGGGCATGGTTTAGCTCTACTCACTAGTTTAGTGATGGAGGAAAATGTGTCGGCTGCTCAGTGAAGCGGCTCGATTTGTCTCTTTGAAGATGAAACATCGCTTTAAACGAGTCGGAACAGAACAGGGTCATCTGATTTAGGACGCGGGAAGTGGATGTGGACTTGGGTAATGTGCTTGTTTTTCTGTGCTTTGATCTTGATGTATTGTCTAATAGAAGTGTCACTGTGGATCTGGACTTTCTGAAGTGTCTCTTAAGAACATGCCAAAGTATTAGGCCTGTTTTTCTATCATTTTTTTAAAGCTTTACTCTGATGATGTTAGTAAAAATGCTGACACTATTCCATACTTTCTGCCTTTTGCGCTTGAGCAGAACAGAACTGTTGAATATTTTAGAGTGGTTAGAGACAACTTTTAATAAGACATGAACATGGCGGAGAGGCGCATAGATTTAATGTGTTCGTTTCTGAGAACAGTGCTGATTCACCTTATGTCAACTGATCTAACCCTTAATCGTCTTTTGAGATGCATGTTGAGTTTAGTACAGTGCTCACTTTGCAATATAATTAATGTGCTTATTTTTTTACCACTTTTTTTAAGGCTTTTGGCATTTTATAAACAGTAAAAGTGAAGAAATAAAGGAGTCAGTAAAAAAAAATCAGTAAAAACAGTAATATTACAGTAGAATATTATTTAAATTTAAAATAAGAGTTTTCTATTTCAGTATATTTTAAAATGTTATTTATTCCTGTGATCAAAGCTGAATTTTCAGCATCATTACTCAAGTCTTCAGTGTCACATGATCCTTCAGAAATCATTCTAATATGATTTGCTGCTCAGGAATTTTTTTTTTTTTTTTGTGTGAAAAACTGTGATATTTTTTTCAGGATTCTTTAATAGAATTGAAAGTTCAAAATAACAGCATTTATTTGAATATAGACATCTTTTGTTACATTATGTCTTTATTAAATAGCCTACCGGTATATATTAAAATAATCTTACCGATTCCAAACTTTTGAACGGTAGTGTATGACTTTATACTAGCTGTTCTTTTCCTCTAGATTAATGCTGTTACATTTATCACACTGTGCCATAACTGTTTTAAGCATTAATTGTAAAGTCATTCATTATGGGCTGTTAGGTTCTAAAATAGGAATTGTCTTTTATTTAAGGAAACATGTGCAGGAAGGGGGGAATGTTTTATTACTGGAGGAACCATATGGAAAGTGACAGTGAATTTCAAGGAGACTCTTAATCATGTGCTAATAGTCCGCTCACAGCTCTAGCCGAAGCGCTCTGAATTCACTGAGGAACGCAGGTTATTTCTCTGAGCTTGTTAGAAGTCATGGTACATGCAGAGAGGTGTGCGACTGTGCGTGTGTGTCGAAATTGCATTTACCGCTATGTTAAATTGCACTGTAGAAATTGGAAGGGCATTTGTGACCATTTACATCACACAATGATTATCTGCATTTAAAGGTGTGTTTTTTTTCCCATAATATCACTGAAATTGCTGTCCTAAAGGAATAGTTCACCCATAAATAAACATAGACTTCACATCAGTTTGTTTTGCAATTTCGCTTGAGGTATATTGGGGTCTTTGGACTCTATAGGCATGTCAATCCTTTTGCTCATTTAGGCTTGCTGACATGTCAGAGTTTAGCAGAGATGGTGTGTGGTTGAAGGATGGGAAGAAGGAAGTTTGGGAAGGAAGAAAATTTCTTACAACACATTCAGTTTTGTGTCTTTGATACTTTTAAATATATTCATAGATTTATAGTAAGATTTTATATTAGCATATTTGTATGCTTCTTTTTAATACTATAGACACCAGATTAAATTGATTCGAGACACTTGGGTTTCTTTCTTTGAATTACGGGGGGTTGCGGAAATTCTTCCGCACTCCCTACCGTATATAACAGTGAAAACACACCTTCTAAAAGAGTACTGAATTTCCGGATCAAAACACAGGTGAAAAGAAACGGAAACAAGCGATACCTTATGCAAGCATCTATGCATATGTAAAATAAAGTGATCATCAATATTAAACCGCATATAAATCAAAACTACCTAATGTTACTGAATGAAATGTCGACCCAGGACGAGCTTTAGGACTGTGAAGCTTTGGGGGTGTTGATGGACTCGATCTACTCCGTCTGTGTTTTGATCATCATATTGAATCCGATCTGGATCTAGTCTGACAAAAACACAAATTAGGTAGCTTTTTGCTCAAAATGTTGGTGTGTGTGTGTGTGTGTGTGTGTGTGTGTGTGTGTGTGTGTGTGTGTGTGTGTGTGTGTGTGTGTGTGTGTGTGTGTGTACATAGTAAATATTTCACAGTAATATTTCAGTAAAACAAGAAAATTTAATATTATTATTTTGTCAACTCTTGAATTAGTGACTGAACTGATCCAATCAATTAAAATCAAGTCCATCTTTTTTTCTTGTTGAATATTTGTTTCACAGAAATACGCCACATTATGGAAGTAAAACGGGCTTATATCTGTACATGAAATAAGATAAGGCTAGGCCTACATCATTAAGAGGAAGTGTTTATTTTTCTAGTACTTCAAGTCAGCATGATATGGAAGCTGTGTTAGCCTTTTCTTCCCTTTTCTTACATATATCTGAGTGAAACCACTTCTCCAACAAGAAAAACTGATGTTTGCTATTGCTTTGATCTCACGAGTGACAGGTAGTCCTGCCCTCATGCAGAAAAAAGAGAAGAGAAGAGATGTCACTGCAAGAGAGAGGGGGAAAGTTATTTTGATGAAAGATTATGTGGGCACATGAATAAAAATATGTGCATGAATAAATCATATATAGTAAATACTGCAATATTCCATAAAAAAATAGAATTGTCCATTTTGATTTCATGGTGACTTGTACAACCCATATTCAACATTTGGTGTGTCTGCTGTAAGTATTTTCACATAAGTATTAATTCTTCCCAAAGTCAAACTATGATTTCTGTATTGCATCTTTCATTGTCCCTCCCCAGAGTAGGTTGTCCAAGAAACTAGATTACAAAGACTTTCTTTTTCCATCCATTGTTGGAGTTGTTCTCTGGGACAGTTAGTGCTTTATTTTGGAGGACTGCCTGTCCAGTGGAGCAAACAAAGAGCATCAGTTTGTGGATGTCTGTGCCTGTGCTGCTTTCTCTGGAAGTGTGAGCGCTCGCTTGCTCTATTTTTACACCCCAGTGTTCTGAGAAAAGAGTGACTGTGCTCCAGTAAGTCTTCTGTGTTGGAGATTCATTGTTTTGTCATAGGAATGATGTCAAGGCCTTTTTTGCTTTTTGGTCACATGTTTAATTAGTGTCTGTGTTAGTGTCAGTACTGATAATACAAAAGAACCACTTGTATAATGTTTGTCATAGAGCAGCTTGGCACATTGTTGCTGTTATTGTAATACATGTAATGTTGTAGTAATTTCGCAAGGATGCATTAAAGGGACAGTGTGAAGGTTTTCTCCCATCTAGCGGTGAAATTGTATTTTGCATTCAAACGAATAGTGCTCTCTAGCGCCTCGCTTTTTCCAAATGCGTGTGCAACTACGGTAGCCGTTATGTACCAAGAAGCTATGACAACAATAGCCCTTCGTCGAGGTTAACTATACGTTACATGTTCTACTGTTATGCTGCCTATAATGAATTACACAATCAAGCAATGAAAAAAAGCTTGTAATTTAGACCGTAACATTGACTTACCTGTCGAGAAGAAAGCTTTCAAAGTCTTTCTCCTTCATTAGCTCTTTCCACCTGGGTAAAGCTATCCCGTTATTTACCCTCGTTTTGAATTCGCCGGTCACGTTTCCTTTTAAATAAAATTTTGGCATTTCTCCTGTGGCTCGGCATAAGTATGATCCTGAATTATGAAGTACCGTGCAGTGCAGCCTTTCAAATTTACCGTGGCAGTGACACGCATTACGCCTCTCTCCTTGTCAGTTTCTGCTGGTTTCAGTCACGTGACGCTGGCTCTGAACGAAAACGCGACATATTTATGAATAAAGACATTGATTTTAGTTAATAAAATACTTAAACTACACATTGTCCCTTTAAATTGATCAAAAGTGAAAGAAAGAAAAAAATCACTCAACTGTTTTCAACATTGATAATAATAATAAATGTATCCTGAGCAGCAAATCAGCATATCAGAATGATTTCTGAAGTATATCATGTGACACTGAAGACTGGAGTAATGATGCTGAAAATTCAGCTTTGCGTCACAGGAATAATTTACATTTTAAAACATATTCAAATAGAAAACTGTTATTTAAAATGTTAATAATATTTCACAATATTAATGTTTACTGTATTTTTAAACAAATAAGTGCAGCCTTTGTGAGCAAGCATAGAAGACATTCAGAAACATCAACAACAAAAAAATTACCAATCCCAAATCTTTGAAAGGTAATGTGCATGTATATAATATGTACACAACATTTATATAAGTCACATGTAAATTCATAATCAGTAATTATCTCGGTCTAATGTGAAATTGTGTTGGCCTGAATATTTAAATAGTGGGAATAATAATTGTTACATTTATTGATTTTGTAACATTGTGTGATGTTTTTTAGGATGTATAATGAGGTTTTTTTGGTAGTAATTTGGATTGTTGTATTTATTGTTAAGTGATGGACAATACGTTGTATATTCTCCTTTTGTGGGGAGATTTTATTACATGTAATGTGATTTGGTACTCTCCTGCCTATGGACTTCAAAGCGCTTTATGTATAGAAGGAAGAATCTCCTCAACCACCACCAATGTGCATCATGATCCACCTGATGGTGCGACGTCAGCCATATTGCGCCAGAACTCCCACCACACACCAGCTTACTGGTGGAGAGGAGACGGAGTGATGAAGCTAATCAGTATATACTATGAGGATGATCAGGAGTCCGTGATGATGGACAGATTTGGGCAAATTTGGCCAGGATATCGGGGTTACACCCCTACTCTTTTTCCAAAGGACATCCTGGGATTTTTAATGACCACGGAGAGTCAGGACCGCGGTTTAACATCTCATCCGAAGGACGGTGCTTGTTACAGTATAGTGTCCCTATCACTATACCAGGGCGTTAGGACCCACACAGAGCACAGGGTGAGCGCCCCCTACTTGCCTCAATAGCTCTCCATATAGCAGTGCTGCAAATATGTGTGCGCTCTTCTGATTTAACATCTTCATGTCCAGGTCAAGCATGTTAGAGTGTGTGTGTTAGCTGCTGTTAGCTGGGTCATTATCATCCTTAGGTGTTGTGCTAGTATGAACAGAGACGACAGGAGATTGTTAGTGGCCGTAAAACCCTCTAATCTTCTTTTCACCGCTAACAGAGACCATGTCATGAGTGCCTGGTTCATGACCCCTGATCTCTTCTTGACTTACCTGGAATTCCCAGCATGATGAGTTACTCACAGTCACATGACAAATTACGTTTACTAACCCAGCTGTTGAAGTTCATTTCTCTTGGATTTGAGTGACATCAAGCCTGCATCATCAAGTTAATGCTGGGAAATAGATGAGGTCAGATCCGATGGCGTTTCCACCATTTCCTGATTTAGACACTCTTGTTTTGGTCTCCATAGATGATTAAATCAGTAACCGAGGAAGTGCTCAATCTCACAGCTGAACGTTCTCCCTGAAATGTATCGTGGCGTAAGAAGGAATGATCAATAGTTTTAGTTTTACATAGATTTGTGAGGGGTTTTGGGTTTGTATCCCATTTTATCCTGATCTAAATGCAATAAGCCATTAACTGTTTTAAGACATAAATAGTAATATATAGTAGTGATGCACTGACATTTCGGCAACCCAAAATATTTGTCCAAAAACGAATCTTCGGTTATGGCCGAAACGGTGACTATTTCATGTTTTCACTTTTCATTTCACTTTTAGTCTATGCTGTTCTCAGGAGATGCATAAACAAACCTTCACTATACATTATTATATCGCGTCTCCCTAATAATTGCAATAAGCTTTGTGCTTAGTTACTTTTGATATGAAACGTAGTCTGGACTTTTAAATCTTAAGAGGAGGAGCATTTTGCTAAATATATGCACTATATTACATAAATATTCAGTATATTTTTACTTAACCTGTTGTCTTCATTATTTAATGCATGTTAAATATAGGATCGTCATTAAAACAAGTTTCTATTACAGCCACAGTTTAAATGTTTATATTTTAACAAGGAATTGGAGTAGAAGAAACTATTATATTAATAATTATATAATTCATGTAATATGATAATACTTAATACTTACACAATAATTGTCATCACTAATAAATAAATAGCATAAAGACTTCTATATGTTAAGAATGCAAATGCAAGTAGAAGATACTCTGCTAAAGCATTAAAAAAATGTTGCAAAGTTTCCTCAGCAGTGCGCAATGTTGAAATATTAAAGTGAACACCGTTGTCCTGCGGATCGCTGCAGTCTCTTAGGAATTCTTAGGAGTGTGTGTGTGTGCATACGCTAATATTGTATACACTCCATCTGTACACACGTAAATATGTAGGTATTGATCTCTGTGTGTGTGTGTAAATGTAGGCCAGTTGTGTATTAGGATTACATAAGAAGAGGAGCCGGCAGAATTGTAGCGAGAGAAAGAGAGAGAGCGCAGACATGAAAACGGTGCTGTGCCGAAAGTGGGCACGCGCTGTGCAGTCGTTCAGGACTCGCCGTGGCTCTGTGAGTCTTATTTATAGTCCCTCTCTCTCTCTCCCTCTCCCTCTCTCTCCGGGTGCCTAATCTTCTCCGCCTCAGAGCTTAATTAGATTGGAGGTCGGGTGGCCATGGGGAGAGATGAGTGTGAACTGGCTCCCCTTTGGTTGCTGCGTGCGCCTGCAGAGAGCCCAGAGATGGAGGCGGCGCGGAGGGGCGCGAATCGAGGTGCGGGGGGAGTCCAAGGAGCTAAGGAACAGCTTCATCATCCTCTTCTCACCCAGGCATGCGTCATGCCTGCTCAAACTGCTGGTGGGGATGGGAAAAAAGGCGCTTGCGGTGGCTTGATCCTCCAGGGATAAACCCTTCCATCAGCTGCCACCTTAGAGAGAGGATTGTCGTGTTTCTACCCCCCTTTCCTAGATCCCGCAGTAGAGATCTCGGGGCTTGATTTGTACAGAGTTGGTTTGTATCGCGTTAGTGGGCGTGTTTTGTGATTGTGTGCAAAGTTTTTGTCATATATATCATGATGTTTTGTGTTGTGTGTTAGCGTAGCGTTTGGGTGTGTGGCTTTGCTTGTGCTTGGGGAAAGTTCTGGTGTTGGGCATTAATCTGATGTTACTTTTTAAATAAAACTTTGCGAAAGAATTATAATGATTGTGAAGCTAGTGGAACGTAAACCACAGATTCAATGTTTAATTGCAACATAACGAAGCATCCTTACTTGATGTGCGTGTGCAATAATGAGCCGGTAATGCAGGTGCAGGTATAGGTGTGTGTGTGTGTGTGTGTGTGTGTGTGTGTGTGTGTGTGTGTGTGTGTGTGTGTGTGTATGGAGTGGACTTCACTGGCTCCTGTCGCATAGCGTAGCTTTTGCTGGCAGCGGCTGCACTGCCTCTGTTGATCCATCTGCCGAGCTGTTTAAACTCTTTCATTGTCTGGGATTTGTGCTTCGGTCATTACCGTGAGATGCAGAGGGGAGCAGGTGTTTGGGTCTCAGTCTCCCTCAGGTGTGAGGCGTATTTTTAGAGGGACTGGCAAATTAGCGTGTGCGAATTGATGTGCATGTGTGCGTGCATTTGGGCTGGGTGATGAATTAAATATTCACAGTGGTTTAGCAGTGAAGTTAATCAAGATTATGAATATTGCAATCAAGCAAGTTTACTAATGTCATTAGACTAGTTTCACAATCCCCATTGTCTCAAAACTCACAAATATGAGAGTGTTAAGACAGAGATGTTTTAATCTCTTAAAATAAATGTGCAAAATTGGCAAATATAGCTTTTAAGATTTTAATATTTGTGAATCTGTCCAAAACTTAACTTTATTAATTGAGACAATTACTTGTGGCATTTTTTTTTCATATATTTAAATGTTTTAAATATATGTAAACATGAATGCTGTTTATTATATGTATATTTTTATATTGGTTTCTAGTGTTCATTTGGTCATCACATGCCTTGCTTATTTTTAAATAGATGTTTTACTTGGTACATTAAGCAATTTTAATCTACCTAATCTACTCTGAAGAACCTTTTAAGCCATTTCAGAGAAAATGTGTATATATGTGTGTGTGTGTATGTATGTATATATATATATATATATATATATATATATATATATATATATATATATATATATATATATATATATATATATATAGTGTGTGTGTTTTTTCTCTGAAATGGCTTAAAGGATAATTCCGGTATTTAACACCTTGAGTCTATATTGTAGTTTGTTTTGGATGAACAAGAGTGGTAGGCAACATTTTTTTGACAATGGTTCCTCTCTCGAGTTTTTGACTATAAAAGAATTGGCCATGGACCCATTTAACATTGGAGTCAATGTGCATGTCCGAAAATGTCATTAAAACAACCTTTAACATTAGTTTTCAAAACTGTGCAACTCACCGAGTGATTAGTGATGTTAGTTGATGTTCCAGAAACAAAAAGTGTTGCGAAATTCAGTTTCTGTCGTGTTTTATTCGTCATTTTGTAAAATCCCATTGAATTCTGTTGAAGGACTGAGTGCTCGTTAATATTTATGCGCTAACGGAAACGGAAAGGGGGCTGTTTACATTTGGTCGATGTAATCTTTTTGCTCGCTTCCGTTAAGGCTAGCGAGCAGAGCAACTGTGCCCTGGGAGAGTAAGCGAAATAAACAAACAAAACCTTGAAAATATTGAAAGACGCGACCACTGACCAGTGCAATATGAAGTTGAACTCGACTGTGACCGTGAGTGTCCCGCGAGACATAAACATCGGTTATCGCCATCAAGTGGTCGGGAGTGTGCTAACGCTTCAGATTCAAATATTGAGCGGAAGTTACACGGTTGTGAAGTGTCTGAAAAAATAGTTCCACTATAGCAAAATAAACGGATTGGAATCATATATTGCGACGATATATTGTTTATAATCATCAACGAACACCACTAACCACTCGGTGAGTTTAACAGTTTTGTAAACGAACATTATTGGCTGTTTTAATGACATTTTCGGACATGCACATTGACTCCAATGTTGAATGGGTCCATGGTCAATTCTTTTATAGTCAAAAACTCGAGAGAGGAACCATTGTCAAAAAAATATTGTCTACCACTCTTGTTCATCCAAAACAAACTACAATATAGACTCAAGGTGTTAAATACCGGAATTATCCTTTAAAAGGCTTCCTTCAGACCTGGTGGATATTTATAAATACTATATTGTATTATATTTTATTGTATCTATACCACACAGCCCTAGTGTGTAAAATTGCTATGTAACTACTGGGAATATTATTCTTTGTGCATTGGCATTGTGATGTTTTGTGTACTTGTTGGTCTTTTTATATTGTTCACCATCCTATGCAGCTAAAACACATAAAAATTAGTAGGGCTGCCCCCAACTAAAGTTAAGCCATTAGTCGATTAGTCGGGAGAGAAATACTAAACCATAATAATGATAATCTAAAGTATTAATTAAGGTCTCAAGCGCATCCATACAGCTTGCCAACATCATCGCATGAACTTTTCTGAGATCAGAACGTAAAAATCTGTTTTTCAGAGTTTAGAACACAAAGAAAATACATATACATTATAAAAATGAATAAATAAATTAAACACTACAAGAATATGGACAATTAGGCTATACCTGACCCACCATCAAGAGTTTGTCCACGTTGTCGGGGATGTTACCGGCCTGATGTCGCTTTGGCTGATATACAGATGTGTTTGTTCATTCTTGTATCAAAAAACCTACCAATAACCTCGTCAATGGAGAGAGTAACCATTTTCAGTGAATATTATGTAAAATAACTCTGTTTTACAGTTTTATAATTGTAGTCGTAATTGACCACCCTGCTTTCTAGATACCAGCATCGGCCATTAAAAAACCCTATCTTGGTTGACTGCTTATAAATCAATTAGGACTTCCCGATCATATGGAGGATTTTTTTATACAATTGTGCCTTTGCTTTTGCTCAGGTGTTCTGTTGACAAGTGTGGCGGTCGATTTACTGCTCTAGTGGGTACTGGTTTAGTGTGTGTGTGTGTGTGTGTGTGTCCCTCTTTGTCAACATCTAACCTGTTGTATCTGCTCGTGTGGACAGGCTGTTCAGACATGTTAGCATTACTGGCTGCGATCTGCAGGTTGGGTTTACATGCTGTCCCAGCGCCCCTGCTCACCCGGGTCTGTGTGGTGTGGACGGCTTCACGCTGATGGTCCTGTCGACAGGACGCATTTCAGCTTATTGGGAACAGCAGGGTCCTCCTCACAGGCTGCTTACAGGGTCCCGTCCCTCTGAGATTAAGCTGAGCCGGAGAAAGAGGAGAGTCTTGACCTTGTTGTGAGGAGTTTACCAAATAAGACTTGAGGGTTTTTTTTAGGTTAGTTCTCAGGAGAGATGGGTGACAGCTTCCTGTGGAGACATCTCAAGAATAGCAGTCAGGATTTTAATTTGTATATTTTTGGGCTTGGATTTGCTTTATTGGACAGATGGAGATGATGGTATGCTATTTTATTAATTTGAAGAGGGGGATCAGACTTGAACCTGTGTCAGCAGGATGAGAACCAAGGCTCAACATATCTAGAACATGTGTTTTAGGAGCTTTTCAATGTATTTAGACAGAAACCCAGGTATATGAATCTTTAAAGGACCCTCATGTCATTCTAAACATGTTGTTTTCTTTTGTAGAAATGTGTTGTTTTTCTCTTTTCAATGCAGTACACTGCAGTGATGTCATTTTTCTAGGCCAACCTTTAAGTTCGCTTCACCCTGGTTCCCTCGACAAAAACCCAATAGTATTTTTCCATTGGCTTTTGGATTATTACTGAAAATAAGCTCTGTGATAAAGAGTTCATGATTCTAACATGTTTCGTTCATCAGGGTGATCTTAACAAATCAGCACAACTTTTATGAATTTTGAAGCCTAAATACAATCGCCTGAAGGAAAAGCTTAACATAGGCTATAAATGAACTGCACCGTGGTCGCATGCTTTAAACGTCACCACCATTAAGCTAAACCACTCTTTCAGCCTTTTTTTTTTTTTTAAATCTCATGAAAGTTTGAGTTAGAATACTCTGCAAGAGTGCAGGAGATACACAACAAGGCTGTAAAAGCGAACTAGCGAGTTATTAGAAGAGTTTCCTGTTTGTGTGATCACGTTTAAAGCCCCCAACAACCTCTGTAGTCCCATTAAGCCACTTTATAGCAACCACCCAAATAGAAGTTTAGAAAAATAACTAGGTGGTATTACTGATGTTTTTTATGTGAAAATATCTTGTGCTTGCGCTACAGACAGTATTTCAGGCATTGAACCAAAAACTCATTCAAAAAACCTACTGACTCCAGGAAGATGAAACTGGAAGTGCTAAAATGCTCATTTTCACGATTGGCCCGCAAAAATACATCATACTAGCAGCACTCTATAAGGATGGCTCCTGTCCAACAATGACTTTATAAATGTCATAATAGTGGCCTATGTGATTCAATTCCTCCAAATAACAATAGCCGAATATGACCAAATTGAAATGTAAATTTTTATTGGCTGAAAACCTTCCTCACCTCCGCAGCTCTCAAATCGTATTCGTGTGAGTTCAGATATGCTTTGACGTCGGTGAAGATCATCCTAAGGCTAATTTCTTGTCGCTGACATCAAAACTGGTGCAGAAGAAAGACACATTTAGAGGGTGAATTTTCATATTTGTGGCGAACTGCTACTTTAATAATGTTAACGTGTTCATAAATGCGTTTTTGTTCATTAACTTGGTCGGGCAAACTAGATTAAGAGAAAATGCTCATAATTCTTGTTTATTTTAACATTTGCAAAGCCTTTGCGGGGCCTGTCTTTGATTTATGAAGCGAGCAGCTTTGTAATTTTCCTTTTCGCTATGAAACTGTCCATCATTTTCCAGAACAAGAAGGTGAGTGCTTTGTAAAAGCAGCTTGAACTGCCTTCAAATGATGCAGCATCTTTAGCTCCCTCGCTATCTGTCTTTCTCATCACCGTCTTATGAACAACATCTCCACTAGCCACCCACAGAAAGCAGCCCAGTGCAGGAGGAGAGGAGAAGAGCTGTCTTAGCTTATCAGCATCAGGCCCTTTATTTACTTTATCTCTGTGGATTAGTTTTATTTGCTGCATAGCGCACTATCTGAGTGCTTGTGGAGAGCCCAGCAAATGCACATGTCCACATTAATTGTACGCTTCTGTAGTAGTCTGAGGGCAGATATCCGCAGGCAGAATCCTCCAATTAGAGCCTCACGCTAACGGGGACGGCTGAGAACAAGGGGAAGTGTGTGTTTGCAAGGAAAAGCTAAAGGGAAGTGCAGAAGACAAAAACTAAAACGTATGTGTGTGTTGCACATTAGCCATTTTGTCCTTAGGAGGACACTTAATATTCAACAATATTATCGATTTGACTGAACCGACACTATTGGATGAGAACTGAACTGAGCTGGACGATGACCTCACTGTTTTCTGCAGAGCTGCTTTATAGATGAAATGAACGAATTTAATAATTGATGATCTTTACAACGGAACTGAATCAACACTGAACTGACTTTAGCTGAATAATGACACTGTTTTCTTCTTAGAGCAGCTGTACTTCCGAAACGAACTCTGTCCGCATCATTAAATCATTTTCCTGTTATCACTTTTGAAATGTGTATTGTATAAAGCACCATATAAATAAAGATGACTTGACTAGACCTAGTTTTGGTATCAGAGTGATGTCATACGTGATCTGTGCTGTGATTGGCCAGCCCTGGTTCTTTTAAATGAACATTATCACCAGATAAAGCATTGAATTAATTAACAAATTAATAACCAATTATACAACTAATATAAGTATATCCATTTATCCAACCTTACCGTTGACACACAGTACACTCACGTTAAGCAGTATATATAGCAAACCTCAAATGCTCGATTTGCTATATTGTCGAAAATATTGATATATACTTTACCTGCGCACAGTATACTCGCATAATGCAATATATTATATAGAAAATGTCAGCTGCGGGATTGTTTACATTGTCACATCACATGAATTTCTGTGAAGCTGTGTTGAAACTGTGTGTATTGTAAAAAGCGCTATTTAAATAAATTTGACATGGAAGAGAGAAAAGTTTAAAGGACAAGTTCGGTATTTTACACTTAAAGCCCTGTTTACAGATCGTATCTGATGAAATAGAACGGTTAAGATTAAACTTTGGACAGATGCTGCTGTCGCGAGAATTTTAGGTTTATATCGCTTTCCCCCCTCACCCCCACAATGGTTGTCTATGGCCACAGGAAGATTCCTTCCTAAAACACATTAAACTTTCGTTTACAAAGACGTGAAACTCACCGAGTGGTCAGGGGTGTTCACTGGTATGTGCACTCAAAAATCGCTGAAAAAGATGCATTCCAACAGGTTTTATCGTAGTTTTTGTCCAACTCCATGACTTGTATTGAATGTGCTGAGTGAGGTGCGGTATTACTCCGCCGCTTGAGTGTCTATTATTCAAGCTCTCAACGGAAGAATCACGGGTGTGACACGTTTGGCAAAATAGGTCCTAAATAAACCTAAAATTCTCGCGACAGCAGCATGTGTCGAAATTTTAATCTTAACCGTTCTATTTCATCAGATACGATCTGTAAACAGGGCTTTAAGTGTAAAATACCGAACTTGTCCTTTAATTTAAGTAGAATCAGGTGTAGATAAGGATATTGTTTTGTCCAAACAGATTTCTTATTTAATTAAAGCCGACTATTTTAAGAAGCTTTAACCGGACCTACGGTCAAAGTCGCCGTGGTTTAACCTTGTGTCGTCATGGTTTAGTTGAGGTTGGGTTTTACTGTGGCCGCTTTCCAGTTAATCATCAATATTGATGAGCATGTCTTGCTGTTCATTGGAACAAACACACCCTTGAGCTGTGTGTGTGAGTTTGTCAGGCTGGTTTTTTGTGTGTCAAAAAGAGAGATATACAGACTGGTGTCATTCACAGTGTGTTTATGGACATCGGCTTACGTAGATCTGTGAGTTAACATGGATTCAGTCCTCATATGTGATCATTCTTAAAAACAAAGAAATGATGCTTTCGCCCAAGTGAGCTGTGGAAATGACAGGCCCATCCTTCATACACACTCTCCTGCCGTATGTGGTAGACCCTCATTTTGATGCAGTGACGTATCGGGTCGTACCAAATAATGGGGTGTTCACTGGGTGTTCACAGGTATTTCTGTGTAGATACTATATAGCTGGGGAGGGGGTCTTCATTTCGTAATTTTTAACTAATATTCATTTTCATAATGTCATTTTAAGGAATATTCTTGGTTATTTACAATGTAACAGTGAAGTGTGTTATGTTGCGCAGATACATTTTACATACATCTGTTTGGGGTCGGTTCGATTTTTTAAAAAGTTTTTTAAAGAAACAGTAATATTGTGAAATATTATTATTATTACACAATTTAAAATAATTGTTTTCTGTTTTAATAAAATGTACTTTATTCCTGTGATGGTAAAGCTGAATTGTCAGGATCATCATTACTCCAGTCTTCAGTGTCACATGATCCTTCAGAAATCATTCTAATATGCTAATTTGGTCCTCAAAAAAAAACAATAATATTATTATTATTATGAATGCTGAAAAGACTTACTGCTTGATATTTTTGTGGAAACTGTGATGCAATTTTTTCAGGATTCTTTGATGAATAGAAAGTTCGAAAGAACAGCATTTATTTGAAATTTGCAACATTTTAAATGTTTTTACTGTCACTTTTTATCAATTTAATGCAACCTTGCTGAATAATATAAAACGTACTGATCCCAAACTTTTGATCAGTAATGTAAATAAAAAACAGACAAATAAAATAAATAACAGATCTCAAACACTTTTTCAGTTCGCTGTTACTGGCCCAAACTGGACTGGCAGGGATGCTTAAATAAATATCAGTATTTTGTGCTGCCACATATAGTTACATTAAACTGGGAAAGAACATAAAAAAATGGCACACTTCACCTTTAAACTGTACAGATAGAATCTGTGGCATGCCGTTGATTAGAGAAAATTACAGTCATTTTGACTTCTCCCTCAGTTTTTACAAATCAGTGAAAGAAAAAATCATTTTTGAGATGGGGAGGAGGAACTGCTAATTATGTGTATCCAAAGTAATTGCCACAGATACTGTCATGCTTACAGTAAGTTGTACTTGACCAGGAATATTCCTTTAATATTATGTGTGCATCCATGTAATTATGAAATAATTAGTTCAGGACACTTCATTTAGAACCAATTTGTGTATAGGACACTCAACCCCACATGTCACGCTGCACAGCATACTGAAATTAGTGACGCCTGACTGGTGATTTAATGGTGGTTTCTCTCTCTTTTCCATGCAGAGCTCAGGAATGGAGGAGACGGTTTGGGAGCAGTACACTGTGACTCTACAGCGGGTATGAAACTCTTTTACATGAACCTACACAAACTAGCTCACCCACTGCAGGTTTAAGAGTTGCAGGTTTAGATATGTTGTAGAAGAGCGGCTCGGCAGTGAACAACAAATTTCATGTTTGTGACCAAAGAGGCGACATGCTGCACAGATAGATGATGGGCCTCTTAACAAACAGACTAGAGCAAGCCTAACTGCTCCGCCAGCCCCTCTAACATGTACAGTAACAATACCTGAGATCCCCTCAAGATCCAAACTCAGTGTGCTGGATCCAGGAGAATATTAGCTTCAGGATTATGATTATATCTGACTATTTTGTAGCATTATAAATGCCACTTTTGAGTATTCATTTATTTAAAACAAAAATCATACCGACCCCAAACGTTTGCACAAAAGTGCATGTATAGTCATTATTTAAAACAACAACAAAACTATTGAATATGACATGAACATTCTTTTCCCTCTATTCTGTTATGGAAATACTGGCTCACTCTTGTTATTTATTGCAATCCATATTAGTAAATGAACAGTGTGATCAGTTTCTTGTTACCTTCATAATTATATCCATATGGACACGTGCATGTATAAATGAACAGTAGAAATCCCAAATAAGGTGTTTGCATGAGACATAATTGTCATGTAAACATGGACATTGTCACTAACAACTTATTAGCATCAAAACATTTTGTGCTTGTGTTCTCCTTGAAGTGCTTCAGCCTGTCAGATGAAGTTACCCCTCCCCCCTCTCTTCCCATCTTGTCTTTCCTTCCTCCCATTCCTCTTTCCTCCAACATCATGCACAACAGGATGCGCATCTTTTATCTCCCGCGTGACAGATCGCAAGGGTTCACACACACTATCCAAACACACAGACACTATCACCACCATCACATATCAGACTCATCCTGGGAAAACATCTCAGCTCTTTGACATGTCAGATCCCTGGGTTCAGATAAGAATTGTCTCGTCTTATCGCTGCAACATAAAAGGGAAGATATAAGCTTTTGGAAGTTTTAGAAAAAAAACAGGATACTTAGAATGAGGACAAGTTTATATGGCGTATCATGATCTATAAGGGCTTGACAGTACTAGTGATTTACACGCATTTGCGACTAAAAAGTAATGTGTGTAAAATGTATTTAGGAGCACATGTGTGAATTAAAAAAAAAAGTCCCTGGGGGTCCTCGGTTTTTTTAGTTTTATAAGTAACATATTGATTATTTTTAAGACGTCTTAATTTGGGGATGGAAAAACAGGAATCGCAATACAGCCTAATGTGATTATTAAATAAGATGATTTAAGCTGCATGTTTCAAAGTAGGAATGCGGCGCCGTTGCACGTTCTACAGCTCACAATCAGTGAATACTGCACATTTATGCTAATAGAAAGCTGTTGATGAATTACAATGTTTACTTATGGTGTTCCTGTAATATGCTGTAGATGGCTGTAAGAGTGCATATTTTATCTCCTGCATCTTTTTTGAATGAGCAGCCGGCAATAGTAAAGTATATATACCGGTACTAAATACAGTTTGAAGCAGAAATATCGGAAAATATTAATAGAATTAATATAGAATATGAATCTTATTATTATTCTAATAAAATAAATAATTTCCCTTATAAATGTCTCCTTGTATCCCTGTAAGGAATAATGCATTATTTGTTCTATTGTGCCCCTAAAGTGTTTTTAATATGCTCCTAAATTTCTCAGCTTTGGAGCACATGTGCTCTTTGAGAGCCCTGTCTATTTTGTTATTTCGGTATATATTTACTCATGCCTGCGGTAATGTTATATAAGCTTTTGGTTACCTACTACCCCTAGACTCAGTGTCAGTCTGTGCCATTACTTCACACTCTAAAATCTCGGTTTCACTCGTTGCTGTCAGGTTTTATCTCCAGCTTTAATTGGTCCTGAATATATTTGGAGCAGATTGCCAGATCAAGCCAGCGATACCCACTCATCAGACTCTATTTATTCAGCGCTCCTCTGAGGCAGGTACAGCGGGTTGTTATTTGGCTAAGCAATGAGGTGGAACCATGTCTCCATTAGCTTTAGCGTGCAGTGGCTTTCTGCAAAACCGCACTGTGGTGGCACGCAGTCAACGTTTATGAGAGATTTATTTTAAGAGCGCACGGACGTGATTGTGTAACACCGCTGGCCGTTTGCATGCTTCTCAGAAGCAATATTAAGCAGTACTGCCTTGGGGAGGCTAGCTGTGATGTATGACTATGGAAATGCGTTAGTGCTACTTTCACACTGAAAGTGATTTCTCTCTCTTTCTTTTGCAGGACTCTAAAATGGGCTTTGGAATTGCTGTGTCCGGCGGCCGGGACAATCCAAACGTGGAGAGCGGGGAGACGTCCATCATCGTGTCGGACGTGCTGCCAGGAGGACCAGCCGATGGACTGCTCTTGTACGCTTCACTCGCCTTACTAATGCATACGTGTTGAGCGTATTGGTAAACCATTATTTTACACCAGCATAGGCCGGTTAATAAGTATCGAGTTTTCACATAGAGCTTTTTAAAATTACATCGATTCAAAATTGATTGCTGCTTACTGCCCTAACAAATGTCCTTGGTGTTATTGTGCGTGTTATATTAGTGCATGTTAATCCAAAGAGGAAATGTTTTTCATAATCGTTTATCAATTTAATAACTTTATACATTTCAACAAACAGCTTATTTTCTGTTGATGTACTCAAGGCTGAGTAAAATGATCTTAACCAATAATATCATAACCTACCTGTCACATTTCAGTCAAATACTGAGGTATACAATTATGGCCTACATTATTTCACAGAATATTCACTTGGAAATACATCATGTACCACATTATAGAATTTAAATTATTTGCCTATACCATATTTTGTCTTAAATGAGTGTTATGTATTCCCATATTACTTTCTTTAACATGTTATTGAAATCGAAATAGTTTAAACATGACAATAAACATAAAAGCCAATAATATTGTTAAATAGAATGTCTGTATAATATTTTAGACTTGACATTTGTTTTGTTTTGCTTGTGGACAGTGAGAACGACCGTGTGATACAGGTCAACACCATCACCATGGATAATGTGCCTCATTCTTTTGCTGTGCAGTCACTTCGGAAATGTGGGAAAGTGGCCAAAATAGTGAGTATTTGTCAACTTGACCCTTATGAGAGGCCTACTAAAACAAGTTACTTTGGTTATTAGCATAGGTTAGCAGTGTCAGATGTTAACTTTTTATGTAAATATTTGCCTTTCAATGTATTATTATTACCTTTTGATGATAAAAAACAAACAAAAAAACAATAATGTCAAATACATTAGTTTCAAAATGAATATGAATATTAATTAATATTCTATGATTTAAATATTACTGATGTTACCTATAAAATCCAATCAACATCAAATACAAAAGTATTGTAAGATATAAATATAATATCATAAATGCTTTACACGGATACAATTTTAATATTTGAAATGTGTTTGTCAAATTATTGTAAGATCGGAGTTTACATTTTATGATTATTATGAAGATAAACAAAATCTTTTTTTTATCCCCCACATTTTATATATTTTTTGACAATTTTAGATTTCAATTTTGCAGTTTTGCCCCAAGCGCTGGTTAAGGTCTGTTTTAAAACCAATACACATGCAGCATTCAAATGAATATACTGCAATCGATCCCTGCTTAAAGTGATTATCATATAGTAAGATAAATCCCTTTTGATAACAGTGGGCTGATTGTATAAAGACTCATTTTATTCAATTGCTCCCCACAGACTGTAAAGAGGCCTCGCAAGGTGTCTGTCCTCAAGCGCCCCCCGTCCCCGAGTGTAGATAGCCGTGATTACAACATATCCAGCTATTATCCCGAGGACAACCGCAGTGTTAACAGTGACCCAGACTCTGATTACCCTCGGGGGAATGGCGGCCTGGGCTACCCCCGCGACAGAGAGCCTGACCGCACCCTCGACAAGAGCCGGATAGACTACCTGGATCCGGATTACCGCAGCCAGGACTACGACTCTCGGCGGGAACGAAGTAGAGGCAGGAGCACCGAGAGATCGCCCAGCTCTGACAGCGGCTACCGCAGGGACGGAAGTCGGGGCCGGACACTGGAGCGTGGATCCAGCCCGGAGCCTCGCTATCATAAGCAGCAAAGTAGAGGCCGCGGTGGAGGAGGAAGCCCTGCCGGAAGCTACGGGAGGGACCAGGGCTATGACACGCGGAGGTATGACACCCGTTCGGATGACAAGATGGTTAGGAGTCACAGCAGGGACCGGCTGCAGGATCACTCGCCTTCACCCAGCAAAGAGCGGGACAGAGGAAGAGACCTTCATAACTATGAGCCCCTGGAGCCGCCCATCAATGTGATGCTGGTGAAAAACAGGCCCAATGAAGGTGAGAACCTCGGGTTTAGCTTGTCACTAATCGCATATTTTGAATATAAACTGTTTATTTTGAAATGGAAATCTTTTGTAACATTACAAATGTCTTTACTGTAACTTTTGATCAATTCATGGGCGTCGGAACCATTGTATATGGGTGGGACAAGACCCACCCACTCTTTAAGAACAATGATATTGGACCCACTCACTTTTAAATTCAGCGCATATGTCTGTTCGCTTTTCAGAGCGCCGTCAGTCAAATCCATTCCACTTGAGGAATGCCCTAATGAATTAAACTCCATTTCTGCTGAAATCGCTACATTATATTTCTCAACCAGCCGCAACTGGCGAAAATAACCGCCCGTTAATTGTACCCTTCCAGTCAAATATCGCATTGCAAACATCAATAACAGCTTTAAGTTGGCATTGTTGGCAAATGACCATGGTATAGCTGTGCATTTAATGCACGACGTGGAGGCAAAGAACAGGCCGACGTGAAGCCGAGTTTAGTTTACTTGTTTAATTAAAAGGCACCAGAATACATGAAATGGCATTTACTCCAGTAAAAAAATTCTGGAGGAGGACCCACCCACTTTTTTTTTGCTTCCGACACCCATGGATCAATTTAATGCATCCTTGCTCAATTTAAGTATTAATTTCTCAATTTCACCTAACTGACAGCAGATGATACTTTAAAGGGGTCATGACATGGTTTTTTTTATTTTATTATTATGTTCCCTTATGTGCAAATATAGTATTACTATAGTTTTTTTTACAAAAAACTTTTAAAATGTAGTGATTTATGACCTTTTCCCACCCGGTTTCTCATCCTCTGAGTCAAACAGTCTGTTTTGGGGGTGTTTCCCCTTTAAGAGTTCAGTGTTAACGCCCACTGTTATGATTGGCTAACGTCAGTGCCTATGCATCAATTATTAACGCCCCCAGCCAGAACCTGTGCGGATTCGGCGCAACTGTTTAGTAGCGGGGGATGCATGCGAAGCGATGGCTCTTGCAATGATAAAACCTTATTATGTTTGAGCCGGAATCAGAGGAAAATGAACGATCACCACAACAACGAAGACTGGATCAGCCCGTGTCTACATGGAAAGTGAAACTATTTTGAATTAATAAAAAAAAATTAACCCGAGACACTTGAAAACGGATTATTGTTACATAATTTTCCTATAGCTTAATTTGCTAACAGTTTAACATTATTTAACTAATTCCAATGAAATGATAGGGTGTACCACGGACAAAAATGCATGCACAGACAGGCCATCTTTGAAGATGCAGCATTGATAAAGGCAACATTTTTAATTTTCTATCACATGTAGGCCTACTCGAAAGGCGACATATTTTCAAGATTCTCTTATACAAATGTGTTTATATTAGCCATGGTAAAAAGTAAGTTTGCGTCGTCGTTGTTGAGCCCATGAATATTCGGCACGGACCATAGAGCAACAGTTTTCTGGCAAAGCCAAGCATCATATTGGGATTTTTTCCTCAAAACAGTCATCCTTCAAATGTATAGAACAAACGCTTAAACTAACACTGCCGTGACTGAGACGTCCGCAAAACATAAAGTGCATCCATTTTTCCCTGACGACTGGATCTTTCAGCGTATTTAAAAAGTAGTTTAAAGTTTTAAATACATTACTTACAGTTTGCGTCGTCGATGTTGAGCCAAGAATAGTCGGCACGGACTTATCTTTGAGCAACAGTTTTCTGGCAAAGCTCAAAACATTCATCCTTCAAATGTATAGAACAAACGCTTAAACTAACACTGCCGTGACTGAGACGTCCGCAAAAAATAAAGTGCATCCATTTTTCCCTGACGACTGGATCTTTCGCAGCGTATTCAAAGATGTTGTTTGTCCACAGCCAGGAACAGCACATCTGCGGCGTCGTAATTTCCCTGTACACAGACCCACTCGCTGTCCGTCGACTGAACACTTGTGAGGCGCGCAGCGCGCGGGCGCGACAATGATACGAAATGAGCGTAGTTGCCTTGCGCTTTAAGCGTAGTTGTCTTGTGCTGGAGGCGGTCTATATGCAAACGCTGGTACGTCACTTCGTACCCTGACGTCACTTCTTACCATGGATCCAGAACGAGCTGTATTTAGAGCTTGATTAAATAAATGATTCGTTTATAATGGGGAGGACGTCTTAAGCTACGAAACTTGCAGGACGTTTTAATGGTACAAAGACCTCTTATATACCAAAAGATCAAGGCAAATTTGGTTTCTCATGTCATGACCCCTTTAAAACATAGCTTTTTTTGTAGTTTATTAAAGGTGGGTTAATCCGTTTTTGAAATATGCTGTTGGCAAATGTTTATATTTGAAATCAACCCAAACAAACACACCCCTTATTCATTGCTTCTTCGTGGGCATTATTAAAGGAAATACTCAATGTGAATCAATGTTTACACAGTAAATATTGCTATAAATTTGTTGCAAGTTCATATTTTCTCATGCAAATGACCTCTGTGGCAACTTTCTGGAAAGTTTTTTTTTTTTTTTTGACAAAAATATGGCCTTTTTTAGCTACATTATTAAACTACAAAAAAGCTTAATGTACTACCGTTCCAAAGTTCGGGGTCAGTACGATTTAAACAACAACAACAAAATTCTGCCAATTTTATTCAGCAACGACACATTGAAATGATCAAAAGTGACAGTAAAGAAATTTGTTCAAATAAATGCTGTTCTTTTGAACTTTCTATTTATCAAAGAATCCTGAAATAAAAATCACGGTTTCCACAAAAATATGAAGCAGCAAAGCTTTTTTCAACATTCAACATTCAGATTTTATATCACAGGAATAAATTACATTTTAAAATATTTTTTAAATTGTAACATTTCACAAAAGTTTTTATTGTATTTTAATCAATAGAAATAAACACAGCCTTGATGAGCATAAGAGACTTCTTTCAAAAAATCGTACCAACCCCAAACAAACGGTAGTGTATATAGTCTTCATGTTGCTCTGTAAGGTCCAGTATATAGTTTGTGAGACCCCATCTTTCCAAAGCTGCATTATATTGTGACATGTTCACTAAATAATCCATAACAGCATATTTTCATAGTTCATCAATCATTTTTATCTCAATAGTGTAAAATATGGCATATGACCCCTTTACAGGTGCAGAGCCTTTATTCCTGCAGTAGAGATCAGGTCAGATGCTGCGGAAATGACACACAACATAAAAAGACCATCTGAGCTTCACACAAGTCATGTGAACAGGGCAGCTGGCTCTCTCTCTCTCTCTCTCTCTCTCTCTCTCTCTCTCTCTCTCTCTCTCTCTCTCTCTCTCTCTCTCTCTCTCTCTCTCTCTCTCTCTCTCTCTCTCTCTCTCTCTCTCTCTCTCTCTCTCTCTCTCTCTCTCTTTTGACTCTCTCTCTCTCTCTCTCTCTCTCTCTCTGACTCTCTCTCTCTAACTCTCTCTCTCTCTCTCTGACTCTCTCTCTCTCTCTCTCTGTCTCTCTCTCTCTCTCTCTCTGTCCGTCCTATTGTAATTATCCCATTTATTTATTTCACTCTCATTCTGTTTTCTTTAGACCTCCATACGCCCATCCTAAAACTGTGTCCTCAGTAGATTTTGATGATATTTTAATCTGATTTATTTATGATGGCCCTGTCAGGAGATTTCAGAGGAGATACATTCTTGTGACTTCACATAAAGCGGTCCGTCTCTTCCGATTTCCTCACCAGCTGCTCATAACCCTCAGCTCAGAAGGGCAAAGCGGGGAGCGCTGTTTATTACCAGATTATGCCTTGGGTTGGAAAACAGGAAACGTTTTTCTTCAGAACAATATTTGATCCAAAAAATGTTCATCATATTTAGTTCTGTTAGCGGTTCTTGAGCGTTCAGAGCTCTGATTCTGCCTGTCAGATCAATATTCCATATTTTCAGTTTCAATTTGTTTGACAGCTGGAGGGATTGCTGAGTACTTAAAAGGGTCAAGGTCATCATGGTTGTTAGGTTCATGTTAGCGTTGCGGAACAGAACCAATGTTTCATTGTGTTTCGTTGTAGAGTACGGCCTCCGGCTGGGCAGCCAGATCTTTATCAAAGAGATGACCAGCACTGGATTGGCTGCCAGAGATGGAAATCTCCAGGAGGGCGACATCATTCTCAAGGTTCCTATAAGACTCTTCACACAACAGCCATATTCATACATGAAATCTATCAAATAGCTAGAACAACCCAGTAGCTTTCTGTGTTTAATATGTCATTGTTGATATTGTTAACTAGAACTAAATATATTAAAAATCCAGTTAATAAAATATAAATATATATTTTGTATTAAATATATATTTAATGAGCGATGGCTCGTGGTACCATCACAGAGAGCCACAAAATCACTCTCCAGAACATTCTCATTCACGGTTCCTTGCTGGTGGAATGATCTCCCTACCCTCGTCCGGAATGCAGAATCCCTAACTACATTCAAAAGACAACTGAAAACTCATCTCTTCCGTGAGCACTTGACATAAAAAATTTTTTAATCCTTTAATCCTCCCTTGTTTGGCTTATGCTACTCTGAGCAATGCCTGAACTTTGTATTTTGAGCACTTCTTGCGTTATTTTTGCCTCTTCACGATGACTCGCTTGCTGTAGTCCTCAGTTGTAAGTCGCTTTGGATAAAAGCGTCTGCTAAATGACTAAATGTAAATATTAGATGAAAACGGTTATCTTAAAAAAAAAAAACTTAAAAGAAATTTAGAAATGTTGTCGTGACAACTAACTGAAATAAAATGTTTTAGTTGAAGGTCTAAATTAGTAAAACTGAAATAAATTAAAGCTATATTGAAATATTAAAAAAAGACTAATATAAATGACAAAAGCATATAACAAAAAAACTAAAACTTAAATTAAAATGAAAACTGGCAATGTAAAAATAAAATCTAATTTAAAATGTTATTTAAATACTATAATAGTATATACAGTAAATAAATAATACTAAAAAACACTGCACATGGTTGCTGATGGCTAATATAATGTTGCAATTCCTGATTTCACACAATTTAAAGACAGTGACACACACAATTTATTAAATTAACTTTTTTGATTATTTTACAGTACATATTTAACTTAATTTTACTTAATATTTACGTATCAAATGAACTATGAAATAATAATATCATATAAAATAATATATTTTAAATTGAATCTAGTATTTGACATTAATATTATTAGTAAATGCAGTGACGGTATCAAGGCAGATAATCAATAATTATGATTTATGTTTTTATCATGAAAAATATCTGCCGATTTATCAACCTTGTCAATATATATACAGTATATATATATTAGTTGGGGTGACTGTTCGCACACCTCCACCAAATTGGCATTCCAAACTCAAGCCCTTTGACATCAGACTCATGTCGTAGCACCCTAGCGTTATGAAAGCTTGAACCAATAATGTTACATCTTTTCTTTTTTCCAGATCAACGGAACGGTGACCGAGAACCTCTCTCTGAGTGACGCCGGCAAGCTGATTGAGAAATCACGGGGCAAGCTGCAACTGGTGGTCCAAAGAGATCAGCGGCAGGTCCTGGTGCGCATCCCTGCCCTGGCAGACAGCGACTCGGAGCCTGACGGTAAGTTTCTTCTATCATGCAGCACTTGTCCATAGACTAGTCTCCATTACAGCGCTTCCTGAGCCGTGGTGCTCACCCTCTGGCTGTTTGCTCTCTAACTCCACACTTTAATTAAAAGCAGATAGCATGAATTGGCTCTGATAAATCAGATTAGTAATATCATGTACACATTCGCCAGGCGCTGAGGCTGTAATAAATTACAGTTAATTATGCGAATCACTATTAATAGACTCGAAATGAGTGTCGAAGCACAAAACTCAATTTGTCACCGTCTGTGTCGGAGCATGGTTATCATCCACTGGCACAATTTCAACTATATGCCATGGATTTAATAAGTCTACAGAGGTGATACCGTTAATGCAGTCGGACATGGCTTATAAAACTTCCTCTGGCTGTATAGTTATAGATTGATAGTACAGTATATTTAACAGGAACACATAGTCATTTAGAAATTACAAGACTATTGTTTTTAGCAAAGAGCTGAGATTTACTGACTCCATTTATACCTGCTATTAACATCCGTCTCGGGTTATCTGACCACTAGCGGACCACATCAGAGACAGAATAAAGAGACAACCCATTTGTAGAAAAATTAATGGGAGGAATCGAACACTCAATATGGCAATATATTAAGGGAAGTCCCGCATTTCTGATAAAAGATACAAAGGCACCACTATTTTTTTATTTTTTTATTCCTGAAAGCACATACAAATAGTTTTGTTGTTCTTGTTTTTTGCATGATTTTTAATTATTATATATATATATAATTTTTTTTTTTTTTACTTTTAAAACATTGAGTGGTAGATACAGCTTTTAAAGAAAATGTACATCAGATCGAAAAGTAGAAGCCATAGCATATAATTTATTATAATTCACACATACTGTATAAATGTATTAAAATTTTGTAGTTTTTTCAAGAAAATATATATTTATTTTATAATTACATCGTTTATTATATTTTTTTATATTGCATTATTTTGTATGATTTTATATATATTTACTCAATTATTTAATACATTTAAATGCTAAACACTATTATAATAAATTGATTTTAAAGAAAAAAGTTATATTATATATATATATATATATATATATATATATATATATATATATATATATATATATATATATATATATATATATATTTCTTTTTTATTTTTATTTTTTTGTGCATTTATATAAATGGATGTTAATAGCAGGTATCTTAACCTTTCTATCAGATACATAGGCATCATTGTTTGCACTTAAACACAATGAATATTTTAACACCAGAAAGATGCGCTTGCCTGAGAAAAAGCAAACAGCTTACAACAGAAATGCTATTTTTGTGTTCTCTTTTTACAGATAATACAGATATGTCATACTTTTAGCTGATGGACCGCTGAGACACAACATAAAGTCTGGTTGCCTTTAATCTTTAATCATGACTGTGCCTCGTCAAACCTGTAAAACTTTCACACTGTGCTCTTATGTTTAATGCTAACCTCCTTTTTTTTTTAATACCTTCTTTAACAATAAATAAGTCTGCTCAATGTTATGTCTGTGTGGTGGTGACTTATTTATCATAAAGGAGAAAGCGTGTCTGGAAGGATGACAGTCTCTCAGCTGCTATTTCATGCTCTTCAGCTGTTATTAGGGTGGGACAGCTGGATATCGCATGGCTTTTACAGATCTACCATCCTCAAGGTATTAAATGCAGGTGGAAGTAAATTTCAGTGCAGAAAAAGCGTCTGCTTGTCAAGTGGGGCAGGGCAGAACAGCTAAATGCATTTCCATTTCATGTTTGCATTCATCAGCAGTGGAACATGAGTCACTGTGTGCATTGTGCATGCTGCTTCGAGTTAAATTGAGATGTGATTTACTCCCTGGCATAAAAATGCAGCATGTACTGTTCATTGCCTCTTAGGCACCATTGTGCTCTACTTTTCATTTTGACTAGATGATGTGATAGCCGGCTTTCAGCTATTTCCTCATTTGTATTGTTCATTGTATTCAAGAAACTGTGACTTTGTAGTGTAGCATGCTTGAACACGTTGAACCGTGACGCTCAATGCTTACTGTTGTAAATCAGCACTGTCCCCTGTGTCTTTATCTTCAATTAGTTTTGTATGCAATTGGATGTCACCCCTACATGTGTTTCATTGTGCTATGTCAATTCAGGTAATTGTGTTTAAAGACAACATGATGGCAATAGAATTCACAATGCATTTGACTTCATAATGCAGCTTATTTCTATGTAAAACAGTATGTTCAATGGGAAATTATGTCAGGTGGGACTTGACTGTGTGCTGTGGGATTTTAATGAATTGTTATGAAGGGGGTTTGGTTATGAATGTTTCTTTTTAAGGAAATAAAACAAGACCAGGGACATGTGTTTCAGAAGTAAATAGTTACATTTTTTATATGTTGTCTTTTAACACACTATGAACAGTGGAAGCACATTTGTTTATTCTCAGTCACTAGTCGGTCTGGGCGATATAGGGAATATCCATAATATATATCACTATTTTACAGGTGAAATAAAATTGTCATGTTAGAAATATTTTTTTAATGTTATATTATCATTTAATTAAAACAAATATATAATCAATATATTTGTATATTATTTTATACTATTAAATATAGTATACATATTATAAATATTACTAAATGTCAATATTATGTTTATAAAATATAATGATATCTAGAAATGTTTATATATATATATGTTACATTGCTTAATGTTAGTTCTTAATGTTAGTTAAAGTTAGATTAATGAATAAAAGCAAATTCATTGTTAGTTCATGTTAGCTCAGGTCCATTAAATAATATTAACTGATACAACTTTTGATTTCAATATTGTATTAGTAAATATTTAAATTAACATTAACCAAGATGAATAAATGCTTTAATTAACATTAACCAAGATGAATAAATGCTTTAGAGGTTTTTTTTAAACTAATGTTAACATCTGGGACCTTATTGTAAAGTTTTACTCTATGGTATACACACACACACACACACACATATATAGTCCCCACCCCCTCCGAATATATCAATATCAAATATAGTCATTGCAATATCGCCCAGCCCTAGGGTCTAGCTAGCATTAGCATGTATGTATGTGTGTTTGCTCTCTTTCATTCTCTCTGTTGCTCTGCATGTGTTGTCACAGTAGCGCTGCGGACTAAATCCAGCCCTGGCCGTGCTGTTTTGGGTTGTAGTCAGGGAGTATACAGCAGCTGTCTCTACTCTGTGGTTTGTCCTCCCCCTCGTAAGAGACAGAATGTAATTTCATCCCCACCCAACAGATGGAAACACCAGCTCCCTGATCCTCCCTGATGTTCTCCTGAATCTGTGTTTACACGCAGACTAATAATCCGCAAATAATCTGACCGATAGCCCATCGGAATGAAAATCCCTCAAGTACAGAACAGTTAGGGGGGAAAAACAATTTCAACTTGATCTGAATAAATTAAGATATTGGGATCCTGCTTCTGATTTTCCATTTAATAAATTTAGCAACATAAGAAAGCTTTTTTGGGGGATAATTTTAGATACACACTGAATCGACTTTCTTATTCAATCAGCTGACAGAACTCGAAAGCTTCTTGTTCTTAAGATAACGTGACACTTGATGCTGCTCTTGAACGGCTTTGCTCAGAAATTAAAGTTCAGAATAAATGTAACATGCATGTAAACATGTTTTAATCGTGCTGCAGATTTTAGGGAACATATAAACAGTACATTTGGAATCTGTAGTCGGATTGAATTTAATTTGGATCAAGGACAATTTGTGCATATAAACATAGAGGATAAAAGTCACATTTAATTTCACAAAAGTAGCTTTTTAGCTCAAAAGTTACTTTTTCAAGTATTTGAACACTTTCAAGTTGTCAATTTTGTGTGTGTGTGTGTGTGTGTATAAACTACAACAATTTTTTTATATTTTAAATATTGTAGAATATTATGTTTATTATTTTTAAAAATCAATATCACTTTTCCCCCCTTTTTTGTGTTTTGGTGGTTTTAAACATTTAAAAGCCCTTAAACATTCTGTTTATTTTCATGTTTAAATTACATTTTGAATCCCAGATTTCATTGTTGTCTCAGACTTTCTGACACCACTGTAATATCAAACATCTGTATCACTTGCAGATTTCGGCCCATCCTGAGTAAAAAATGTCCGCAATTTTTTTAAATACTGTATCTACAGCCAGTGCTGGGATCATATGTGTGTCTGTTTACTGTGTTAGCTCTAAGCATGATCCCGCTGAGCTCTGAAAGCAGGTGGGCGGCAGTGTCCTTTTGCTCTGTTATGGATGGAGTGTGTTGTAGATTTGCAGGACAGGCATGGCGTACCGCCCACCAGCGGCGCTCAGAAGAGCGAGAGGAGTTCTGTTAATGCACTGGACATGCACTTAGATCACCAGCAGACCACACAGTAACTCTTTTCTTTTTCCCCGGCCGTCACTACTTCTGTCCTGCTTTCTCTTTCAGGGCGATGCTTCACTTTCCTTGCTCTGCGTCTTGGTGGTTTCACTCGTTTTCAAATAATTCCTAACTTCCCTGGACAATGTAGAGCTCTAAAATGAGAAATTATAGGAATAGTTCACCCTCATGTCGATGTAAAAGACTTTCGCAAAAAAAATTAATGATTAGAAGAATATTTGGTCAGATAACTGTGACAATGATACAATAAAACATAAAAAAGTAGTTCATATGAGTCAGACCAAGACTTACATTTTTATTTAATGATAATCTGTTAATTGACCGATTGAACTATTATACTGCATGATTCTTTCACGAATCGACTGATCAGGTTCTCCGTTGTCTTACTGACTCTGTGATTTGGTTGCAACGATTAGTTAACTACCGGTACTCAAAAATGAATCAATAAAGATGTCTTAAAGTCTTCAAAATCTCTTTTAACTCAAGAAAGTCAGTCATACAGGTTTAGAATGACGTGAGGTTTCCGTTTTATTTATTTTCTATTTTTTGGGGGGTGAACTGTTCCTTTTAACAATCAAAGTATCTTTAACGTATGCAAGCACTAGCTGCTTTTCGCACACACATCTGCTCTCCAAGGCAGTTGCTGTAGATGTCACTTCCTCTCTGTGCTTTTTCTCTACCTTTCTCAGGGTATTCATAATCACACCTGTCCAACACACCTTCTGCCTCTGTATAACACTGCTATTAGTCTCTTCATGAAAGCTTCATACAATTCTGGACATTTGAGTCATGTTGGCATTGTAAATCTCCATGATTTGGGTCAAAAAGGCTATCCTGTGGTCAAAATCACAGTATACTGTATATAAACAGAAATGATTGTTATAACGGGGCAGATCTTGGCAAATTAACACCAAGTCGACAGTAACATGGTGGTTCGTTCTCTGTGGTTGTGGGTCCATTTAATTCTGTCTCTCCTGGGCCTCGTCTCTTTTCTGTCCAGAAACTAACAGAAGGAAAGTCCGTCTCTTCTCATTGTAGACTTTTGTTTCTTTCAGATATTTCTGAGATGGAGTCTTACCATTCCTACTCGCCTCAAGATGACCAAAGGTCACGTCAATCCGACCTTTCCTCGCACTCTTCTAATGACGCAGCGCGAGAGAATGCCAGGTGCGCACAGCTTTAAGATCAGCTCTAGATATTTTCAACACACATTAGGGATGATGGATAATACAGTAGCTCTAAAAAGTATTTGGACATTTAAAGGGATAGTTCACCCAAACTAGCAAATTGGCTTACACAAAGATATTTTGTAAATGTGTTTTTTTTTATCTGTGCAATGAAAGTCAAGTCACCTTTATTCATATAGCACTTCATACAATACAGAGCTTCAAAATTATAAACTGGACGATAATGATGCAAACTTCATACAGTATGAGATAAATTTCAATTATTCATTCATTTTTGATGTAGCCTCGATTTTTGTGAATTTTTTAAAATATATATTTTGTATAAAATGTTTAGTGCAGTGCATTTATTTTACAGTAAACTTAAACTTCTGTAACTTTTTTTACCCTTTAATTTTTGGAAGTGCTTTTGATTTTCTTTTTTACAAAAGAGACTAAGGTCTGTATTCCAAAGCGTTCATGAATTACAGCCATTTAAGTTTGAATAATGTGCGTTTATGTTATTTAATGGCATTTTTTTTAAAGACACTGCAAATGCACCTTTCAGTCAGAATATTTTGTTAGCTCAAGACATTCAGCAGCAATTGTCTAATGTTAGTGGAATATGTGTATTTTCAGTCAGAAACTGTCAGATCAAAACCAAAATTTATCTGTTGTTGCATTTATTTTTAGGGAGGACCCTCAGAGCCGACTCGCAAAGCCCACTGTAACATCCTCTCCTTACAAAACTCCAGAGGAGCCGCTTCCAGTCCAGGAGGAGAGAGCAGAACCTCAAGAAGAAGAGCCACCACCACGTAGGAACATGATTCTCTGTATAGCCCTCATAGTTTGATAGTAGAAAAAGATCTAAACTTTTGGTTTATAGATGAATTATGGTTTGATACCCTCTGGCAGAGGATTAGAAATACTTGTCAATTGTCAAATGAGAGTATAATTGGCTTTGCTGACCAAATAAAACCAGACGAATGGTTGTCAGAAACGTTGAAACTGCAGCATTACATACAGTAGGTTAAATGTTTTGACCCTCACGGATGTTAGTGATTCAAAAATCACCAAAACTCCTACAAAAGAAAACATCTGTCATTACTTCTGACATTTACCATTTGAAGTTTATTTAGAATAACTAAATGTGTCACTAAAAATAGTATGCAAAGAAAACTGCTACCCAATTGCAATGTCATAAGAACATTATTTGTTTATTTTGTTTTATCTTTTAAATAAAATGTATGCTAAATACATGGTAGGTTCAAAAGTTTGGGGTCAGTACGATTTCTTTGGTAGAAGTCTCTTACCCTCACCAAGACTGCATTTATTGCTCCGTAGTGTATTTATGATTTTGATTTTCGGGTCTGTCTGCTTGCAGTTGTTTCAGAATTAAACTGATGCTAAATAATTTTTTGTTCAATGTGCAGCAGCATTAAAGACAACACCCAAGATCCTGCTGAGACCGAGCCCAGAGGACGAGGCCATTTATGGGTGAGTGGATGCTGTGAATAACCCGCAGGTTCAACCCTCCTCATGCATGATCTTATTCACTGAACTAAGATCTTATTCACAAGCTGTAAACCTGAGGACTCACTGAGGGCTGAGTTTAGATCTGTAGATGGGGCTGGAGTTCAGCCCACACAATATTGTAATCACGATTATTTAACATGATTATGAGTGGGCTATATCACCAAAACCTTAGATGAGTCATTTATTTAATGATAGCAATATATATCACGTATCTATTTACTGGAAATAAGGTTGCTGTGATATCTAAATTTTAAAAAAACAGTGCAATTTCACAATTTTTCATACTAATTTTTCTCTACACATATTATTTTCTCCCAACATTTTATATATACTTAAGACATAACCGACTGGGTTTTGCCCAGCATGGACATATTTTTGCATGTATTGACCATTTAGCCATTTAGGAACGGAATGAGGCATAATAATTGTTTTATTTCAATTATCGTATTTTCATAATCGCTGGAAGCCGAAATCGAAACTCAATTTTGATTAATCGCACTGCCCTACGCATTATACAGACCAACGCTCCAAAGCACCAGCGCACTTGGAGCCGTTTGTCTGTATATCTGTTTTTTTTTTAAGTAACAGTTCACCTCACCCAAAAAAAACGTTCTTATCTTCTTATTATTGTTAATAATTCATATATATAAAAAAAGATTATTAAAGAGGACCAATTATGCTTTTTCACATTTTCAACTTTCTCTAGTGTGTAATGTTGCTGTTTAAGCAAGAAAAAGGTCTGCAAAGTTACAAGTCATAAAGTCACTCCAAAGGGAGTTATTCTCTATATCACTAAGCACTGTTTCTGAACTCCTTGATACGCCTCGACTGTAGTCATGAGTTTTCTTCTGGAAACGTACATGTCACAATATTCCTCATTTAAATAATTCCTACCCTAGGCATAAGCAAAAAAGGGGACAAGGCCTGGTTGAGTTGCGTTAGTAGTGTGCTAAAACTAAGGGCGTGACATTTCAGAAACAAGTTGGAAGCTGATGACCAATCGCAATACATTAATCCAGCCAACCAATCAGAGCACATTGCACTTTTCGGAAGGAGGGGTTTCATAGGCTATGTCTGGACTGTCAGTCCAAATCCAATTTTTTGCATATCCTTTTGAATACAAGTGTGAAATGTGATTTTTTTTTCTTCTTCAAATTCATTTCAAACTACATTCATATGTGGGTTGAAATCCTATTCATATAGAATTTCTGGAAATCGGTTTCAGTCGGACTCCTCTGATCGGATTTCGTGTGGTTTATGTGACTTCCTCAAGCCACGTAAAATGTAAACGTCAGACGTTGTTATAGAAAACATGCTGACAGTTGCTGTAGAAACAAGGTTGTGTTGTCGCAAATTGTCGGATGAGCAGAAAATGACAATATAACAGAGACATGTTTTGAAACAAGCGGAGACGACAGCTTGGAATAAAGCCACACACACCAGCCTCAGTTTCTGCCGCTGCTTCAGAAAACACAGTAGTCCAGAACAGCGGCTACATATTGTCATGTTGTAAATAAGACAACATCTGTATTGCAAACCCCTCCATGTTTTGGTGGTTGTTGTTGTTTTTGTTGTTGTTTTCGGTGTATGCCTACCTACCAACATAAAATCATTGCCATAGAAACCAATGCAGATATTCCGAAAAACAAGAGAGCGGCATTGACACACAAATCGTATCTGAACAGTTGAGATACACAATGTGGACGTCAATAATTTTTGATCAGATTCCGATCGATAAACAAATCGGATTTGGACTGACCGTACGAACGTAGACAAAGAGACAGGATCTAAACAGACGGTGAAGAGAGATGCTGCAACAATGTAAAATAATGTGTTATTTGAACATTCAAGCATGAAAGCCGATTCTAATAGACCCCAAAAACAAAATCAAGACTTTGTAATGGCATAATATGGACTATTAAATTTTGAGGTGAACTATCCGTTTAAACTGTCACACTGCTGGAAGAGCGGACAGGAAGACAAAGCACAGAAAATGAAACCGAGATGGGGGGTCATCTGCATCACAGCCTCACAGACGAGGTGGATCCTGCTGCAATATCTCTCTCTCTCTCTCTCTCTCTTTTAATCATCCTCTCCGTCAGCTCCTCCATATTCATGAGGAAGAGGCAGTCTGCTGCTGCTCGTATCCACTGGGAGAGGTTATTTTCGTGTCCTGCACTTGCTTACAGAGACGCTTTGCTTTAAGACTAGAGACTAGAGAGTTTGTTTTTACCTGAGCACAGGATGAGAGAGGTGCTTTCAGCTGGAGAGCAAGACATGACAGTGCATTTGGTTTTTGGTGTGTTTGGAAAGGATGAATGGAAATTGGATCATTTTTAAGCCTCTGTTTTTTTTTCCAAACATCTTATTTGGGGGTCTTTCTATTAAACGGGTTCCTGTTGCATTTCTTGTATTAACATTTCTATCAGACAATTGAGATCTCAAACTAAACGAATTTAAATGAATATTTTGAGTTAGAATTTAACTTAATGCCCTTTGTAAACTTTGTAACATTATAAATGTTTTTACTGTCACTTTTGATCAGTGTAATGCGTCCTCCAGAATAAAAGTATACATTTCTTTCAAAAAATTAAAATCTTACTGACCTCAAACTTTGAACAATAGTGAGTTGGAAGGTGTGTGTGATTAACATACATTTGGAGTCTGTCAGCATTTTTTTATTTATTATAATTTCTTTTTTGATGGGAACACAATGGCTACTGAGTCAACATTATAAATTACCTATAATGTCTACAAATTCATTAATCAAAATTACTATTTTACCATTTTAATTTATTTAAAATATAATTAAATTATTTTATTTATATATATATATATACAGTATATATTAATTATAAAAATTAAAGATGTTGGCAAATACCTAACCCTCGTTCTCTTTTTTAGGCCCAACACAGTGATGGTGAGCTTTCAGAAAGGAGAGAGTGTTGGACTGAGGTTGGCTGGAGGAAATGATGTGGGAATATTCATAGCAGGAGTGCAGGAGGGCAGTCCGGCTGAAGAGGAAGGTCTCCGCGTAGGGGATCAGATCATGAAGGTACAAAATCAACATTTCTATTGACATCATGGCACTTACTAATGTCCAGATCATTTTAGTGGCCTTCTATTGTTTTTCACGAATCAGAATATAGCATCATGAATAATTCATAATAACATGGTCTTATTCATGGAGTTGTAAGAAAGTGCCAGCCATTGAACACTACTTAAAGGGAATATATTTTACAGTTTTTTTCTGAGGTTTACACCTGTGAGGTTCACAGGTTTTCTGCATCATAACTATAATTGATTTATTACCATTTTCCATGCTCTCTTCAACCCTTAGAATAAAACAAGCTGTTTGTATTACTGTATCTTTAAATCTTATGAATGTAAATTACATCTCTTATGATTCACAAACCTTATTATGCTTATTATATGGTATTTTTCAGAAAAAGCCTAGGTGGATTAGGGAGATAGCTTTAAGTTAACATTATATGTATATAGGGGTGGGACGATACAGGTACCTCACGATTCAATTCTGTGGCGATATGTGGTCCACGATATGATAATATCACGATTCGCGAACGATATCTACGATATTCAATATATTGGAAGAAATTTCATCAACGATATATCACGATATATGTGACTGAAAAGAAAAAGAAGGAATAAGGAAATTTTATGCATTTATTAATGCCAACATTTCCAACATTGTACAAAGAAATATGCATTTGCATAATAACTCACTGCCTTGACGATATCCATATGGGGCTATACCTCAGTGGCAGCAACCATACAGCATGCGCATACACTGTCACACACACACACACACTCTCTCTCTCTCTCTTGTTTTTTTATGTTAAACGGAATGGCTACTGTTCTCTGCTTTTCAACAAATTATTTGCACACACATTCTGTCATTTTTCTATCTGAAGCTAAAGCTATTGCCTGCAACATTGAAAGCTCCGGTCTCTGTGTTTAGCGCGAATGCTCACGTGATTGCCGCCGGCTCGGGATAAAATTTGTGCAGGACAGTCGTGCCGTGTACCAGCTGCTTTGACACGATTATCAGTTTAACTGACTCGTAATGTGTGCAATATCTCACGACCTCCCGAGTGTCCGAACTCGCACCGTGTACGCCCGCCTTTACTTTTGTTCTTCACCGGCCGCTGTTTGCACCGCCACTTTACCCCTATTTACTCGAACAGCGCCCCCCGCAAACAGAATGGTAGATATTGGGCAGTGACAGTGACACAGACAACGGGTAAATTAATCATTTTGTGTTGTAATAAAATATCGATATTGGGCGTTAGTGTATCGATTATTTTTTGCGACAGAGAGCACAACAATATATTGCAATATCGATTTTTTTCCCCACCCCTACATGTACAGTTTTCCAAGATCCTTTTAGGCGAAGAGAATGTGCTTTGAATTTGATTTGCATATGCCACATTTCCTTTTCAACTGTATGTGCGTTTTATCTGTCTCTCCCTAAAGGTGAATAACGTTGACTTTCGGGGCATTGTGCGAGAGGAGGCCGTGCTGTTCCTGCTGGAGATCCCGCGGGGTGAGGTCGTGACCATTTTGGCACAGAATAAAACTGAGGGTGAGAGCAAGAGTACATGAGCCTCGCTCACACCACACACATTAAACACACAAAAACACAGCAGTATTATTTTAGTTTTATCATAATTTTATTCATTTTTTTAATTAGATTTTTATATTTATATTTTCATGTGTATTTATAATTGTATTAGTTGTTGTTTTTAATATTGCTATTTAGGTTTAATTTATTTTCATTTCCATTTTAGTTTTCATTATTATTATTAATAATTATAGGCCTGGTTTCACCAATGGGGCTTAGATTAAGCCAGGATTATTAAGCCATACATTTCTGTATGTGTGAACAGGCCCTGAAGTGCTCTTTCTTCATTCTTCCCTTCCCCCTATACACACAAAGCCTGTCGAGAGGCTTCGGCTTGTTGCTCATCAGTACAAAACCAGTTGTAGCCAGTTTTGGCTCTTCCAGGGACCGCCGTGTCAAGTGTGGTCATGTGCACACATGTACAAACATACAAAAATCTTGATTTTCATGTTTGTTCTCTTGTCAGTAATGTGAGAAACTAAAAGAACCCCTGTGCTGAATGTTTATTGGTTCAACCCCAGTAGAGAAACTTTCAGAAAAAAGTCCAACCAAAAACAAGTTCCTAATCCCATCGCAATACGGCGGGACGTCAGCAGTGACCCCTACTGTTGGAATTGACACTACTCTCTCTATCCCTCCTTTTCTGCTGTCATGCCATCCTTCCAGCGCATTCACTCCCTGTCTTCATCTCTATTTCTCTCATTCCGCCTCTCCTCGGTGTGGATGTCTCATGGGAAAGCGAGGACTGGCACTGTCAGGGGTTGAAGCTCATTTGGTCTGAGCCGAGTCAGATGTGGTGTCAAAGCTTTAATCAAGAGGGTGACGGGCGGCACCACTAGAGGAACTCTGACCGCTGTTCATTTTATCCTGAAATGACACTGAATCACCCATTTAAAATTCACAAAGGAAATTCATTAACAACAGAATTCATTTACAGCTTTACTTTTGGAGAGAGTGAGAGATTGGTAGACTGAAAATCATGTTTAATTAATTAATTAATGCATTTTATTTTTGTCTATTTGTATTTTATATTTATGTATTTTTATTTTTACATAACCACTTGAATTTTATTATTATTTTATAAATTTTGATCCATTTATTTATTATATCTATTTATAATTTGTTTATCTATTTTGTGTTTATATTCTCTTATTATATATTTTATAGTATGTTTATTTATGTATATTTATTTTTACAGAACCTTTTGATTTATTTATTAATTTTTATCTATATATATCTATATCTATATATATATATATATATATATTTAGTCTCATTCTTCTGATTGCAATTACATGCACTTTAAATGAATCCCAAAGCATTGAGTCTGAGGCATGTTTGGGAGCTTATGTCTTTGTGTTGTGTCCTAGTTTATGAAGACATCTTGGTATCCGGTCGAGGGGACTCGTTTTTCATCCGGACCCATTTTGAGTATGAGAAGGAGCTGCCTCAGTGTCTCGCCTTCTCCCGGGGGGAGATCCTCAAGGTGGTGGACACCTTATACGACGGCAAACTGGGAAACTGGCTGGCCATCCGCTTGGGCAAATTCAACCAGCTGCTGGAGAAGGGCATCATTCCCAACAAGAGCAGGTGAGAACGGAAAAAGATGGAGATTAAGATTATTTGCCTGAGATTAAAAGCTATACATATCAAACTATGCCGAAGCTAAACTGTTTTTAAGCCTTTAACCCGGAAATAGTGCAAACGTTGAATTGAATTAGTTACCGGTAAATGTTATCAAAACCCGATAGCAGACTTAGCACAAATGTACAAATCATTGGTCTATAATGATCCATCTCTCTCTTTTTCTACTCATAACCCTTTCTCCTGTGCCGATCAGAGCGGAGCAGATGGCAAGTGTCCAGAACACACATAAGGGCTCAGGAAGTGACAGAGCCGACTTCTGGAGACTACGTGGTCAGAGGGCGGCCAAGAAGAAAGACCTGCGGAAGAGCCGAGAAGAAAATTCTGCTGCTGTCGCCACACGATTCCCTGCCTATGAGAGGGTGGTGCTGAGAGAAGGTGTGTGTGTGTATACATACGTGTGTGTGTGTAATATTTTGAGCAATTTACTTATCATTTACACAATAAACTTTCTCAATAAGATGATGACTTCTTACACACAACATTATTCAAATCTCTTAGCTGACCGGCCTAATACCGCTAATGAAAGTCTGTGCAGCTGAGAATTTTTTAATATGTTTGAAAAATGGGCTCATCATTGAGAGAGATTGCTCCCTATACGCTGTTCAAGAAAAATTACCTAATAAAATCATCAAGATTTATTTGGCAGAAGCTGCAGTCAAGAATTGGAAAAAGGCTGTTTTGAATCATCAGTCAAGGCTCTTCTTTAATCCTCTCTGAACCCTATTGACATAGCTAAAGGAGTGTTTATTACCATTAACAGAAACCATTCTGTACATTAGTCAGGCTAAAACAGATTACCTCGACTGTGAAATCCTTGTTGTAAACCTTGTGTTCCTCCCATAGCGGGATTCCGAAGGCCGGTTGTGCTGTTTGGACCAATCGCTGATGCTGCCAGTGAAAAACTGGCCTCTGAGCTTCCAGACCAGTTTGTAATCGCCAGTGAGTTCAGGAGACTGTCTCTGTGATGCCATCAATAATGGGATTGTCACACTAGATTTTAAGCATGCAAAATGATTTCAGACACCATAATGAATACTGACAACCTAATATGATGTCATGCTTTGAACTTCTGTTTGGGATAAAACTAAATTATTACTAATTCCATTTAAATGACAACACATTTTAAATGTTAAATATAAAATATAGTAATTAAATATTATATAAATAAATTAATTTCATTATAAAATAATACAAAGTTGTATTAATAATTCAATTGAAGTTTTTAAACTTGCACACATGTGAAACTCCAAAAATTATTTTCAGTCTAAGTTTAATTTAGATTGTGTTGATCAAATGTCTTTTTTCTATGAAAAAACTCGATGCATATTCTTGTGTAGCCATTTTTCATGAATATAAACTTTGTATGCATATAAATGTATAATAAAGTTTGGTATGACATCACGCTAAAATGTTTGCGCTTTAGCTACAGTTAAATAAAAAATAATAATTTGTAGTTTGATTATACTTGTTGTTTTTTTCCAATGGCACATCAGAAACAGAACCCAAAGATGCGGGCTCGGAAAAATCCTCTGGGGTGGTTCGTCTCAACACTATTCGACAGATCATCGAACAGGTAATTGTGTAATCACACACAAATGAATAACCAAAACGTGCGTTATTTTGTTTCAGTCAGAGTCATTTATATGAATGTACTGTACATTTAACCTACATTGACTCATTTTGTCATTGATGCAGGACAAGCACGCTCTCCTGGACGTCACTCCTAAAGCTGTGGACACCCTGAACTACACGCAGTGGTACCCCATAGTCATCCTCTTCAGCCCGGACAGCAAACCTGGGGTGAAGGCGATGAGACAGAGAGTCATCCCCAGCTCTAACCGCAGTGCCCGCAAACTCTACGATCAGGCTCTGAAGCTCAGGAAAACCTGCTCGCACCTGTTTACCGGTCAGTCCTGGGGGTCCAGACACCTCGTATAAAAAGCTGTCAGTATTTGCTCACTTTTTGCTGACTTTCTCTCTGAAAGGTTATTTTGTTTTATTTTATTATTCATTTAATTGAATTAAAGATTTTCTTTAGCATTATTTTGCATTATAGCATTGTGGAGGCGAGTTTAGCATGTACAAGCAGATTATAATATGATTCTGTTTATTGTAAATGCTTGAATATTGAATTCAGGGGAAGTGCAGTAAAGAGTAGCTATCAAATATTGTGATTGGCACATATCAATGAAAACTGACTTTGACACAGATTCCAGTTCGAAAATCATCTAATGATTGAAAGCAGCTGACGGAAACACAGTGAGATAAATAGATCAAGTTGAACCTAGAGACAGTTGACCCAAATCGAAATGCTCTCTCTCTCTCTCTCTCTCTCTCTCTCTCTCTCTCTCTCTCTCTCTCTCTCTCTCTCTCTCTCTCTCTCTCTCTCTCTCTCTCTCTCTCTCTCTCTCTCTCTCTCTCTCTCTCTCTCTCTCTCTCTCTCTCTCTCTCTCTCTCTCTCACTCTCTCTCACTCTCTCACTCTCTCTCCCTCCCCCATCGGACTGTTAGCTGTTATCGATCTGAACTCGGCTAATGATGCCTGGTACGGCAGTTTGAAGGAGACCATACGAGACCAGCAGACCCACGCTGTGTGGGTCTCGGAGGGAAAGGTAAAAACAATGGACGTTATAGTTCTTCATCACCTTCTATCCACTCTGAAACAAAACCTTCTCTTAAAGTCAACATGAAACACTGTTTACAACCTATTTTACTTCTGCCATCTGATGTATTTCTGTGAAACTGTATATATACAAAAAGAATAAATGCAGGGCATCTCTGAAATCATTCAAATATTTACTTTTTTTGAAGTGGTCAGTTCTGTTATGCAGCACTACTACCGTAGTGTATAACTTGTAAAAAAGTTTATTCTAATAATAATAACAATAACTAAATAATATTATAATTATGTAATACAATAATATAATATATACAAATGCAAATACAAATTATAGCTTGTAACAACAAATACATTATATAATATAATTGTATATAATATACAAAATATAAAAATAGTATAAAAATGATAACTTGTAATAATAGTAATAATATTGTATTGCTATTATGTAAAAGAAGAATGCAAAGGAAACTGCAGAGCTAAAGTTAGAAACAGACTAAATAAGGAAACACCTAAAATATTTCACACCTGCCAACATCCCTTAAAAACAAAAGTAGTTAAATTATTTTTTTTAATTCACCACATTTACTTAATTGTGATATTGAGACAAAAGAAAACCAATGATTTCAATCTAAGGTATTTAAGGGGTCATGAACTGCATTTTATTTTTTTATAATGTTCTCTGAGGTCCACTCATAATGTTATCAAGATTTTTACATAAATAAACATCCTAATTTAGAAGTGATAAGCTATTTTCCATCCTGTTTTTGACCCTCTCTTTCAAACACTTCGTTTTGATGGGCGTGCCGTATTCAAGACTTGGAAGTTAACGCCCACTGCTATAATTGGGTAACAGTTGTGCATATTAAAATCAGTAAGTACTTGGAGTTATAATTGAAAATTTTGTGTAAACTGAATTATGATTGAATGTACCATTGTTTGTCACACTGTCGTTCTTATACGCTATTCACAGTTCACCCTTTTCGATAAAGTGAAAAACGTAAACATTGTCATTTGCAGTCTCGTGTTTTAAACAAAATGAACCGTGTTGTACTGACGATGTCGCTCCCTGAAGCTTTTATTCAGGATTACAGCGAATGGGATCAAAACAATAACAAGAGCAGCATTCTCTACGTGCTTTTTTCTGTATCCGGGAACCTCCTGCATTAACCGCATAAATGCCGAAGCAAAGGAAAGAACAACAAATCAATATTCAGTTTGACTGCGGTGCTACTGTATAAATACTCAGTACATATCATATTCGTGTGTTGCGACATTGTTGCTGGAGTAAACCTGTGTTTGCATCTGTCTCATATTCACTACTACATGACATGTGTGAATGGGTGGGCGGGGCTTAAGAGGCAATGATGTAGAAGTAGCTGTTGATCTTCTTCTGCAGAGGCGGTCTTTCGTCGCACTATGACGTAATAATGTGACAAAATCCGAAACAAGTCGTTTCAATAACAAGGAAGTTTTGAGTTCTGAAACTTTTTTTTTAGAATACAATGACCGAAGTTTGATTTCTCAATTCATGACCCCTTTAAAATAAAAATAAGTAAAATACTATTTTAGTATTATGTTATAGTAATATATTTGTATCTAAAATGTTCAAGATGAATCATGTGCAGTACATTAAAACCAGGATTGTGTATTTAAAAAATCGATTATGGTTTCATGTTAACTTTAATGCAACATTTTACAGCATCTCTTTACTTTTAGAGCTTTCATTCACATTTTCCCACTTTATCTTTCCCAGTATTCCTCAATGTTTCCCTTCTAGTTAAACCCTTAGTTTACCTGCTACTGTAATGCATGAAACTCATGGTAGACATTCCTCCTGTTTTTCTGTGCTTTTACTGTTCATCATTCTTCAGTGGTGCTCTACAGCTTTCGTTCTGTTTTGTTTTTGTGTTTTCGTTTGTTTTCACTCCTCTCTGTACACAAGATCCATCATGTGTCTCTTTTAGCTGGACGGGACGGAGGGGGACCTTGATGTTCACGACGACCGCGTGTCGTATCTCTCGGCGATGAGCGCTGACTATCTCAGCATGGACAGCCGGCTGGCCAGCGACTACGAAGACACGGCGGATGAGGGCGGGACTTACACGGATAACGAAGCGGACGAACCACTCGACCGCCAGCGGGTGTCGGCCATTAGCCGTTCCTCTGAGCCAGTCATGCCAGAGGAGGTTAGCACATGCACTCACATTTAACATATCTAAAGGGTTCCCACGTCATGGAAAACCTTGGAAATATCAGGGAATATGCACACACTTTCACACTCATGCATGCATACTAATTCCAAAACATCGATGGCTATTTATCATGGCCGAAGACATATGGACACATGCATCCCTCACAGTGATGGTGAACTGCATGGCATCTACACACTTAAACATGCTTGCTGCGACGGCAACCCTCACAGTTGCCTAGATCAGCACAAAGTCAGCTGTGTGCTAAAAGAAAGACAGCAGAGGTCAAGCCAGCAGGGAAATACATTTTCATATTGAGCATATTGAGACACCAGCACACACTTATCATGCATGCATTACCTGCTGTAAGTGCAAGAAGTGCATGACAATGAGTTTACATGGCAAATCATTTGGAACTCATGTTTTAAAAAAAACAAAAAAACATTCAGACTGAGTATATGTAAATGCAAAAATCAGACTCTTCTGCCCCCTTCTGTTAGATGTTGGAACTACAACATGACTGATCACTAAATATTTACTCAACAGGGTAACAGATTATGATTATTCCTGCAAATATCATTATTAAGGTTATGAAAAAGCTGGAAATATCAGGGAGTCAGTGTTGTGATTAACTAATGTCAGTGTCTTTAACTAACACTAAAGCTATTAAAAGTCAAAAAATATTATTTCAAAAAAATATTTTTTTTACTTTTCGTTAATTGAAATGAAGCAAAAATAAAATATAAATATTAAATATAGTTAGATTATAGATATAACATTTGAAATGTCTTTGCAACTAACTGAAATAAGTTGAAGTTCTAAAATTACTAAGAAATGATTAATGAACAAAAAATTTGTACTAAAATTACAATGAAAACTGAAAATCTAAAATAAAAGCAAATTCAAAATATTAATTAATACCGTAAGAGTATATAATAATACTAAAATAACATTACGAAAATTGTGTTTTAAAAGGCCTGGACAAGAAATGAAAATGAATTGTACTAAAAAAAAAAAATCTTTTTTTTTTTTTATCCTCATGAAGGACTGGAAAAGTCATGGATATTAACTGGTCAATACAACGGTGTGGGAACCTTATAGATAGATGGATGTATGCTAGATTGTTGACCCAAGACAAACACATTTCTGTGTGTATGCATGAATGAATGCATTCCCTTGCCTAGTCTTTCTATGTTATCTGAATTGTCCCCCCTCCAGATCCTCAGGAAGTCCAGCCCAGAGATTCGAGGTCGTATCCGCAGGGTGAGCAGCAGAGAGATGCTGACCGAGGCTAGTCCCCCCTTCATGTCCACCTTCCTGCCTGACCCCGCCAAGGTGTGCTCATGTGGCTTTCCTTTCTTAAAAACACCATTCATCATTCACCAGATATTAGACTAGTGTCAAAAGAGAAAACACTTTTTTTTTGTCATAAAATAGTCATTTTTGGACACTTATGCCACACTTTAAATAGAGGAATGTCGTTACATTGATATTTTATTATGTAAGGCAGTGGCATGCACTGAAAAGTTTGCAGTAAAGATGATAAACTCACGCAGACTAACACAACTCTTCCCCTGACTGAACCCGCATTCATGCAGAAGAACGGCCTGATTTGGCGCAACCATTTTTCCAGCAGTTCAGAATCGTCTCGCAGCAGCTCAATGGCACATTGTGGTAATAACTAGTGTAGTTTGCTTGAAAGCAACTGTCAGAATCTAGTGGATTTTGAATCATTTGTGTCAGACATGTATACTGTGACCTTGATGTAAAAAAAACTATTGGTGGTAAAGTAGTTTAGTAACCATTTACAATAAGGTTCAACTCGATAACATTAGTTAATTAAAATTTAATTTTTACAGAATTTTTTTATCTGTTATTATATTATATTATAATATGTTGTATATTTTTTGTTTTATTTATAATTAAGCTATTTGTAATTCATATTTTTTCCATAATACATTAACTATTGATTTATCTTTAAATATGTTAAAAATGTATTGATATATGTAGAAATTATTATTTAGGATTATTTATATACCACTCTGCTATTTATAAATATTTTGAATTAGCTTTTATTTTAATATTTTCGGTTTTCCTTTTTAGTTTCAGTTTGAATACCTTTATGTGATTTTGTCATTTTTATTAGTTTTTATTTATTTTTATATTTCTATTTAGCATTCTTATTTTTATTTCAGTTGTAGTACTTTCTTTTTTTATTATTTCAGTTAGTTGCAAAGGCAACAGTTCCAAGAATTTCATCTAATATTTATTTTATTTTACTTCAGCTTTATTTCTCTAAACGAAATTCATTTTTAATAGTTTTAATGACCAATAACGGGTTCATGGTACCTAATGTATTAACTCATGTTAAAGAATTCAAACTTATTGTAAAGTGTTAATAGTAGTTTTAGTGTTTTTGCAGTGTTTATAGAAAAACTGGCACAATTAGTAGTTAGTGTTGGAGATTGTACTGGTAGTGTTGCTGTTGTAGGTTTTTGTGTTTGGAATCCTGGATCTCAATGTGAAAATACAGCGGTGGTGTCCCTGAGTAGATGCATTAAATCTCAGTTTAATCCAGTGCTAAAACTGGCCTTTACATGTGGTTTTAAGGCCAATTCATACCGCACCGACACACAGACCAACACCAGATTACAGCACGTCACTTCTCGGACTTTCTGATCCAGCGAAAACAAGCTCTGACCGATGCCAACAGGGATCTGATCTGACTAAACCTGACGAAGTGTCTGATGCCGTCTTATCGGTGCGGTGTGAATTAGCTTTAAGGGGCCATTCACGCAGAATGCACTTTTGCTTTAAAAAACTTTTTTTTAAAGTTGAACTTTTAACTTGAGTGCCTCTTTTTTCTCTAAAACACATATTCAAATGTCTTTCAGGTAAAGGTGCTGTCACAAGTGGAGGTGTCGCGGGGGCAGTACGACCCCTCTCGAAACTACGACTCTCGTTCAAGCAGTCCCGCAAGCAGCGAGCACCCGCGCAGCCAGGACTCTCCGGCAAAAAGCAAGCCCCCTCCTCCCCCCCCACCAGCACTCAAACCTACCTTCGCGTCCCGCAGCTCCAGAGGCCACGTAAACAGCCCCCCGGTACGGGACAATGAACCCCTGGGGGACGGTCCCGACGATCCTTCTCAGAGGTCTTTCCGGGGCAAAGTGAAGGCCTTCGAGCAGATGGATCACTTCGCCCGGAACCAGAGAGTTCTGGAGATCCAAGAGGCCCAGAACGCCAGGGTGAGCTTTCATCATCTTTAGGCTTTGCATGATGACCAGTACATCGACTTTTCGTCAGTCTCCTCTGATGCCAGGTTGGCCTAGTAGCATATTTAATAAAGACAATTTACTATGGCTTTTATGTGTCCCTTACACTCATCATCCAGTAGCTAAAGAAAAAAAATGTATCACTATTTTTTTCAATCTGTGATGAATCCGTAGTAATTTTTAATTCATTGATTAATTTCAATTTGGTGTTTTCCTTTGATCTGTGTTTTTTCTGTTGTCTGTAAACCTGCTTTGGAACAAAATATTTGTATATTGTAAAATATACAACATTACATTGAATGCTATACAAATAAATTGAATGGAATTTAAAATGTAAAGTTGTTTAGTTGGAGGGTTATTGCTGTTGACTAAAACTATTAAAAAACATTTATGTTAATTGAAATAAAGCTGAAATTGAACATTTTAACTAAACGGAAATTAGAAATGTTGCCCTTGCAATAAACTGCAATAAGTTTTAAGTTAAAGCACTAAAATTATTAACTGGAAATAAATAAAAACTAAAATGAACTACAACTAAAACTGAAATAAAAATAAATGTAAACCTAAATAGCATTATATATGTAAAAACAATAATAAAAACGAATAAAATAACAAAAGCACATAGTGAAATGACTAAAAATGACACAAAAATTAACATGAAAACTAAAAATATACTAATTAAAGCTAATTAAAAATATTAATAAAGCTATAATAAAAATAAAAGAACAAAATAAATAAAAAGAACACTACTGTGTAGTCATCTATATGCTGGGTAGGTTGACAACATTTTATTTTAGCAGTTCAAAAATAAATAAATTCATATTAAAAGTATATATTTATTATTTAAAACATTATATATGAAATATAAAATTATAAATCGAGATTGTACACTCTTCTGTAAAAACAATCCAAAAGTATTGATGATTCACCTTGATAGTAAAAATTTTGTCTAATAAAAAAGAGAATGCACCCAAATTATAAATACCAATTGCATGTAGCAAACCACAGATCTTATTTTCTGCCAAAATATACAAGTATCAATTCTGATGCGTTCATACTGTATTGTCTTTTTTCAGGTGGAGATTGCTCAGAAACATCCAGACATCTATGCCGTCCCCAAGAAGTCTCAGAAACTGGACCACAGCCGGCCACAACCTATCGGGTAAGAGTTTTGTTTTGTTCTGAAAGTGTGGTCACATAAGCAAAATTTTGCTGGCGATAAAGGTATATGTTATTTGTTCATAGTGTAGCGATGTATGAAGTACAGTTCACATACTTTCAAACCAAGTAGATTCTTGTTGTTCAACACGGCAAATTTGTGTGACCAACTCGAACTCATTTTGAAGTCTGCATGGGGAAATCCTACACTCTCACGTGAACAACAGTATATGTGACCGCTCCTTAAAGGGACAGTTCGGCCAAAAAAAAAAAAAATCTGTCATTTATTGCTCACCCTTGTGTCATTTCAAACCCTTAAAGTCCCCCTGTAGTCAGTCATTTTATCCCTTAAAACTCACCTTTGATCACCAAAATATTTATACGTTTTTTCCTTGAAAAAACTATTGTCATGCCTTAAAATAGCTTGTAGAATCTTTAGAATGTAACTCTTGCCTCATTTAGTATACGCGGTTCTAGGAATATGCAAATTAGCCCCGCCTCCACTCACTCACACCAGTTTAGAGATCCACTCGTTGATGATCACACGTTGATGTGATTGGTTACAAGGTAGTTTGTGACATCAGAAACACCTCCGATTTCACCCGTGTTTTTCAGACTGTCTTTGGTTCACTGCAGTTTTAAGGAGAAAATACTCAGCAATTGTGTTAACATGAATTTGCACATGGTTTGTCTTAAAGCATATTAAAAACACCCCATAGACATATAGTTTCACCATAGGGGGACTTCATTCATCGTAAATAAATCCATATGAATCGAGCGGTTTAATCCAAGTCTGAAGAGACATGATCACTTTTTAAGATGGACAGATTTGGGGTAGTTCATCCAAAAATGAAAACTCTGTCATCATTTACTCGCCCTCAAGTCATTCCAGACCTTTATGAATTTCTTTCTTCTGCTGAACACGAGAAAATATTTTGAAGAATGTCGATGGCCCCCATTGACTTTCATAGTATTTTATTTTCATACTATAAAAGTCAATGAGGCCCCTTAACTGTTTGGTTACCGACATTCTTCAAAATATCTTCTGTGTTAAACAGAAGAATGAAATTCATAAAGGTCTGGAACGACTTGAGGGTGAGTGAGTAAATTTAATTGATCCCTCTCCGTGTGAAAAAGTGTGCTAAATTTTTCCCTGATCTTGCTCCGTTTGCTTTGCGTCCAGCTCCAGTGCGCGACCAGAGCCCCAGACGCCTCCTTCCAAGCTGCCATACCCGGAGAGCCGCCCGCTCGGCCTTGGAGAGGAGCCCGGGGAGGATATTCGACAGCAGCTGGCGGAGCAGACCAAGCGCGGCTATTACACCACAGCACAAAAGTATCAGGACACTGAGCTGTAGAGTTCCTCTGCTTCGGCTCACTGCACAGCTTCACCATTCCACCGGGGCGCCGCCCTGCACCAAAACTGCTGCTGCTGACTTGGAAGTCCCGTTTGCTTTTAAGTTTCCCACGCGTATACAGTATGTCTTTTTCACTTCAAAGAAGTTCAACTTTCTGTCCGTGTGGATAGAATCTTATATTTGCATTCGTTTGGTTTCCTTCTGTGTGATTCCAGAACCATGTTTTCTTGCCTATGCAATTTTTTCAGTTTCTGCAACGCTACAGAAACGTCTCGCCACGAGTCACTCTCTCTGTCTTCGCTCCATGAAAACCTTAAACCTGTCGTGTGCAACAAACCAGCTTTTTGTTACTTTCTTTTTATAAGCCTGAAGCAAAACTGTTTTAAAACGTCACTCTCTTTAAGGTTTATACTACAGTATCTTTGCATTCCTTCATTTCTGATCATGTGTGTTATATGATGTAAGACAATACACTGGATTTTGTTACAACATTTTGAAGTGCCTTTTACTTTACGAATAATGTTGGAGGTTTGTGGACTTGACAATCCAGCCCTCTGGACAATATTTTTGCTGCTTACAGCTCCAAGGAAAAACAGGGAAAAAGTCAACACCAAAACCCTTAATACCGCCCGCCCGTATCCTCAGTGTAGCGACAGCAACGACAAATGAGTTCTCTTTCCGAAGGGACACTTCACAATTCAGGTGGATGCTGGTTGGTTCGAGCTATTGGAATTGCTGATGTCACGGTTTGTCTTATTTCAACCCCACTGCATTACGTTTTTAACATGCTTGATTGTAGGTTAGTCCGCTTTACCTCCACGCATTGGTTCAAAGTGCTTCTAAAACTCGTGGATTATATTTTGATGGCTGTGTGTGAGGGTCACACGCCGAGAGAATTTTCCCTGGACTTTTACGTTCAGGTCTACTGTGGAATTTCACTCTACTACACCAAATAAAATAAACTATATTGACTTAGTTGTGTGTTTTTTAATATTCAAACAGGAAGTGTTTTGGAATCCATCACACTGTAGGCTATAAATGAAATTGATTGATTTTTATAAAATTAAAAGAATAGTTCACCCAAAATTGTAATTCTGTGAGCATTTACTCACCTCAGGTCATTCCAAACCTGATATTTTGAAGAACGTTGAAAACCAATTAACATGTGAGCCTATTGACTTCCATTGTATGGACTATGAAGGACTAAAAACAATTTTATTGTTTATTGTAAAGATATTGTCAAACCATCTTTTAAGAAAGTCATACAGGTTTGAAGAAACTCAGGGGAGAGTAAATGAAGATTTTTGGGTGAGTTGTTCCTTTAAACGCCATACAGAAAGTTATGTCTGCACAGAAAAATGACAGCCCAACCCCTACTTGCATCAAATTAGCATGATTGCCTTTGTTAAACAGAATCAATTTACTGTATTTCACTGAGATTTCCCATCTGTATGGTATAAGCAATGGAAATTGATTCTGTCATGAAACGCAGTGATTGTGTTGGGTCCAGTGAGTCGGCTCTTGTCCAGCACGGTGTTGAAGCCGTTTTCTCTGTACATGCCACTTTTCAGAAGATGCTCAGAAAACTTCCGACGACTTCCTTTAAAGATTGTCTGAAAAATAAACGGTGGGTGTAACGTTAATTGTAAATACTAATGTGTGAATAATCGTATTAATATGGCTGTGTAGACTAGGCTAACGTTACTTACCGGCATTTCATGAACTGTTAGTTTTTTGCTTCCATATGTTTGATTTGTTGTTTGGTACAGAGGGTTGCTCATTTTTTGGCTGAAAAGTATAATGGATCTTATTAGGATCATTGTTAATGGTATAACGTTAACAATTTGATTTCGACTAGCACCTACTTATTTCTATGAAGATGGACCAATGATAGTAGCCTACGTAACGTATTTTATCTAGATAGCTAGATACTAATTACCTCATCTATGCCTCTAAAGAGCATATATTAACGTATATGAATGAATGAACGAATAACTAAATTTATTTCAGATCACATGATGCACTAATGTCTCTTCGTTCTCACCTGTATCCTCTGAAACACTCCGGATTATTAAAGCGAGTTGGTAAGTTGTTATCCACATTGTACACATCGCTTGTCTTTATTTCAAATGTATCATTAGCTAACACTTCAGGCTCCGTCCTTGTCCCTTCATCTGCGGAATGATCGTCCATGTTTCCGTTTGTGGGTCTATGCCTATGCTATGGTCTATCTATGCTCACACTAGGCAATCCCTGCGAGAAGTGCGAGTGATTGGTTGCTATCAACACTGTAACTAGGTGACGTCATGTGCCTCCGCTCAGTCTTTAGTTGGTAATTTCTTCACAAAGTTGTTTTTCAAAGATAGAAAAAGTTGTTAGCATGTTATAAAGTTTGGCCTGGTTTCACATACAGGGGTTAGCTAGGAATATGCCTTTAATCTACGTAGCTTTTAAACGTGCCTTAGAAAAAACATTACTGTTGTACATCTTGAGACAAAACAATGGCACTAACATATTTTAACATAGGCTTATGTCAGTGCAAGTTGCTGGGACCAGGCTTAAACATTGTCTGTGAAACCGGGTTTTTTATTAGAGAGAGAGAGAGAGAGAGAGAGAGAGAGAGAGAGAGAGAGAGAGTGAGAGAGAGAGAGAGAGAGAGAGAGAGAGATTCATATGAACAACAACAGGCCTTTCTACTGAGTGAAAACTTAAATTTTCATAAAAAACACTAAGACAAGTGACAACCTCTTTCTCAAAACAATGTAAATATATTTTATTGCATTTAAATTTAACCGAACATTAAATGCTTCAAATATTGATACAAATATAAACCATTTTTGTATGATTTTTATTTAAGGAAACATATTTAAACATGGTAGCTAGTATACACATTACTATTTTCTTTTTTGCTTCAATTGCATCAATTACATGTTACACTGTGACGACGGAATCGGTTTTGTTACAAAAGCAAAAAGATTATAATGAACATTGAAGTTTGCAAAAGACTGTCAGACGTCCACGGAAAAATCCTCTCAACCTTGGAAAAAAGGCAAAAAAATGTTTGTTTTTTTACATTTAGTTATTTGGACATCATACAACCACTTCTTAATCACCCGTTAACCCGTTAACATTTACATTTAGTAGTTTTTATACATAGAAAATAATAGTAAACCCCAGATTTATAGCCAGATAAACTTGATTTCGGCTGGAGGCAATGCTCAGACTGAAGACAGACAGAAGTGTAATGCTGCATACCCTTGATAAACATTTTGAGTTGTTATCCAGAGTTTCCACTTCTGTGATCGAATGCAATTAACTTCACTTCAAACCTAAAATTAAAACAATACAGTGTGTCCATCACCAAGTGCAGTTTCATAAAATAAAATAAAATAAAGTGAATTGAATTGAATAATGCCAAAGGAAAGTATACGTGGCAAGTGCAAAGTGTTAATTTATGCAAACATTTGCTTCCAAACCTGGCTTGAGTTTCTCCACGCTGATAAACACACTGCCACGGTGCATTATTACTCACGGTACGAGTTTGAGTCTGGCCTAGCGCGTACCAAAAGTAATAATGGACTGTGAAGCAGTTAAAAGGGCTTCTTTCTTCTCATCAAGGCATGACATTGTAAAATGAAACCATTTATATTGTTTTCAAACACATAGAATTTGAACATATTTGTAAATTGCTACAATTTAGCAGACTTTACCTTTTGCAGACTTTAGAAGTAGCATCTTAGTCTTCATTAGTCCTCTTTAGTGGCCCTCAGAGGTGCCTGATATACTCTGAGAGGTTAAATGGATAGCTCATCATTTACTCACCCAAACCTGTATGAACTTCTGACTTCAGTTAAACACAAAAGAAGATATTTTGAAGAATGTTGGCAACCAAACAGTTGACGATAGCCATTGACTTCCATAATATGTTTTTTCCATGGAAGTCAATGGCTACTGTCAACTGTCTGGTTGCCAACATTCTTCAAAATATCTTCTTTTGTGTTTAGCAGAAGAGAGTAATTCATACTCTTTGGTTTGGAACAGTGAGTAAATTATGACAAAATGTTCATTTTTGGGTGAACTATCCCTTTATATCCATCCAGGGCTGCAGTGATGGGGTAGAAAAACATGATGTAATACTTTAAACAAAGCAATATTGTTAGACTAATCTGAAATAACTTAGTTTAGAACATTGTACCACTCTAATATGAATATAAATACATGCACAAAACAAATAATTAAACACTTCCACGCCCTACTTTATTTTAAATTGCGCCCTCTGTTGGCAAATTGTACAATTATGTGATCAGCTGACGTAGTTTGATTCAAAATAAATTATAAATATGTTTCTAAAATGTTAATAAAATGTATATTACATATCAAAAAAAGCATTTTAAAAAATTCTATAATTCTCGTATTATTCTATAATTCTTGTATACTACTTTTTCAAAAATGTCAAACAAAAATGAAGTAAAATCAGCACAACTTTAAAAGAAAAGCCAATGGCCTTATTTATTTATCTGAAACATACTGTAAACTTTACATTACAGTGTCCATTTTGTGTATTATTGTTTTTGACTAAAATAGCAACAATAAAATAATTAAAGCATTTCCAAAAAGCAACAACATATTGTTCATTATAGTCACAAAGTATTATGTAATGTAAAGTGTGACCAAAAAATATTTGGAAAATTGTTTGTTCTAAACTCTACCTTGGATCTGTTTCCAAATTGGGTCCAGCTGGTGAATCTGAGACATGAGGAGCTCCATAGACGAAGGATTGTGCTCCAGAAGCAGGACTTTACTAATGCAGTCATTGTAGCTGATAGCCTACTTCTGTCCAGACATGTGAGAAATGAAATGCCTTTCTCGTGAAAGAGGTTCTTTTTATTTGACCTTCCTGTGGAAGTGAGGAACCAGGACGGTCATTCCCCAAACCGGAATTCCTGTGTGTGTTTGGAACTGATAAAACTGCTGTAAAGAACAAGCTCCATCCTGCTAGAACTCCTGGAGTCTGTCAGTGAACTCCGAGAAGAATTGATCATTCTTTTGAAGTGGGAAGTTATGCACACTTAAGCAAAAATAACTGTTTTTAGAATTACTGCATCTTCTAATTATATATTTTACATAACTAGGTTTCATTTAGTTCTGCTTGGGGCTGTTGAAAACTGTGGGTTCACCAAGTTCAACACGTTCCTGGATCAACATTTCTGCCGATCCTGAAACAACATTCCAATCAAACAATCAGATTTGAGGGACAAGTTTACAGTTTATGTCAACTTTAAGATTACAACTATAGGGTTAGGTGCTCTGTATCAGTGTAATTCAACATCAGTGCTGGCAACTGTCACGCATTCAGTGTGAAACTCACACAATTGACAATGTTTTCACGCTCTCACGCCACACATCCATTTTCTCATTCAGTGAAAAAACATCGCAGAGCAAAAAGGACGCTGACAATGCACCGACAGACAACAACAAGACACAGCAGGTTACTTTTGATATGAAACTAATTTTTTTTTTTTTTTTTTTTTATAGCCTACCTTCTGGCATGAAACTCTAGATGGTGCAGGCTGATGGGTCTTTAACTCATTTAGTAGTGATCACATCATTATCGACACAGTGCAGCTGATTGGTTGCTGTTGCATCAGCGGCCAATGAGCTGCAGCTCAACACTCAAATTCAAGTAGTTTCCTATTAGCAGTCTGCAGTGCACTTCTGAAACCCTCCACCTTCCCCAGCTCCACCTATAGATCTGCTATACGGGGGTTATTTCATTTATGTTACATGTGCAGCAGCAGCATGTGAATGTATTGGCAGTATAAAGTCTCTGTACTTGCTCTGCAACAGCAGCAGCGTAGCAGATCTATTCCGCCAAGACCAAATACATTAACATTGCCAAATCCATTACCATGGCAATCTCCCCGAGAGCTGTCATGACAGAAATATTGTTTTGGCGCTCTTTAATGTGGTGTGACAGATCGCTGTAGTGGCTCAGTGGCCTGATATGATTGTAAAGCACTTTGGGTGTACAGTATTACACATGAAAGCGCTAGGCTATAAATCCCTCATTCATTCATAGCACCAAATAACATGAATGAACATCAGAAGTTACGTTGAAAGATACAGTACAGCTACTGAAATGTATCATGCCTAATCGTTCAATGAGTGTTTCAACCACGGAAAGATGTGAATAAAACAGCTTGTGAAAGTCACGTAAAGCTAATCAATGACCATATAATATAGCATGTTAGTTAGATAGGAAAATTAACTCTTTAGAGAGGATAATTTTGCTACATGCACTATATAACATAGGCCTATTTATTATATTTTTACTCTTACATCATTAAAAATATTATAACGTTATTATAAAACCACATTAATTAAATAAGAATGAGCTGTTAATAACAATAGCAGCTGACAGGTTTCCCTGTATGTTTACAGCATTAGTTGAGAGGGATTTGTTTTCTCAAGAAAAAATAGGCCCTACTGTAGCTAGCTACTGATTTTGCCAAATGAATCAAGATCAGAATCAAATCGAAGCGAATCGATTCACCTCCACCCCCCATCCATAATTCCCACTTCACGCTACTCTAAAGTTGGCAGCCCTTCTATTATTTCCCTGTGATTTTAAGGATAAGTTGGCCAGATAGGGCCAGATAGGGCTAGATTTAGGGAGGACTACATTTTCGGACCGGAATGTTGTTCCAGGATCAGGATCATGTCATGTTAGTTTTATGTCAGGACTTATCCTACACTCTGTGTTATTTTTCCACCCCTAAGGCTGTTGGGTAAATGTAGGTTATTTTTTTCGATGTTTGGGTAGTAGGCTAGCCTACTAGTTTTTGTGTTACCCAGCCCTTGGGTTAGCTGGGTCAATTAGGCTACAGTTGAACCTCTGTCTGAACTGTTGAGTAGATCGCGGGCTTTTTGCATCCTCGTCAGAAGAGCGTTGTTGTGAATTGTGCATTGCTTCGTAAAATAAAGGTTTGTATACATTTTTTTAAATCTATAAATTATTTATTGTCCTGGAAGTACTTTTATGCAACACAGTAGCCTACTATCACAGTAACGTTAGTACTTTTATGCAACACTGAACACAGTAGCCTACTATCACAGTAACGTTAGTAGCCTACTTTTATGCAACAGAAAGCTATTCCAGCGAAAGGCGTCAGTCAACAACGGTCGTTTCGCGTGATGGAAACGTGTGATAGCTACCTTGCATAAATAAACTGATTTTTAATTAGTGCCTGCTGACAGAATAACAAAAAGACTCCATAATCCAGGACCATAACTGTCTGTTTAATAAAATATCACAAAGTATTAATAACACAGAAAACCATTGAAAATAAAGGGGAAACAAGAGGCCAACGGGTTTTAATTTATGTCTGAAGGTTAGCATGAGGAGGGAGACAGAAACGCAGCATTTCCAGTGTTGGAGGAAACAGGAAGCCGTGGTGGATGGAGATAGCAGAGCCTGCTGCATCTGAACAATAAAAATCTCACCCGCTCAGGAAAAGGATCTGCGTCAGCAGTGAGTGACAGATTTTAGAAAGACAAAATGGTGCCAAATCTAAAGTGTCGGGAGAAAAATCAGTGTTTTCACTTAAAGACCTTAAGCACAATGCCGCGTTCCTTATTTCATCGAAAGTAAATTCCACGCATAGATTCCACGTCGTTCGAGAATTGCTGTTATGAAACACTTCCGTGGGCATGGTCAATTATTTCAGAAATGTAAACCATATCCTTAAAACTTTTAACATTAACACAATACTTATGCGCCCAAAGTATGTGGACACTTAAACTAGGCTTGACTAGGATTAAAATATATATTAGATTATATATTAGATAACAAAATATCTAGCCATTTTAAAGCAAAATATTTCACAAAAGTTTTGTAGTAAACATATTAATAAATTAATAATAATAATAATTATATATATATATATATATATATATATATATATATATATATATATATATATATATATATATATATATATATATATATATATATAGGCTATATATTTGTAGGCTAATGTTAAAAATTATGACAAAAAGTAGCCTAACCTATTTGGACACTTAAATTTGTGGTTGTCAAAAATGTGCCATAGAGAACTATTCATCTACAACAGCACCTCACACAAAATGTAGGGGATGATTATGCATTCATAATAATAGTAATAATGATAACCAGAAAAGTTAGTTCATAGAAAAGCTCCTGCATTTGTTTGCAGACGCCTCACTTAAAAGGTTAAAAGGTTCTATATTGGCATCAATGGTTCCATAAAGAATCTTTAACATCCATGGTCACTTTCCATCGCACAAAAGGTTCTTAGAAAAAGGCTCTATAGATTTTTAAATGTTCTACAAAATCAGAAAAAACTTCGGTTCCCTCAAGATTATCCTATGGGTTTTTAAATTTAATAAATAAAATAAGGTCTGTGGTAACAACTTGATGATACCTGGCCGTTTTGTTCTGCAGCATAAACTGCACACACTCACACCCCAAACATTACTTATAATGTTTATTACTTACAAATCAAATGCTTTTTATAATAAACAATTAAAATAAAGCTTTTAATTAGCCAATTTGTTAATGTTTTTTTTTTTGGTGTATGTAATTTACGTTGTAGAGCGAAATGTCAAGTTATGTTTACCACAGATCTTATTGGAAACACACATGCACACATATTATAAAAAATTATATATTTTTTAATCATTATAAGAAAATCTTGAGGCAACCACTGGCTAATTATTTTTCCGGACATCATACCTGCAGCACTTTATTGCTGAATGTTTTGTCCCATAATGCACTCTGTTTCACTTCAGTGTTATTTTAGTATTATATAGTATTTATTAATATTTTGAATTTGCTTTTATTTTTATATTACCATTTTGGTCCCACTTTATATTAAGTGGGTTTAACTACTATGTACTTACATAGAAAAATAAGTACAATGTACTTATTGTGTTCATGTTGTATTGTAAAATACTTTTTCTGCTATTGAGGCGTGATACGGGTAAGGTTAGGGACAGGTGTGCTGGTATGGTTAAGTTTAAGGGTGGGTTAAGGTGTAAGGGAAGGGTCAACAGTGTAATTACAACTGTAATTACATAAATTAACTACCGCTGTAATTACAAGCAGGTATTTTTTAAAATATAAGTAGCCTACAATGTAAAAACATATATGTACACAATAAATCCATTGTATCAAATTATTAATTTCAATGTAAGTACATAGTAGTTAAAGCCACTTAATATAAAGTGGGACCTTAATTTTAGTTTAAGTAAAAATATTTATATTTTTAGCTTTATTTGTTTTTTTAAAATGTTTTAGTCATTTTCTTGTCAAGGCAACATTCCTAATTAATTTTTTTTTACTAATATTTCTTTTATTTCAGCTTTATTTCATTTTTTTAAAATAGTTTTAGCTAACAACACTTTCATATACTATTTGTAAAAAAAGAAGAAGAAAAAGTAGGCAGTATGCAAGTTTTCCACAAAAATAGTTATTCTTCCTCCATAACAGCAGGGGGCGCTGAGTATGTGTATATTTATCCTTAACAAGTCTATGCCAATGCCACTTCGTGTTGACCAACACATCTATTTACAGTAGATATGAACATATCCCGCAACCCACACTTAAGCAAGAGCAAACATTAGTTTGTTCCATCAGTTATTACTTTGTTCAAAAACAGACTGCTACAGATATGTTCAAATGAAAATGTGTTTTGAGGCAGGAAATCAGTTCTTGGAGGCTGACGGATGTGTATTGTGGAAAAGCCTTTGTGATATTAGGGTGGGGTGGTCAAACACAGCTTTAAAAAGAAGACGCTATTCAAACTTAATGAACTTGTTTTGAATTCCTCGCCTCCTGAATGGCAAAGCATTCCATTGCTTGGAAATAGAAAGAAGAACAAACAGCGGAAGTGATGCAAGAAATTCTGTTCTTTATCTGGCATTCCCAGCCCTCACCTGCTAAACCAATCGCACCCCCTTTTCCCTTCTAAAGCCTCTTCAACTTTGAGCTCTAGACCGCTGGGTACGTTTTTAGGAGGAGGAAGCCATTCATCTGAAGCGCTGAGTTCCTGTTAGAGCAGACAGGCAAAACACAGCTCAGCGCTGCACGTTCCTGCACCGGACCATCGAGGATATGACCCGTTACACGAATGAATGTTTCTTTTAGAGTTACGAGAAGAGGCTGCTCCTGGGATTTTATGTGATGGCGATTCACGACAAATCCTATCAAATTATGTTACATAACCGACTCGACATATAGACTTTTTAAACTTCTATTACTCAACTTAGGCCCATCTCTGTTTTTACTCCCAACAGTCACAATACTGAATGAAGACGTACATGTGTGCTATTTTTGAACCTTTGCACTGCTGCAATAATCTAACTCCATCAGAACAGATCTTAAAACAACTCTACATGGTCTTTGTTGTGTCAGAGCATCTCTGTTCTTGCTCATACTTCAGTAACTCTGGGATGTATTGTGGCACCCATTTGTCATGCTTTTGTGTTAGCATTTTTCATGTTCATGAGCTCCCTTGGTTTGGGTTTGTGGTGTGGTGGTGATCCCCCTCGGTCCGTTCACGATTGGGCGTGGGAGGATTTCTCCGCGTTCCCGACTGAGTACTGTAGTAATGATCATAAAACACATTTGGGAATTTCACCACACTTGATTTGGGATCTGATGCCCCCTTGTGGTCACATTTACAGTTCTGGTGGGGTCGTGACCTGAAAATGGGTAGCAGGTCTGTTCTGAAAGGATAGCAGACAGCAGGCTGAAAATAATTTGAATAGTGTTATTTAATCATTATTTATATACTATTATAGTAATTATTAATATTCAAATTGGCTTTTGTTTTTATACTTTGTTTTCATTTAAATGTTAGTAATTTTCTGTGCCTTTGGCATTTAATTTGTCATTTAGTACATCAAGTTATGCTAGTTAGTCAACATTTCATATTTTCAAAGTTGAATTTTTTCCATCTAATATTTTAGCTTTATTTTAATGACTGAAAAGTATTAGTTAGTTAACAATAACAGCACTAATACAAATAATAAAGTGCATATAACATCCTTGAGATAGCTAAATAAAAAAAATATAAAGATGAGGTTGAATCAAACTTCACTAACATACATGATTAGGAACATAAATGGGTTGAATGACATGCAGTGATTTATGCAAGACCACATTAAATACCAGGTTCACTTTGTTACAATAAACAATAATAGATGTAAAAACAAGGTCCAGAACTAAATCCAGCTGATCTACACGTTACACAATCATTTAGTTAAATGAGAAACGGGACAAATAGAACCATTTTAAAATGACCTTTAATTTGTTAAACTTCTACATAAAAACTGCTCAGTTCGACAGACATACAATTTTGACTTTTACAATTTGAATGATTTGATAACTGAAATAAAACTCAAATCATTGTCTACTATACTGGTTAGCATTTGCAAAAAAAGTCACAAGCCTTTCACACTTTATTTGGCAGTTTTATGTTTATGAGGTCTTCGAAGGAAGGGATCCAGCAAGTTCAAAAGCACAATATACAGAAAAACAGGCAGTTCATCTCTGCAGTAGTGTTTCTTCATGAATGGATATGACCGTATTCGTCACGTTCAGAACCTATTATTGAAGAGCAGTCAAAATCTATCCTGAATGAGGTAAATACTTGCGTTTAACATCAAAAATGAAATCAGAATGATATTGACAGGGTCCAAAATGAACAGTAGCGGGTAAACTGAGCAAAAATTGACATTTTTAGAAACCCTATTTTACTATATATTTTTATTAAAAACACAGTTTGGTTCATTGTAGGTCGTTGTGTAAAAGAACAAAGACACGTAGTGATTTTGTTTTGGTGCAATAAATATTACAAGAAAGTTTATTAATAGTGTTACATATTTTATGTGTTTAATACTTATATCAGATAAAACCAGCAGGTTTAATCGACTTTATTCTTAGTTGTAAATTAGCAAGTAATGACATATTTACTTGGCGCTTGGTGACCGTTAATCTTGGACCTGGATATCAATCATTCAGAGAGACTCAAAAAAAATAAAAATAAAACGGTGTAAACAATTTAAAAGAATAACTTAGGGGGATGTGTAGAGACAAGACCATGCATATCTTTTCCAAAAGAAATAAAACACTCAAGATAAAGTAGAGAAGGAAATAAACAGGCACAAACACAATTCAAAAAGCTTAAGTTCAACCATCAGAAGTCGAAGGCTTGAACTTTATGGAGACTTGGACCCCCTAAGACTGGCACACACACAGAGACAGGGCAAGCATGCATGCGTCGAAACACAGCACCAGCTGAGGACCACCATCAACATCTACTGGACTGCACCACTACAGCTACACCATACACAGCCACATCCACCGCGCTGACAGAGACAGAGAGAGAGAATGAAAGAAAAAGAGCAGAAGAAGAGAGGAAAAAGAGGCTGATCACTTTTATAAATGCCAATTAAAGTTACAATTATTAATAGAGGACATCTGGGATTTCATGTACTGATTCAGATGGAATCCAATTATTCGATTGGCCAAGTGACATTTCAATATAGAGCAGTGAGACTTTATTTATATATATATCTTTGCCTGTGTTGTCAGCATTTCAGACCAGAGTACACTGTAAAAAAAGATTTTTAGAAATAAAGATTATTGGAGTACATTTGACAAGAAAATACTTTTTCGTTTTTTCGCCACAACAATGTACTAAAACCGGAAGTCTTGTCTTTTGCGTTTTTGAAAAGTTTTGTGTAAAGACGTCAATATCGTCAAAACGATCCAACGACTAAAAACGCTGAATTATGCAATATACATGCGCGTGACGTCACCACTTCCACAAATTAGCATTTTTGTAGTTTACAGAGACAATAAAAGTTTAGTTTTCAAAAACATGCACTTTGAAACTAATTTTCAAAAGAATGCGTTTTCAGGCCTCCAAAACGCAAAACGGCATTGTCGTGTAAACGGCCCCTTAGTCCTCCTACCTCAAAATGACACATTTAATTCTGTTACTTGTCGTTTCTTTGTAATTATTAGTGAAATTTCACAGTAAATACTACCTCATTTTTTATTTCTTCAGGATTAGTATCAACTATTACTATTTTGAATCAGCTAACTAACCATTTACCTAGAAACTTGGGAAAAAGTCTACATTTATAACAAAGGTCTACTAGGCAGTGCAATGAGATATTTAGCTTTAAAACCCGTTTACACCAAGGACGATAACTATAACGATAAAGTTATAGTTTAAAAAATTGTTTAAAAATAAAATAGCAGTTCACACCACAACTATAACGGCATAGAGAAACGATATCGTTGGAATCACTTTCAGAGCTCGAGCATTTAAAGTGGCAGATGACAATTCTGCAGCACTCTTAGATTAAACAAAAAGTGTGTTGGTGTGAACGCTAATGTTATAGTCATCTTTATAGTATTCATTCTTAGTGTGAACGGGCCTTTAGTTGGGGTAGTTGTGAAACAATAATTGCAGACAAGCTTATCCAGATGAGATTAGACTTTCCAAGTTAGCCGATAAACAAAAGTAATTTGCTCTTTATCATGATAGTGTTTGATTCAGACAGATTTTTATTTATTTGTTAATCTGTGAAACACTAATTTATCTGACCAGACATCCTCTGGTAAAACTATCCCATCAAAACAGGGCTACAGCTGCAGAAAAATATGAACAGAAGAAAGATAAAGGAGGCGAAACAGCAACAGTGAGAGAAACAGAAGAGGTGAGAGAGAGCGAGAGAAAGAAGGGAGCAGCTGTGGTGTGTGTGTGCACACATCGCAGGAAGAAAGTGTGAATGAGTGAGTGAGGTGACACTTCTTTCTTCTCTGGGAGGAAAGAGTAGAGAACCAGAAAAGATGCTTACCACTTCACCTGCCATAGAGAACTATTCATCTACAACAGCACCTCACACAAAATGTAGGGGATGATTATACATTCATAATAATAGTAATAATAATAACCAGATTTGCATTTCCTGATGGAAATACCAGTGCTTGCAAGGCAGCAAAAGAACAGCGTTAAGGTAAAATGATAGCTTCAATTTACAAACAGAGATTGATAGTAATACAGCTGGAAAAGAAACAATTCAGTATGCATATATTACAATGACATTCACTGTCTGTTAAAGGGGTCATGACATGCACAATCAAATTTCCTTGATGTTTTGACATATAAGAGGTCTTTGTACCATTCAAACATCCTGCAAGTTTTACAGCTTAAAACGTCCTCCTCATTATAAACAAAGCATTTAGTTTAATCAAGCTCCAAAAACAGCTTGTTTTCATATTGTGGGATCTGTGACGACACACAGGCAAATACGCTTGCATAAGACTGCCTCCAGAGCAAGACATCGACGAATAGTTATACATCGCACCATAGGCCCCGCCCACTGGCCTTCAGTGGCTTAACGGCTGACATTTGCCTACACTGGCCTAGCGTCGCGTCAAAAGCAAATAGAACCCATTATATTATTATATGGATTATATGTTTGTACGGAGCATTGTGTCAGCAAGGCACAGTGTAATGGAGAGATCATAAATAAACTTTTGTTGAAAGATGAAGCACCCAACTGTATTGGATCTGACAGCAACTGCATCACACACCGTAAGCAAACAATTTCATAATGCTTATGGTATTCTGTAAATTATGGTTTTATATGGATGTTTTCAAAACACTTACTGGTGTGAATAGCGAGTGGGTTTCCAATGCAATGACGTTAGCCAATCATAACATGCCGTTTACTGACAAGCCTTAAAGTAGCCGCCCCTTTAAAACAGATTGTTTCAGACAGGGAGAAGATTGAAAATAGATGCAAAAAAAAAAAATGTCATGACCCCTTTACATTTTAAAAAACATTCGATCATAAGTCGGTTTAAAGACCCCTAAAGTTTGGGGTCAGTAAGATAAATAAAACTATTTGCGAAATTAAATAAAAAAAATAAAAAAATTGTGAAATATAAAAAATTCTATCTTACTATTTAAAAATGTAATTCATTCCTGTGAGGCCAGCATTCCAGCATCATTATTCCAGTCCTACATGATCCTTCAGAAATCATTCTGATATGATGATTTGCTGCTCAAGAAACATTTCTAATGATCATTGTTGAAAAAAACAGTTGTGCTGCTTAATATTTTAGTGAAAACCATAATACATTTTTTCAGGATTCTTTGAATAGAAAGTTCAAAAGAACAGCATTTATTTGTTATAGAATCCTTCTGTAACATTATGAAAGTTTTTACTGTGACATTTGGCCAATTTAAAGCATGCTTTCTGAATAAAATAATTCATTTCTTTCCAATTTTTTTTATATATCTTACTGACCCCAAACCTTTTGATATGTCCATTGATTCAGTCATCAACATCATAGGAAAGAAAATTGCCATTTTAATGGGTCTTTAATCTTAAATGTATTATAGTTGTAACTGGATTAAATGCAGAAGGATTTAAATACAGTGCCGCCTTGCAAACACTGTACAACAAAACAAAGCAAGCCTATAATGTATAAAATGAGTCCCATTTATCCCCCACATTTTTATAGTTTTCACACAACTGAACAGTCTGCACTGACAAATATTCATTAAGTCTAATGTCTTCATGAGAAAACTCCTCTCGGCTCTGAAGCAAGCCAGGCAATAACAAGACATGTACACGGCACTTACTCTGTGCCTCTGCAAACAAACCTAAAGGCTCTGCTCTGACGGCAAGCAGCTACGGCTAAATATTCTACTGTAGGTCCATACGAGAAGCAAGCTTTAGCAAATAATCAGCACGCTAGTCATGAAAAAGATCGGTTTGCATTATTATGGCAGACGAGAGGAGTTCAGTGAAAGAGGTTGCGTTAAAAATGGAATATCCTTTCAGTTAGTCCCACATTGTCCCACATCTCTGACTACAGTTACAAGAGGAGGACGTTTCACGCAAGGACGCTTGCCCTGCCACTCCTGTGCCAGCCAAACACTTTTAGGGATCTGCAAAGAAAGGAACAGAAACAAAAAGCAAAAAAAAAAAAAAAAAAAAAAAAAAACATCACACAAGACATGTTAGAGATGTTGCATAAGAATTGAACTATGACATTCCTGTACAATCGTTGATTCACAGACAGCAATGAAATGATGGGTTAAAAACGTTCAGTCAACTTCAGAGTGCAGCTCCACTATGTCATGTGAATTAAAGACAGGGACGGTATAAAAACGATACAAAACTGTTCATATATTTAGCTTGCGACACTATCAAGCGTATTTAACAGCTGCTGATAAAGCTATGGACAAATTATGAATCCGTTAAGCAGCAATAAGTAGCCTGTCTGCTTTATAGCATGCATATAGAGCGGTATTCCAGCTGTAAATATTCCTAATACACACTGCGTTGACCTTCTGGAAACTTCATGTTCTGTTGGTTTTCCATGCTGGTCAATGTACAAATAACATGCATCTTTTGAATTATTGCTTCAACGCTCACTACACTGAAAGGCATTGTGTTAACTATGGGTTCGTGAGTATATATTTTTTTACTTCTAAAGCGGATCTTTTTTGTACAGCAGCAAATGCAAAGCTAGCTTAAGTCTCAAAGACGCATGCATTAATTACTTGAGCTCTTCACATTTAATGATATGCATTTAAATTGAATGTGATTTGCTGCAAGGAAAAAAAAAGAAGAAAAAATCCCGTATATTCAGGATTTGAGGTACAAGGATGTAGTAGACCAACGTAAACATACCTGAGAAAATATTCTATTCCATCTCTCATGCAAAAGATTCTCTCAAGTCAGATATTTCGACGTCTTAAAAAATTATTACAATTAAAAACACTGTTAAAATGCAGGATTGCTACTTATTTGTAGTTTTAAGGTCAAAATATTAGTAAATTATTTTTTATTGCCAGAAGGTTTCAGAATATTAGAATTTCTGCTCTTAATCATTTGGCTGCTAATCTAAAAGTATTTGATTGCATGTAGATCGTTAAAAAATATGAAGATGATGAGTATCTAAATATCTTGGTTATAGCAGAAAACCACCATAATGCCAAGCTATAATGCTATATATAATGCCATTCCATCAGATATATCAAAATTTCACAGCAGCTGTGTCTTTATTGCCTAATTTACCCTTATGGATGCAGAAATAAAGTCTGAGACAAATAATTAAAAAACGTAAATAAAGACCAAAACTGAGAAATGACACATGGCATCTTGAACATGTACAAACAGAAATTGCTCTGCTTCCTCTGTTCAATGAGGACATTTTCATGATCTTCTACTGTATGTACAGTGTACAAACGGTAATGTACAAACGGCGTTCACTAATGACCCTTTCCGGGTGTTCTGTGGCGTGGGATTATATGTATGTCATAGCACCTTTGGCATTCGTGTCCAAAAAGAGTTTGATGTAGGATGTGGGCACGTATCCCTCCTCGTCCTCGTTTCTGCGGACACGGGTCCATCCATCACCCTTATCCTCCTCGATTACATACAGCATTTCACCCTCGGCCATGGATATGGTACCTTCGTTCTGACCTACAGACGCAAAAACACGCAATTTGTATTGGTTTCCAAAACAAGTCAACTTGATAAAAAAATGAACCTTCACCCATAACACTTTTTTAATTATTATTTCTATACAAGCATAATTTCTGTTTCATTTAATTGTTAATTCTGAGTACATTTATTCATTTAGCAGACACTTTTTAAAAAAAATGTAAAAACAAAAACAAATTGCATGTACCGTTCACGCTCACCGGAAAGGCAAAGTCCGCTAAAAAACATGCCGGCATAAAATTTCTCTGAACTTGTTTCTGTTTGCAATAGCCCTACTGTGCTATGTGTGCATGTGTGTGTGTGTGTGTGTGGCCGTGCTGGGCAACGCTGATAAAATGACCCTATCCTCTTGTTCACTGATCCTCTCCCTACTATCTGCTCACATGCTCTGATAATAATAGCTTTATTTTGATAATAGGTCAAAAAATAAATCTGTTAAATCAAATTCTGCTGCATATAACTGAATAATATACTGATATATTGATTTAATTAAAACATTGATATTTAATATAATTTTATTATAGGCCTATTTTATATACATTTTTTTTTACTTGAAATAAAAGTGTGGTTTAAAAAATTAAAAATAAATAAATTGGTTTTCTGCCACGTGTATCTCGAATTTTTGGTTTCGGCCCAGAATTTTCATTTAGGTGCATCCCCAGTTTTTACTCATATTTACATTTTATATTTGTTTATTTTGTTTTTATTATAATGTCATTTAGTTGAGTTATTTTTTTTACGTTTTATTTTTAACTCTTAAATTTAATTGTATTTTATTGTTTTAATAATTTTGTTAAAAATATTTGTATGTTCATTTTATACTTGTTATTTTTTTCCATTCTGCCAATTATCAATCCAAATTTGTATATTTCTGCCATAGAATTATTATATAAATTTAGAACCAGTCAAAAGTTTAGACACACTTATACTCTTGAATATATTTCTCATTATGTTAAACATTTTTTAATTAAAAATGTTGTTTAAATCCAAATGTTTATGCTTTTATCCAAAGCGACTTACAAATTATTCAAGCAAATAATTGTGAAAAAAGTGTTTGACTCATTTTTGAATTTTAAACACATTTTATTGTGTTTATTTATTTTAGTTAATCGAGTAAATTGTTTAAAAAGTTTTGTTTTAAAATCTTAAAATTACGGTAATTTCATTTTAATGTTGTTTATTTAATTTGTGTTTGCATGTCTTAATTTTTTCCATTTTGCAATTTCTCAATCATTTCTGCCATAGAATAATATAAATTTAGAAGTTTAGATACACTTACATTTCAACATATTTCTCATAATATTAAAAATGTTTTGATCGAAAAGTTTATGCTTAAATGCACATTTTGGTTGAAACTACTTTGAACTTCTTATCCCCGAAACTGACAAAGGGCTTCATAACCACTGAGCAGACGTGAATTCCTGGCACATTTGAACTTAACACATTTTTCTTTTCTGTTACCTTCAAACGGATAAAGTGCTTTGCATGTTCCAATAGTGGGTAAAGGTTCCTCATCATCAAATTCGTCATCGAACTCAGTACTGCGCGATTTGAACTGCATCGTCGTCTCTGTGCTGGGGTCTTCCGTGTAGCTGCCATCCGGACTATGTGCAGAAGACATGCAATGCGTAAAACAGACAAAATTAACTTTGACGTTATAGCCAGATTATACAGTTAATGTTACACCGTCGCATGCCTCGCGTGAGGCTGTACTGAATTCACGATCCGCCTATAAGATTACTGTACTGTCGAAATAAGATCAAGTTTTAATAGCATTAAACCGCATTATATCATTTTTTTCTATAAAGTTCACTTGTAATGGGTTTTTTTTATAACGTCAAAGAGTTCAGAGATGTATCCACAGTCTTTTTAAGGAAGTTTTGAGTTATGAAAGTTAAAGGGATATTTGACCCAAAATGTTTAATTCGGTCATCATTTATTCACCTTTATGAATTAATTTTTTTCTGCTGAACACAAAAGATGATATTTTGAAGAATATGGGTAAAAAACAGTTGATGGTTAATGGTTGCCAACATTTGTCAAAATATCATATTTTTATCAACAACATTGAGGCTGAGTAAATGATGACAGATTTTCATTTTTGGGTGAACTATCCCTTTAATATGTGGATCATGTTGGGCAGCCCTGCTGTCTAGGGACTGAAGTACCTCTCTCGGTTTTGACCGTAGTTGTTTGTAAGAGGCGTGTTGCCCTGCGAGTCAAAATGATTGCTCTGTCTTCTCTGAGACTCGGATCCCTTTTCAAGTAACTTCCTCTCCACCTCCGTCAGCCAGCCCTGAGAACACACAAGCAACAGATCTTTCGATTTATTTGTAATAGTTAATCATTCTAATCAAATCACTTTGTCACAAGTTCACAACACCATGAACACAAGTGTACAGGTGGTGAAATTATTTGGTGCAATCTCTGCAGCTTGACAGTATGGAGTGTAAAATATACACACAAACATGTACAGTATTACAAATATTTACAATTTACAACATACACAGTATATATATAAGGGACTCAAATACAGGTAGTAAACATACAATACAATATTATACTACCGGTATACACTGAGTATGAGACAAAAACACACATAAATCACAGTATATTCACGATTGACATTCGAAGGTACCTGACCAAATTCATTAGGGACTCACCTCAAATTTATGTGCCTCCAGCTGTAATTTTTCCAAGCTTTGTGTGATTTCTTCTAACCGTGGATCTATACTGTCTGGATCCCCCAAGTGAGGGTTTTTAATGTAGACATCTTTCATTTTAGTCAGGGCGTCCCTGAAAACAATTATAAGAAGAATAGTTAGTAGAAACAATAGCATGTGAACTCACTTGACATATTGTTACATCATGCAATACAATATTTATTTATAAAGCACATTTTAAAACAACCAAGGCTGACCAAAGTGCTGTACACAAAATTAAATAAAATACATAAAACTACAAAAATCAAGGAACAAACAACAATAGTAACCCAATAATCGAAACTGTTCAAGGAGAATTAAAAGCCAAAGAGAATAAATAAGTCTTTATTAGGTCAGTAGTTTATTCCTGTGATGTAAAGCTGAATTTTCAGCATCATTACTTTTTTCAAAGATTCATTGATAAACAGAACATCCAAAAGAACAGCATTTATTTGAAATATAAATATTTTGTAACATTATAAATGTCTTTCCTGTCACTTTTGATCAATTTAATGCAGCCTTGCTGAACAAGTGTCTTCTCCCTTTTAAAAAAAATCGTACTTTTGAACGGTAGTGTATGTTTTAAACAACGATGGGGTATTTTGCAGAAAGGCTGTTACTATTCCCAGCATGGCAGCTACTGGGTGATTTACCTCTGATCCATCTCTTTCTGGATGTCCTTGTTGATGTCATTGAGCTTGGCCTGTAGTTTCTTCCTCCTCTGCTCGGGTGGCAGATGACTGTAGTCCTCCTGGCCTGTTCCCTGTGAAAATATGCAGAAAGTTATGAGTTGAAAAATAACAAACCAAACACAAACAGCTTGCCAGTTAAGTGGGCAGATCTGGGACAGAATAAGCTATAATGTGGATCAGCCTTCATGCCAAAAGTGTGACTGTCAAACCTTTATTTTTATAACTTACTTTACTTCAAGCATTAAAAATTCAGTGTGTAGTCAAAATGAAAATACATAATATATAAAATAAACATTTACTATGAAAAGTCTTGAGGATTTTATAGCACATTTTAATATCAAGTCAGACTTACCAGCTTTAGAGAAAGCTGTGAATGTTAAGACAAGAAAAAACGTGTTAGCGGAAACTGTTATTACACACACAAAGAAAACATGGGAGTTTCATGTTGCTGTTAAGACAGATATGTTAAGGATGGCGTTGATAAAAAGCATGAGAACGAGACACAGATTACACATCCACACATTACTTTAGAACCAAACTGAGCTGATGGTGCTTTAGTGTCTGGAGTCGTCCAATCAGATCCATGGGAAACACACACGCGTGACGTGGCGACTCGTGAACTTACCCCGCGTTTCAGGCTCCGCAGGCAGTGCATTTTGTGTTTGGTGCTCATGAAGTCGTTGAGGCGCTGGCTCAGGGGCTCCTTGGGCTGCTGCGGGGACTGGGGGCCGTTGAGGAGGCCGTCCGGAGACGGGGAGGTGGGGGGAGGGGGAGGGGGCTGGCGGGGCGACGCTAACAAAGACATAAGCTACAGATGAGGGTGTGATGGAGCACATTGAGAAATGGAATGGAGAAAGAGAGGAAGAGAGAAGATGAAGAGAGAGAAATATTCAAGGCCAAAGCCAATGTTCAGTGCTTCTCATGCGGTGACAAAAAAACTCACTGCAAGCTTTATTAAAGGTGTTGCATGCAATCTAATATATTTTTCAAAGTTTACAAACTGTGGCGCTATCAAAACAACCAAAGATGTGTGTGGAGCAAGTGGTGGTTTGTTGTTGTCTCACTAATTGCGTGATCAGGTTCTGCGCTCCTATTGGTTTTAGATTTGACGGTTGTCATAGAAGTCGCACTACAGGACTGTGCCTCAAAACTTCTGACACTGCCAGAATTCAGTTAGAGGTCAAATTTGATTGCAATTGGTCATTAATCGGCAAACATGTCAGACTAGCGATCACAGATTTTGGCCCAGGATCAGAGGAATCTTTTAGAATTGTCCAAATTTGTCTCAAAATTGTACAGTGTCAACTCGGCTTTAGTTACCATGAAATAAAAATGTTACGGACTATTGCAGTATTTATTATAAATAATTTATCCCTGCACATCATTATTTTGATATGCCCTCGTAATCTTTAATCAAATTAGATTTCCTTCCCTCTTGCAGCGACATTTCTTCTCTGATTAAGTGTTTTTTGGAGTGAGGGCAGGACAACCTGTCACTCAAATGAGATCGACCAATAGCAAACCACAACCATCCAATTAATTACCAATTAACAAAATCAAGTCCCGCCCGACCCTACATTTTTTAGTTTTACTCGGATATATGTCACTATCACAACTTCCGTTTTATGCTGACTTTAATCATCAGAATAAGATTCTATTATAACGAACTGCATGATCTAGTTGCATGAAATAGCCACTGCAAACACTCCTTAATAGCAATAAAACTTGAATATAACGGCATCTTAATGGGCCATACATGTGCAACGTAGTTTCCAGTTTTCTAGTGATTTTAGCAGGTGTCTATGATCCACAGATCCGTACCTTATTTCTCTTGAGTAAAGGCCACAGTTTGCTCCTGCTCCGGCGTCTGCTCTCTCCGCGAGCATTGAGGAAGCTTGATTCTGACACGGCCCTCTTCATTGACACGCTGTAATCCTCAAACTCCACGTCACCCGGCGGCTCGAAGCCCGACTTGTATGATTCTACGACTTGCTTACTGTCCTGAGATTAAAAAAGGGATAAAAATGTCAGTAAGGCTTTGTGCTATAACAAAAACAGAGATTAGGATGACTCTTCAAGTTAAGTGGGTTTAAAATCACAACATTTGCTAACACAAACCATAGATATTAATTTAGCACAGTCTGTTCACTGTAATGTATATCATTTACAAGATTGAAAAAAACAAGGCTATAAAACATAGCATATGGTTGGAAATGGCAACATAACTTTCTAATGCATTTTTCTCAATAACTTCCAATACACCCAATGAGTTCAACTGGTGAGGTTCTTTTGAATAGATTAGTTAAAACCAACTGACGAATCAAACTGAATTATTCACTTCTTTACTGAATCAGATTAATCAGATTACTAACTCATTTTGTAAACCGCAAGTACTGTAATTACGTCTGACTCAAAATGAGTTACTTTGTTATCAAGATTACTTTGGTCACTATTGTGATCATGATTATTTAACACTAATCATTGACTTTGTAGACATCACGAATTGAATGAATTTTTTAAAAATTCTTATACTATATAAATCTAATTCAAAAGAAGAGAAAGTTACACATTTTGTTATATAAAATATAAAAAAAGTTATTTACATTTTCACACACACACACACACACACACACACACACACACACACACACACACACACACACACACACACACACACACACACACACACACACACACACACACACACACACACACACACACTTACACTTGAATGTCACATCAGAGTTGTAAATAAATAAATCAAATATAAATAATATTATATTTTAACTATTTAAAAAAAATATATATAAATACAAAAAGTTTCATTGTCTATCAAGTTACTAATCTTGCTAAAGAAGCTAAATCCTGTAGGAAACACTGTCATGGATGATTTACTATGGCAATACAGACTTCACTGTAGGCTACAGGTTAACCAAAGATAACCTTCCAACTCACATCATAATCACAGTACAATTATGTACTACGGACAATGAAATGCACAACCACCACAGAAATAAGACGGCTGTAAATCCCCTCGATCTAATCCCTCTACTGCAGTTCAGGTCAGACCAAGAGACTATTTTTAGCATATACATGGCATCCATAACCCAACCAAACGAACCTATGACTTCTATAGGAGGTTGATTTTATGGAGGGCTGCTTCATATGACCAGCACACTATCTCTGAAAAGACACACACACGTACTATACGTGCACACACACACACACACAGCCCAAAAGCCACAGAGAGGCTTAAGTCTTTGTTGCTAAGCCACTTCAAATCTGCTGCAAAACCCAGCTCGTATGAGTCAATTAGTGCTGCGCTGGAAATTAGACTTCCCATCTGCCATATTTGGACAGGACGGCAATGGCCACATCATGAGCACTGGGACGGGATTTAGCAGATGAGACGGACAACAGGCACATCAGCCGTTAGCTGGCAGCGATTCCCCCGCAGCTGTAAATTATTGATGGTAACCTGGGCGACGACACTGTATTACGATCACCACTCGTTAGCTTGTAAGTGGGCCAACGATAATCACAGAAATCTAGTCAGCATTTTGAACTGCTATATTATTCATTTGCTGCTGGCTTCATTTGGAAAAGTTGAATCACCTCACAGCCAGGAGAACTCCTATGTGCTGCTTCTACAAATCATAGTCCTACCGGTGACGTGGCGCATCAATAAGCCCCCTTATTTCTTCTTCCTACTTTCCTTTTTCACGCATCCTATTTATTTATAGTTTGGAGATTTTTTCATCTTTGTTTTTTTGAAAGTAATACTTTTATTCAGCAGCAAATCAGCATGTTAGACTGATTTCTAAAGACTGGCGTAATGATGCTGACAATTCCGCTTTGATCACAGGAATAAATGACATTTTAGCATATATTCAAATGGAAAAATGTTAATTTAAATTGTAATGATATTTCTGTTTTTACTATATTTTTATCAAATAAATGCCGCCTTGCTGAGATTTCTTTCAAGAAAAATAATGTTGACCCCACATTGAACAGTAGTGCATACAAATGTCTTGATGTTTATGCTAACACTTAACAATAAGTTTCCATTTGTTAGCATGAACTAACAATAAAAAATACTTGTAAAGCATATATTAATCTAAGTTCATGTTAATTTTAACATTTACTAATGCATTACTAAAATCAAGCATTGTATCTTAATATTTTTTTAATGGACCTGAGCTAATATAGACAGTAGTATTTTTGTAACATTAAAAAAGAAAGATGAATAAAAACTGTAACAAATGTATTGCTCAATGTTAAAGGGTAAATGGGAATAGGAGCGGGCTTCACTCAGTGATTAAAGTAAACTTTAAGAGTGCTGGCCTGAATAATTGGAATATTTAGAACAGGAGAGAGGCCGCACTATGCATAAATAGTCTTTTTATTTGCACAAACGCGTTTCGGCGCGTGCCTTCTTCAGTGAAGAAGCACACTGAAGAAGGCACGCGCCGAAATGCGTTTGTGCAAATAAAAAGACTATTTATGCATAGTGCAGCCTCTCTCCTGTTCTCAATGTTAAAGGGATAATTCACCCAAAAATGAAAATTTTGTCATTATTTCCAAACCCGTAAGACTTTCTTTTGAATGTTTATTTGTGAATAAAAGTCTAAATTTAATCTGTTCATCATATAAAGCGATTATGTCTCTTCAGAAAAGTTGGACTAAACCACTCAAGTTTTACAATCTCTTTATGAACTTTTTGAAGTGTCAGTTGTGTAGCTGTCAATGGAGGGACACAAAGCTCATCAAAACGATTTCTTAAAAAAGATCTTTGTGTTACAAAAATGAACAGACATGATGACAGTGAGTGATTAATGACAGAGTTTTCATTTTTGGGTGAAATATCCCTTTAACTAAAGGGACTTTTATTATCAAGTCTTGCCATTATTATTGATTATAGACTCTTAGAAACTAAATTAGTAGTGCAGATAATACACTTCATAATTAAGCAGTAATCTGAGTCTAAAAGTTATTTGCAAATCCTTTTGACTGATTTATTAAAAGAACCGATCTAAAAGAGTCATTAGACACTGACTGGGCATTGTGTATGTGCTATTTTGTTTAAATCTTACCAATTCTGAACAAGAACCAGTTCTCGATTCTCAACCACACTGCTAAAAAGGTATTTTTATGGCCTAAAAGATTTTCATTGAATAGGATTTTCCAGCAATAGGCTGATCAACAGATGGCTGTGGAATCCAGAACCAGTGCATTTTCAGCATAAAGGAGCCATAGCACTTAACGTACCATTTTAGGCTCGATGGACTCAGCTGCCTTGGTCATGCCGTCCAGACACTTGCTGACGATGGGTAATACTTTACGCTCGACCTCAGTGTACACCCGCATGCTCTCCCTCACCCTGCCCACTCGCCTCTCCTCCATCTCCTGTATCCTCTGCAAAGGAGAAAACACCATTAAACCATGCAATACTTCATTGTAAAGTTCATGGTCTAAACAATGCATATCAGACATAAAAGTTAAGCTTAATAGCATAATTATGCTTCTTTCATCAACATTCGAATATTTGGTAACACTTTAGTTAGGGTCCAATTCTTACTATGAACTAGTTGCTTATTAGCATGCATATTACTAGTATATTGGCGGTTTATTAGTACTTATTAAAGCACATATTAATGACTTATTCTGCATGACCATACTCTACATCCCTTCATCCTACCCCATACCTAAACAACCTTACTAACTATTAATAAGTAGTAATTAGGAGTTTACTGAGGCAAAAGTCATAGTTAGTTAATAGTGAGAATTGGACTCTAATCTAAAGTGTGACTGAATATTTTAATATAATGTTTAATTTATGATCAAGAGAGACAATTACTTGAAAGATATGTGGTATGAGGGTGTAGTAGTGCTCGTGTTGGTCCTTGTTGAACTTCTGCAGGTATGTCAGGTACTCGTTTTTACTGTCTTCAGCTACCTGATGCCTCAACTGAGCTTGCTGCTTCGCCTAGAAAGACAGACAGCACAAAAGACAGAGAGAAAAAATTAATTAAGATCCTTTCTACAAAGAATGACATCAGAACGTAAAGGCCAAGGACTGACAAATAAAACAATCACCTTTTGACATGACAAGTAAACAAACAGTGAGAGTCTATTAGCAGATTACATAATATAAACATGTAGTCTGACGTCAACTTCAGATCAATAGAGTCAGTGATCTACACTTAACCAAACAGCACAGATCAAACACAGAAATATAATCAAATGATGTACTCAGGAAAAATAACGCAAAAGCTAGCTATGTTTATCAGTAATTCATTCAGCAAATTTGTGGGTCATCGTTTTTTATGTAGAGTTTAACTGCTAGGAGAATTTATTTTACACATTCACTGAGTGTCCACTCAAAAACAAACGAAAACCGAAAATGTGCAATATCCAATAACAAGGCCGGTGGTTGATTTACCGCTGCATTAGTACATTTAGTACATTCAGCATGAAACAGAAGTTGCGATCCCTATTGTGACCTGTATCCGATTGAAATGGCTTCAGAAACAAGAAAAAAATTTAGGTCAGGACTTTATTTTGTCCATGGGGAATTGATTTGATGGTTGTGCTTTGCTATTGGTCGATCTCATGTGAGTGACAGGTTGTCCCGCCCTCACCCCAAAAGTGAAGTCGCTGAAAAAGGAAGGGGAACTTATTTTAATTCTATGAATTTTCGAAAAACATTGATGTGCACAGGTAAATCATTTATAATAATACTGCAATATTCCATACACACACAATAAAATAAGTGTCAATTTTGATTTCATGGTGACTTTAAGCAGATGAAGTTGTCAAATGATGCTTTAAAGGAGTAGCTCTCTTTAAAATTAAAATTAGCCCATGATTTACTCACCCTCAAGCCATCCCAGGTGTATATGACTTTCTTCTTTCAGACGAATACAATCGGAATAAACACCCTAATGCTTCCGAGCTTTATAATGGCAGTGGATTGCAACCATCAGTATGAAGCTCAAAAAAGTGCATCCATCCATCATAAACAAAAGTCTACATGGCTTCAGGGGGTTAATAAAGGCCTTCTGAAGCGAAACGATGAGTGTGTGTAAGAAAAATATTAATATTTAAAACTTAATAAAGTAAAATAACTAGCGACCGGCCAAACGAACATATGGATTTAACTTAAGTGTAAAGTGCAACTTATGCGAGTAACAGGGTTCCCACACCTTGGTTAACCTCAAATTCAAGGACTTTTCAAGGACTTTCCAGGTCCAATAGCCTAAAATTCAAGGACCTAACCCTCTGGTCATCTTCATTTAGGGGTCACACTTGGCTCTGTCGCGGTCAAAAGTGACCGAAGCCTTGACATGCAACTTCTCCCCCCCCCCCCCAGGAAAACCAATGTAATATATTTTTGTTCAATATTATTTTTTGATTATTTAGAATTTTGAAGGGATTTTAAGATACTACGCAATATTTATAAAAATTTTATTAGCTATTTTTTTTCCATTTGAACTTGAAAGGCCAATTTATACTTCTGCGTCGGGTGCGCGCAGTAGGTACGGCGTAGCATACGCATAGACGTGTACCATACGGCGTACCCTTCGCCGTACCCTGACGCGCACCTCCTCAAGAATTTGACTACACGTCGCAACGACGCGGACCGCAAGATCTGTGATTGGTCGGCTTGGTAGCATTGCGTTTCCTCCTACGCGTTTCCGGCGTGTTCTTCTGCACCGCCCGCCATTTTTAAATTCAGAAATTTCACTAAAATTTACTGTTTTTCCAACTCGATAAGCTCCAGCTCCAACATGATCCGCTCTCTTTCAGTCGCCATTGCTTGTAGTAGCCAAATCAAAACAGCCACGAGGAATCTATACACAGTGGAACATTAAACAGTGTTGCCTACGTGCGTAGCCTACGATGTACACTACGGCGTACACCCGACGCAGAAGTACAGCCTTAACTAACGTAAATCAAGCAAGCTAGTACGTATAGGCCACAAAGTGTTGCCGAAGTAACACATTAGCGGACCGGTGGGAATAATATGGATTTTTTTCCCCAGAAAACTTCTTGCACAAAATAAATTCAAGCACTTTCAAGGACTTGTATCTATTATGATCGTTTTCAAAAACTTTCCAGGGCCTTGAAATCTTTTTTTCCGATTCACAAACTTTCAAGGATTTCAAGGACCCGTGGGAACCCTGGAGTAATGCGACATACTGCTGATATTTTAGAATAAATATTCATATTTAACATGTTACACACACTCATCGTTTCGCTTCAGAAGGCCTTTATTAACCCCCCGGAGCCGTGTGGAGTTCGTTTATAATGGATGGATGCACTTTTTGAGCTTCATACTGATGGTTGCAATCCACTGCCATTATAAAGCTTGGAAGAGCCAGGACATTTATTAATATAACTCTGACAGTATTAGTCTGAAAGAAGAAAGTCATATACACCGAAGATGACTTGAGGGTGAGTAAATCATGGGCTAATTTTCATTTTAAAGTGAAGTAGCCTACTCCTTTAATCTACAAAAGGTGATATACTGTCTATGCCTAACCATAAAACGCTAGAAAGCAAAATAGTCAATTTTGGTCATTTTTTACTTAGTTTGCTACATGACCTGATCAATTTGCATGTTTCATTCACCTAGTGGTGTTGAAATCGTTACAGTATCATTTAAAATTAAACAGTTACTCTGAATTTTAATCCCATTTTATGGAGCCCCTAAAGGGACATGGTGATGGAAAAAAATATGAGATGGGAGGGAAAAAAAATAAGTCAATGCTTTTGCATTCTCTCCCAAATGTTTTGCGTTCTCCCTCCACCATGTCCCTTTAGGTTCTCCGTACTCATTTTGTGTACAAATGTCTGAACTCATGGCAGTCTTAATTTTAAAAAATAGTCAAAAAAAGATGCAGTTGATATTCCTTCAGGATCATTTGAACCTGGAAATGGAAGGTCAATTTGGCTATTGCATTGTGGGATATATCACTCAGTGTGCTCTGGTTGTATACTGCACACTCCAGAGATAGTATATAGTATAACGATGAAGAAGACTCTGATAAGAATAACACGATGGAGTATCGACAGTGTATGAGAAAATAAATACACACAAACATACACACACCCACTAAAATGACAATGAATGTTCCAAAAACAAAATGTGAAAGTGGTCCAAATTATTCTCACCAGACATCCATTCATCATGCATACTAACTAAACATACAGCAGACCAAAAAAGCATTTAGATACTTAAGTCACACACAAATTTGTGAATGTTAATTGCATTAAACACAAAATATAAATCCAAGTTCCATATGCAAAAAAGGTAAAGCTTTTCTCAGAAATAACAATTGACATTTTAGCGCAATTTTTTTTAGCGTATAGTTTATCACAATAACTATGTTCCACTCACATTTTGCAACCCCAAAGTGTCACAATATTTTTTAATTAATTTTGAACAACACAACAAACTGAAGTGTTTTGCTTGAAAAGTGTTTGTAAATGACTTGATACAGCACATAATGCAATGAAATTCATTCATTTTAAAGAGTCTAAATGCTTTTAGTGGCCACTGTACATACTGTATACAACCATGTACATGAACCAGACAGTGTGCACAGACTCTCAAACTCAGGACTTTTTGTGGGTGACAGTAATAGCTATTGATTTTGTGTAACCCTAAACGTAAACGTACTGTAGCCCATTTTCGCAATCGAAATGCATTTTAACATCAGTCTTCCATGACTAGTCTTATTCTGTACATTTGTAGAAGGTGAATACAGGAAAGATTCGCTGCAAGCATAGACGTGAACGTAACAAAAGCTAAAAACGAACAAAAAAAAACAACAACGCAAATTACGACAAACACTCTTTGCTGATATGGGTAATACACCGAACAAGTTGACAAACTCCTCACCGACAAAGACGACTCTTGGTTCAAACCTACCTTGAGAGAACACCGCTTTAAGACATGTTAAAAAACAAAGACAAGAGTCGATTAGTGTCACAGACACACTAATAACAGAAGTTACTTAAGAAGACATCTATACATGGGCTAAACAAAATCCAAATCCGTTCATTTAGCCTTATAATAATAATAATAATAACAAAAAGGCCGCTGCCATATTAGTTATGGTTTCTTTCTTATTGAAACTACCGTACCTTCATTTTTTGTGGTCTTTGAGTTTATTATTGAACATTTAAATAATAAAAAATGTCCGGTAACACTTTACAATAAGGTCCCAATAGTAAACATTAGTTAATGCATTATCTGACTAACATTAATGAAAAAAAACAACGAAAATTTAGCAGGTACCAATTTGATCACAGATTTATCGTGCATACAGTCCAACTTCTCTTTGAACAAAATGGGTATTTTCTGCAGTACAGAGAAGGTAGGAGCAGGTGAGGTACAGTAAAAGGTGTAAGGTCACGGTGGGTTCTATCAGCGTCCGTCACCACCGCCTCGTTCCAAAAGAGGGATCATCCACACAGACTCACAGAAAAGGATGAAAGCAGTCATGGAGAATGAGGGGTTTATGATAGGATCGGTCTCTTCTCCATCTCACACACACACACACACACACACACACACACACACACACACACACACGTGATCCATACCTTTTCCACGTCTGCTTTAGTCACGTTAATGTCGGCATCCACCTTGTCGAAGTAATGCTGGGCTCGATCCGCTTCCTTACAGTCTCTTTCAAATCTTCTCTTACTCTGAAAAGAGCAAAGAAACTTGCATTAAAATGAGGAATTAAAAATTAGTATTTTTTAATTGCTAAAAAAAAGTATACAACGGTCAAGTGACTAAAAAAATTTAGTTCAGCTTGTAGTGGCGCTACTTTTAGTTGTTACTCTATCCCCCAGTCTCAGGCTAAAATGCATGTTTGAGCTGTTTTAATTGAAAGCAACTTGCACTGTCAAATCTTAAAATATGTCAGTGCCATTGTTTTGTCTCAAGATACACACCAGTAATGTTTTTTTCTGATGCACGTTTATAAAAGCTACTTAAATTTCCTAATTGAACTAAGGCCTAATCTTGGCTTAATCTAAGCCCCGTCTGTGAAACCAGAATAGTTCCTTTCTTTTTGTATTAAAACCTGTAGCAGTAAGTTGTTGCTTATTTTAAAAGAGACACCTTTTACAGACACCTGTGGCTCATTTCACACAAGCGTTTACTGTACAAAGTGACCCAGTTCTAGCTCATATCTCAGACAGGTGATGAAAGAGAAGGCAGTATCAGGAAAAATTTGAATAGTCACACTATGTTCTGTTCAGTTAAACTGACTCACCGATTCCAGCTGCTTCCAGGAATTCTCAATGTGCTGTTGCGCTCTGCGGCCATCATGGAAATGCTATTGGAAAGAAAAGACAAGAAATATAATTACAATTTAATACACTACCATTCAAAAGTTTAGGGTTGTTTTTTTTGCTCTTATGCCCACCAAGGCTGCATTAATTCCATCAAAAATGCAGTAAAAATATACAAATAATTACAATTTAAAGTAACTTGTTTTTATTTTAATATATCTTACAATGTAATGTATTCCTGTGATGGCAACGCTGAATTTTCAGCAGCCATTACTCCACTCTTCAGTATCACATGCACATTTATTTTTCAGGAATCTTTGATGAATGTATAGAAATATTTTGTATCATTATAAACATCTTTACTCTCACTTTTGATTAATTTAATGCATTCCTGATTAATAAAACTATTACAATTTCTTTTTTTAAAAATCGTACTGCCCCCAAACCTTTGAACGGTAGTTAGAAATAGTGAACTAGATTTTCTACATTCTCTGAAGAAAATGCAAAGACAATGTGCAAAACTAAAAATAGACAAGTTGAAATGGAGTCTGTACAGTTGGAGGTTAATAAAAAAGGGTACAGAACATTAGGATAGATACATTTTTTATAGAAAAGGAATTACATTTTTACGCATTAATTACATTAATAGCTAATTTTCTCATAATTCACCCTATTATTACATTTTTTTCATGAAACTCAAAAGATAAGGCAGAGCAGTTATTTTCCATACAAATTGGATGGTGACCCAAAAAAGTAGTCCATACCACTTGTGCACTGAATTACAAAATGTTAAAACAAATTTGAGTGAACTTAAAACAATATACCGGTAAGTAGATTAATGAACTTTATTACTTGGCGGTGAAGTAATTTATTCTGATTATTATTATTTGAAAATATTTTTTGGACATTTTCATTGAACATTTGGCTGTTTATGCCAGAAACAATCCATGAAAAACTGTATTGTACAGTAACTTTTTACCATAATTAAGTGGGTTTGAGGATTAAGCAATTCTATTTCAGCTCCTGCACAGTCATGACAACCATCACAGTCCAACACATCCTTTTAAAATATTATGCTGAAAAGACATTTAATTGGAAACTAAGCTGATTAAATGAAATATGAGACAATCAAGCCAGACAGCAGCTGTTAGAAAGATTATATTCCAGAGCTATCGCTGAATCCAAACCCCTCGTCATTCCATAAAGAATTCAATTACGGCAGCAAAGACATACTCTAGTACAATAAATGTTAATTAACTGCAGAATTCCTCCCTGGAACACAAATCATTTATTTAGGGGTTCTCATTAGCGAAAACTTCACTGACAAACCGGCACAGGCGATCGCTTGTGTCTTCCCACTCATGGCATTCCACTACTCTCTTTATGAAAAATACATAAAGACCACTTTCTCTCAGCGTGACATTTGAACACAAAAGGCAGACAAAATGCATCAACAGAGGGAATGAAGCTTCCCTCAGCTCGTGCGCGGCGCTGTTTTACTCTGCTGTCGTATTACTTCCAGCCACCAGCCTCAGACAGAGGCCTCCTGAACCCGTGCGAGAACCTTTAGACAAGAGAGGCCAAGAGCGGGGGGAGGGCGACCTTCTCAAACTCCATTGACCTGAATACATGACCCACATTGGGTCTGGCTTCATTCCACGGAGCTGGGAGAAATCATAAACAAAATAATACCATATTCCTACGCGATTAACCCTGGATTTATAAGAGGTGAGCCTGTGCTGGAGCGCAGAGAAAGAATTACTGTAGTTTCATACATGTATTGAACGGGTCATTCATGTTATTGAGGGATTTGATTCTTTTTTTAGATTCTCTTTAAATGATCTCTAGAAAGCAGGATTTTTTGGCATCGTCCTGACAAGAAAAGCACGGAAAAGACATGTTCGTACCGATTTCCGTTCAGCCTTCAGTTCTTGAGTGTAGCGGGTCAATTCGGCGGTGATCTGAGAGGACAGGTTTTCGGCGATGACCTCGTGTTGACCCGCGTAGTCGTTCAGCTCATTTAAGGTAATCAGAAATGCTCTACATGACGTGTACCTAACAGCAAATGCGAAAACGTTATAATACATCAACAAAAAGCAAGATGAGACATTATAGATGTGACAATAATTTGTTTATTTTCCTTAATTAAAAATGGCCCACTCATGATTAAGACTACAATAGTGATAAACTTAATTCGTTTTTCAATGGCTGATATTGATACTGATATCAATGCTGGCCAATGTAATGCCAAAATACATAGTGGCCCCAAAAATGTATGGACCCTTAAGTCACATTGATAATGTCTGCATGTCAGTTTTATGAGCCCTTTTAACTAATTGGTGTCAACTTATAACCTAATAAACTTGTTTTTTTGTTAAAGATTTGGATTGAAAAGCATGTTATTGTTCCTTTTAAATAATACTTGTAAAGTTTGATATTTTGTTCTACAATGTGGCTGTGCACAAATAATTTTGGGGCAACCAAATGATGCAATGTGATTACAGCAAATGAGGCCTATGCAAAATTGCTCAAATTAAATTAACACTCATTTATGTGTACACTACCAGTCAAAGAAGTTTGGGTTAGAAATTATTTTCTTCAGTAAGGATGCATTAAATCATTTTCAACCTTGATAATAATAAGAAATGTTTTTTAAGCAGCAAATCATCATATTAAAATGATTTCTGAAGGATCATGTGACACTGAATACTAGAGTAATGATGCTGAAAATTCATCTTTGATCACAGGAATAAAAATTACATAAAAAAATATATTCAAATAGAAAACAGTTATAATCATATTTCACACTGTATTTTTTATTTTAAAAATGCAGCGTGAGCATATTAGATTTCGATAATAAATATTAATAAAATCTTTCATTCCAAACTTTTGAACCCTAGTATATAGGAAATGACCGTTTTGGGTCCCACTTTATATTAAGTGGCCCTAATACCTGTGAACTTACATGGTAACTACATGTGTACATAGTATGTAACTACAGTGTAAGTACACATTGGTACATAGTATCTACAGCTGTAACATTTGCGTAACTACACATATGTAACAACCCTCAGAATGGTATGTGTAAGTACAAATGTGTAACATGACATATTTTTCACTTCAGTAAGTACACATGTGTAACAGGAATTATGTAACTACATTTTGTAACAACAATATGTAGCCTATTTGTTGTTCCACTTCCACATGCAGTCTTAGATACTGCAGTTACCAGTTGGAATACATTTATGACTGGCAGGACTAATGTTGAATTACAACTAAAGTTTCACCTTGTGATACCAGTGTTACATGGTAACCTCCTCAGGAACTGTCCACTTAATATAAAGTGTAATTGTTAAGGTAATTGTTGCGCACATCAGTGTCGTTACATGATAATTCCATAGGCACTGTCCACTTGTTGGAAATTAAATACATTTATACCCAAACTGGTAACTGCAGTATCTAAGACTGCATGTGGAAGTGGAACAACAAATAGGCTACATATTGTTGTTACAAAATGTAGTTACATAATTCCTGTTTCACATGTAAACTTACTGATCTGAAAAAAGTGTTGTTACCAATGTCCTGTTACACATTTTTACTTACACATACCATTACATGTGTTGTTACATACGTGTAGTTACACTAATAATACAGTTGTAGATACTATGTACCAATGTGTACTTGAACTGTAGTTACATACTAGTACGTACACATGTAGTTACCATGTAAGTTCACAGGTATTAGGGCCACTTAATATAAAGTGGGACCCTGTTTGGTGTAAGTAAAGCTGATACATCGCTAGTAAATGGCTAGGCTTAAGATATCAATGCATGTGTATGATTTATGTGTGCCAAACTGTTCCCACTCACTTGTATTCCTCCTCATCTTTAGAGTTCTTTTTCAGCTGATACTTCTTGGACAGATTCCTATAATAAGACATACAAAACAGAGTATTTTTAAATGGTGTCAATATTTCATGTTAAAATATTTTCTCCTATTAAACAACCATAAGCAAGCCGTTTGTAAATGAATTTTGTTTGTTTGAACCAGTGTGAGTTTTAGGGCGGGACTGTCTGTTTGTCCAACCAATGGTAGATGGAGGAAGTGTTTAGTCGTCATTTTTGGTGAAGCTGGTGGTACATAAATTACACATTTTAAAGGTACACTGTAATTTTTTTTGAGTCAATACCTCATCAATCCTTGTTCCAAAACGTGTTTTTGTCTTACCCTGATTCACTATGGTAACCTTATTATAATAAGTGTTTATATCATACATCACTCGCCCGTGTGTTTCTTGTCATATCCGTAAATAGAGAAAAGTTGGTCACCGGCCACTTAGATGCATATGGTGCAGTGGCATATAGGTTAGTTGACAACGGGCGGAAAAGGTTGACATGCGGATATGACGGACACGCTTAATCTCAAATCTTTGAGGAATCACCCGTTTTAAAAAACGCAGAAAAGAGGAGAGTCTGCTGGCAAAAAGAGAGCGCGCCAGAGCTCGTAATAAAACAAGTATCAACATTAGCTTGGCTTTTCAAAGATGGCGAGAACTGAGGAATTGAGGAATTACAAAAATGTTGTAAAAGCGATGGCGTTTTTAATACTCAACTGGAGAGCGAGGTTATTGAACAGATAAATTGCCACATCTAGCTCTCTAACAGAGGTCATTGTAAAGCATTATCTATTGTGTGAAGGGTCATTTCATTATGGTTGTTGTAGCGCTGTGCTGGAATTTTTTTTCCAAGGACGTACCATGTCTAGTCAGCTTGAAATCCTTTCCATCTAACCTGGTCATATCTTTTAAGCCTAGTAGTGAATGTTTTATGAGCAGCAGGATAACCATATTCATTCGATGAGTCGAAGCACAACCAAAATGTTCTTCTGCAAAATACATGCAGTTTAGTTTTTTTAACCATTAAAGGGCCAAAAGATACTGAGTGTTAATTCATTTACATCCTCTCAGTTATAAAAAACAGCAAATTTAGCAAACATTTCTTCCACCCAAAACTATTGGTTTTGCAGAAAGCAAGGCAAACTAAGACATTTTACTGTTTCAAAGGTGCCTTTGTATCCCGGTAATTTGAATGAATGAAATTGTGCATCTCAATGACAAATAACATCTAATGGTGCTTGTGGTGCAACGCGAGGCTGCGGCGCAAACAAAAGCTAATAGTCACCATCAGAATAATCGTATCATCCCACTGAACAAGGCGTCCGATTCATGAGGCTGACCTTTGTACAGGACGACGTCAAATGACACAGTAAAAACGAGAAAATCATTGCTTTATACATGAATATTATGTGATTAATTTCAAGAGGGCCTATAAATGGCTTAAAATCAATTATGATGGTGCGAGCGCATGCTGACGGTGCCGCCCCCTCTATGCTTTTTCCTGCAGCTTTCCTTCACTCTATCTCTCCCTCTCTCTGCACACACCCAACGGTACCTCCCAGGAGTCTGACGTGTTGCTAGGCAGATCACCATCTTGCAGTTTCTTGACAAGACCACACCGATGCAGTTGCTTTATTGTCTGCTAGTTTCCCTACGATCTGCCTAATGGGCCGCCCTGTGAGTCAATATGCGACGGCAAATAGGAAAAAGGTGAACAAAGCCATAAATAAATCCTCATTAGAATAACCCAACCCAGCGGTTTTCAAAGGACTATTATTCCTCGGCGAGACAGATCCATGTCGATGCAGTTTATCTGCTAACATGCGCTTAGCGCTTAATAAATCTTTCACCCATGGCTGCGATCTGAACACATAAAAAAAAAAAAGCCTCTGGGAGATGTTGTGAATTAAAGACTCTTTCTTCAGAACAAAATACAGTCTGGCACACTTCTTAAAAACAACAACAATGCACGGATTGAGCAAACGGCCACATAAAGAGGATTTACTCTTATGAGATCAGAACATGAAAACAGAAAGGGCCTGTTTGGTGCGCGTCTGGTCAAATCGGCGCGCTCCAGCTGTGGGGTTTATTATAAACGCTGAGGTTTCTCTGCGTATGTCTTTGAGCAGGAGCGCAGATGATGCTGGTAAGTCATCCAGTATCCTCGGGGTCAACATATCCAGTGGAAACTGCTGCTTAATAAACTTCCAAAATGCAGTCAGGAAGAAATATTACAGTATCAGTGGTGGATAATAAAAATGTAGGTCAGAGCTGTGGAAACCCAGTATCCATGGCAATACACATTGGACATGTGACCTGTTTAATGTTTGTTCTCACTGACATAATACCTTGTCCTCATATAACAGCATCTTTATGAACATTTGCATAATACATTGTCCATTTAATGTGAATCATATGTTATCCAGATATCTGGCATATTCAGACTCAACTAATCAATTGTGACTAACAGTTCAGTACTTTGCTGATGCAGTGATCAATCTGTGAGGATCAAAAATAGTATTTAATTCACTGGATTTTTTTATGAATTATAATAATTATATTATAATTTATACAATTTCTGTGATATAAGATTTTGGTTACACCGCTCATCCCTAAAAAAACGGACAAATTTAGTATTCAGAAAATATTATTGATGTGACTGTACTGATAGTATCAGATGATAACACAAAAACTTGAATTGAGCAAGATAATGATCCTATTGTCTATTTTATAATTTATAATTATATCTAATTATTGAACGGAACTGAACCAACATTGAATCTGAATTGAACCAAATAAAAAAAAAATTCTTCTGCTGAGCTTTACAGCTAAAAGTTGTTTCAAATCTGATGAATTTTGTAACATTAACACTGTTACTTTCCTGTTTATCACAGAGAAGCTGCCGTTTAAACAATATTTGTTTGTATAAAGCGCTTAATAAATAAACGTGACTTGTATTGACATACAATTTGAGCAACTAAAGGATGATAACATGACCTTATATCATTATAAAATCTACAAATATATGAGTAACAAATCTTACCTGATCTGTTTGGCATAACTCAGTTCGATTTCAGACCGTTCCTTCACAAACTTAGTGTAGCGCTCCAAAAACTCAATGCCCCACTGAGTGTGTTTCTCTAGATTATCAAACTGATCCTGCAAAGGACAGCAAAACAACAGACTGAAAGTTAACACGTGAAGGACTGAACATTTAGTGCGTCTCACGTTCATATCAGTTACTAAATATGAAATAGCAATGAAGGTATAGTGCCAACAGAACACTTTAGGAGATAAAAAAGTATAGATTTTGCTTTGATGGATTTGATATGACTATGAAAGAGGACCCAAAGGAGAGATATCAAGTCATCCCATATAATTTCATGAGTTTGCAGTATTGTCTGACATTGGCAATGAGTCAGATCCATTATTCAGCAGTGCTAGCCCTCCAGTCGTAATGCTTATCACTATATACACAGTACAAACTTCATCCATCACGGAGCATTTCACTTGTTTTGAAACCTATTAACCACTAGGTTACTGTTACAAGGTTACTGTTACAAAACATATCGATCTGAATCTCCCGTGAGTACCATAGTATAGCTTTTTAAAGCATTTGTCTGTTTAAATAGACAATTTTGAATAGCCTAATGCTCAGTTTATTACTTATTAGCCACCCGACTGATACTAATATCATTTTCAACATCTTTTATTGTCTGTAACTGTGTTTTTATGAACAATGACTTAAACTTTGATCAAATATTATAGTAACACACACACTTTAGTTTAGGGTCTCACTATGAACTAGTAGTATGAACTATGAACTAGTTGCTTAGGATTTTGGCCATGTATTCTGCATGAGCATATTCAACATCCCTTAATCCTGACCAATACCTAAACTTAACAACTACCTTCCTAACTATTAATAAGCAGTAATTAGGAGTTTATTGAGGCAAAAGTCGTAGATAATAGTGAGAATTGGACCCTAATCTAAAGTGTGACCAATATTTTTATAGTTGTCTGACACAAATGAAAGCAGTTTTTAGAAATAAACAACTTATTTCTAAAATTAAATTATTGTCAAGTACAAGGAGCACTGTTGTCATACTATTGGATGAATGCATTCATTTATTGTTGTAGCTTTTAATTAAATTAAACAAGAATCTGCTGATTCAGATGATACGACTTCTGACATTTAACATCCATTAGCTAGGTTTTTAGTCCCGTAAATCCTTTTAAAATATCACCCTTGTCATATTTTATGAAGACTTACAGCTTCTACTGTCACCTGAGGAGGGTGGTGGCCAAGCAGGATGATTTCACCCCATAACTTATGTCTAAATGGTTAAACTGGTGATTTTACAACACACCCAAATTCCCTGGTCTCTCCTACACATATTAAAACGACTTGAGATTAAATGGGTCCTGGACTGAAATTCTGAACCTTTTTGGATAGCAGTAGCACCCTGATTTCTAACCGCTAGGCTATACAACCCTGAATATTTTATCCTGCATTATGGTGTTGTTACTAGGTAAAGGTCCCATGATGTTACAGCTAGCCTAGCAAGGACCAGAAATTATTAGAAAACGTTACAATATTAATACAATATAATACCATAATAGAAGCTGTAACATGTGGTGCAACAATACAACACTGTTACTTTGTTACAGACACATTGCAACATCAAAGCTGAGAAAAGACATGCCTGGGAATAACCTGTGCACCTGCTCCAGCCTCATTCACTTGTGGTTAGGGACAGCATTAGCACAGGATTATTGCCATCTAGGGTATTTAGTCAACGCTGATGACTAATAACTGCATTAAACGAGCTTCAGGGAGCATGCATTTGCTTGCATTCAAATATCTGGACGTGCATGCATAAAATTGAGGGCTAAATTCGTGAAATGAAAGATTCCTGTAACAGTAGCTAGAATTTGCGGTCTGCAACACTGTAAAATGGGCGGTGCGGTGGGCTATTAATCCATCACTAATGGGCATTATGCATGTTACTAATGGAGATCGTAAACATTTTGTGCGCTATATTGCTCAATATCTTGCAGATGCATTCGCCTCCATGACTCACGGCGGTACTCACCCACAGCTCCGTCCCCCAACTGCAGCTCATGGTTTCAAGGCAGTTCCTCCGCGATAATCCTCTGTTTGAATGCATGCGTGATTTTCGCCCAGGAACAGCGTTCAGATATTAAAAATAATACTAACTGGTCTAATACCAGTGTATACCGTCAAGGATTTGTACCTCGATCGGCGAGACCGTCCGTTTTCACCTCCGCATTCTGTAAATTGCCGATGAAACTGGTCTGGAAATGAAGATAATGCCTTGTGTACTCGTGCATTCACGCGCCTCAGAGAGAACTAGACGGCCACGCGCAGAGCGGGACGCAGCAGCGCCAGAATCCACCTCACAACACCAGTTACTCACAGACAAACTGATAAGATGTGTGTTCTCAAATATGTGGATCCGTGCGACTAAGGATAAAAATAAAAATGAAAGGGGAAGGACATTTTGAAACATTTTCTTTGAATAGCTTTTCTTTAATTTCTTCTCTTTTGTCCTGTTCCAGGTGTGAAAACTAGTATTAATTATAGTTTAATTAAACTAGTTTAATTAATTCGTTTTTACTTGTTAGTTCTAGTTTATCTATTGCCAATGGTGTACAATTTTGCTCTTGAAAAATAAAGGAAAATTGTCAGATAAATGGACAAATAAGTTTCAAGAAAAAATAAATGAAAATATTTTTTTTACAGTACTTGGGTTTACTAGAACAGTACTAGATTAAAATAGTTTTAATAATAGTAATTAATAATAATATTTATAATAACAGACCTTGAAGTAATTTTATGGACCTTTAGTTAAAACCTTGGTTCTAAAGGAAATATTTCATATAATATTTAGTGTGTCATTCCAGATAGCTGGTTATAAGTTAGGTCTTTGAAACCCAAGTTCTTTTAGTAACCAGTTGCTATTTGGCATCGAAATAAAATAACACACACTAAATAAAATAATATCAAAATACTTAATTATCCAAAATTCCTAGTCAGTCACAGAGATTAATAGTACATATCACATTTTTTCCTTACATATATTCTTCCTTATAATTTATTATCAATTATTATGTTGTTGTTGTTTCAAAACAAGTACTTTGACAAAAATGCAGAGACCATTAAAAGTCTTTTATGCGGACTTTTACTTTAAAAAAAATAAGCGTTCTCTTCAGATGACCAACTTCCTGTTAGCAACCAGGCCTTGTGTGACAACCGTTCCTAGGCAGGATTTGTTGGAGTTAGCGGTATACGCAGTTATACAGTTCATACAAGTATTTGTAATCATTTTTATTTAGCTAAAGTCAAATAAAAAACGACATTCTGTGACAGCGCTCCGAGAACAGTAATGCAATAAATCGTTCGACACTTAGCTAACGTTAACGTTAGTTCAAACGTTATCTTTTCAACGCATCGCTAGCTAACGTTAGTCCGTTTTTTTTTTGTAGGGTTTAAAAGTCACACACCCTTCAAGATGAGCGAACAGCTCAAATTGATCGTTGAACAACTGAACAGGGAGCCTTTTAAGAAAAACTTAAATCTCATTACTTTCGATTCTCTGGAGCCTATGCAGTTACTGCAGACTTTAAATGATGTGCTGGCGGAAATTGATCCAAAGGTGAGTCAAAAATTGTCTATATTATTACTGGTGCACAATATATAATGTAATATAATACATAGCAGTACATAACAGTATTATTTTATGTATTACATTACATTTTTAGTTGAGAGCTTGGAGTTCTTTGCATAACGTTACCTGTCAGGTTTATTTAACTTAAATGTGTTAAATCTTCCCACTACTCAGCTGTTTGTAACACTTTAACGTTATCTTGTCTTGATCCATGTATATTTTGTTTCAGCAAGCCCTCGATATACGTGAGGAAATCCCCGAACAGACAGCCAAGAGAATGTTTACTCTTTTGGGGATGCTGAAATACAAACCGCCTGGAGGAATATCTGAAGTGTAAGGCAGAAATAGTGAAAAATTAGTATGTAACAGTGCAGAAAAAATGTATAGGTATTGTATATACAGAACCAGTCAAAAGTTTAGAAACATTACTAATTTTAATGTTTTTTGAAAGAAGTCTCACATGCTCATCAAGGTCTATTTTAATATACTTAAAAATTATTATTATTTACTGTATTTCTGTGATGCAAAGCTGAATTTTCAGCATGATTACTAGTCTTCTTCAGTTCTGAGAACATTCAGAAATAACGTCTTACTAGTCTTCTTCAGTTCTGAGAACATTCAGAAATAAAGTTTTCATAACTTAACGGGAATGTTAGCAAAGCGTTCAAGAACATATTTTTGTTAGCGGGGTTAGATCAGGACAAATGGGCACCATTTTCTGCTATTCAAATAGAAGATGAAATTGATTTAAGTACTTCAAATATCCAATCAGCTTTGAAATGTGCATTCCTCAACAGAAGCAGTTTTCGGCAGGGTTTGGTGGCAGGCAGTAAGCCTGTGGTGCACCCCATCTTGCACTGGCTGTTACAGAGGATTCCAGAGCTGAAGAAGAGAGCGTATCTGGCCAGATTCCTCTTCAAACTAGAGGTTCCTGCTGAGTTTCTCCAAGATGATATCATTTCTGAGACCTACCACCAGGTATACCTACTGAACATATGGCTTGGCCTTAAAAAAGATTTGTTTTTAGATTCTATTCTATTATCTTCCGTTTTATTTCCATGATTGTACCCTGTTTGTGTATCTCCTATAGATTATGATATTGGTTATTGTTTAAACAATTTAACAGAAAACAAGACTTTAGTTCACATTTTATTTCCTTTTGCATCTCAAGTATTTGCATCTTGATTTAAGAATCTTTAGATTTGAACTGGAAGCAAGGCAAAAATACTGAGGAAGAACATGGCTTTTTTTTTTTTTACAGTGTGATCAGAAGTGTTGCTAACTCGTTGTGCTTCTCCCGAGACATTTACATTTAAAAAATGTTGACTTATTGGTTTTCCTTCAGTTTAGTTCTTAAAATGTTACTTTACTTGGTCTTTACTTCTCATGGTGACTTTATTTTTTGTGCGTTTTTCAGTTGTTTTCATTCTATTGTTTTCACAGTATGAGGAGCTGGTGGAGGGATTCAAGAACATCCATAAAGAGTGTGAACAGCTGAAGAGCTCAGGTTTCTCCACCGCTGACATCCGGCGGGTAAGAAAGAATACATCGCCAAAATCCCATCTGGTCATGTAGTGTTTTGCATTATACAATAATAATGTGTCGCTGCAGGACATTGTTGCAATGGAGGAGGAGAAGGACCAACTTATCAAAAGGGTGGAGCGTCTTAGAAAGAGGGTAAGGATCTAAAATCCTATAGAATCTGTATGTGAAACTAAATCAAATAATGGAATCGCACCTGCAAATACATTTACAGAGAACTATCAAAGTGAGCTGCTGATGTCACTGTTTAAAAGGCTAAAGCTGCCTTCAAACATTTGTGTATGATTGTTGGATTATGCCCCCTAGTGGCAGTTGCACAGAACTGTCAAGTTGGTCCTGAAGCATCCTTTGCCTTTCGCTTATTCACCATGGTAAAATGAAGGAATAGCGAATCTAAGCTTGTGATAGAAAAACAAAGTATAGGTTTTTGGACTAATCAATGTAAATAATTATTTAAAAGTTTAATTATAAGAACATAGAATTTATGAACAAAACGTATAATGTACAAGAACATAATTATTCATAACCAGCCATTTAACTGAAATGGTGTTTAAAGAAGTATAAACATTTTAGAGGATTTTTTTAGTAATTCTCACTTTGAATACATCACATCCGGTCTGGCAGTCGCATTCGGTCTAGCCAAAAAAGTTCTGATATTTCAACACATCTGGAAATTCCACATACGCATATGATTGTAACTCCTCACAGCTCCCAATTTGAAAATTAATGACAGTCTGTCGTTTGTCGGAGATGACAAGATGATAGTGAAAAGATGGCATAACAGGAAACCCCATATAATGCCTGTTAGCAGGTTGCAACCACAGAATTTGGACAAAAGCTATTTATGTTTGCATAATTATTGATTAATAGTTTAGCTAATTTGTTATTGCTTTCAGCTGGTAATCAAAGTATGTAATACATTTTTTTTTACTGTTTTTTTTGATGTTCTTCTACTCCACTAGGTGGAAGCAGTGTCAAACCACCAGCGCATGCTGGAACTGGCCAGACAGTTGAGAGTGGAAAAAGAAAGAGAAGAGTCTCTTGCTCATCAGAAACAAGAGCAGAAAAACCAGGTAGAGACAGTCTGAATACTTGCACGATTACGTCAGTTTGTGATTGTGTGTTTATGTCTGAATAAACACATTGGAGCTCCATGACCTGTTTTCAAGCAATCACTGTCTACTGGACATTCTGATATGATAGGCTGTGTTTTGTCTCTGGCGTAGCTCTTCCAGGCAGAGCAGAGACTGCAGAGATCTCATATCCAGCTCAAAGACTTGCAGCAGGCAGCCGCAGACGAAAAGCCAGAGAGTAAGTTGTTATACTTGAGAGGACACCTGTCCCAGACTAACTCGAGAGTGTTCTTGTTGTTAGAGCTAGTGCTGACAAAATGCAATGGTCATGGGTTCGATTCCCAGCGCACACACATACAAATTAAATATAAATAGGATTTTTTTTAAACAAAGCTGACTTTCTATTTAGAAAGGATATAAAATTATGGCGATTTGACGACTTTTTAACCTTTTGTCATTTGTACCTAGTTTTGTGACCCTTATTTAATCGTTTATTCCCAGTGTATTTGTTTTTTACTTTGTGACTCTTTCTTGTGGTCGCACATTGCAAGTTTCAGAACTCCAAAACAGCTTCTTTGACATTCACGGAATCTTATTACACTCTCACTGCAATAGACAAGCGTTGCGACACAGAGTGAGATCCCTATAGAACACACATGTGATCCTAAACCACAGGCCTCATGAAGAGACTTGAGGAGGACATCAAGTTCAACTCCTACATGGTGTCTGAGAAGCTGCCCAGAGAGTTGGAGAACATGAGAAAGGTGGTGCAGTACCTACAGAAGGTGGCGTCTGAGCCTGCTATGGGGCAAGCAGAGCTGAGGGAGCTGGACGACAAGGTCAGCCTGTGGGCATGGATTTGAATATTATTGTTACAGTTCAAACTTTAACAAACACTGCTCTGTACTGTTGAGTATTGTTATGTTCAAAGTGGAGTTTTTTTTTTTAAGGCATTTTTTAAAATATTTTGGAAGAACTCTCTTATGTTTAGTAGAATACAGTAAAAACAGTAACATTGTGAAATATAATTACAATTTAATATCATGTTCTATTTTAATATATTTTAAAATACAATTTGTTGCTGTGGTGGAAAATATGAATTTTCAGCATCATTACTCCAGTCTTCAATCAAACATTTCTTATTATTATCAACTGATATTATTATACATATTTTCAGCATCTTTGATGAATAGAAAGTTCAAAATAACACTTATTTACAATATAAATATTTTGTAATTACTACTATAAATTTTTGATCATGTTATTGTGTCCTTGTTGAAAAAAGAAAACTCCTTGACTCCAAACCTTTGAATGGTGGTGTATGTAGTAATGAAATGAGTCTTTTGTTCATTAGATCAGAGAAATCAACACGGAGATCAACCATCTGATCGAAAAGAAGATGATGCGCAATGACCCAATGGATGATAAACTCTCTCTGTTCAGACAGCAGGTTAGATGTTATCTCTCTTTTTCCCTTTTCTCCCCTATGTGACTTTGAAAGTTTAAACGGGTGTTGTTCTTCACGATTTACCTGATGGGTCACGTTTATTTTGTTTTGCAGACTATCTTTATTCATGCAGGGTTGAGTAATGTGTGATTTAGTGTTTGCCCCTTAAGCCTTTTAAGCCCAACGTGCCCAGAATGGAAACACAGGGTATAGGTGACCATGTGACCTCTGGCCCAGAGTCCTGCACGTATGCGGGTGAACTGCTAATATATGATGTAACGGGTGGAATAATATTTATGTGGTCATCTGCGGTGTGGGAATCAATAGGCATGGGTGGACTGCGGTTCAATAGCCAAGACTTCTTCGACTCAATTCGTTACCCACTGATAGGCAGCTGCTTTCAAACGGTCCCGTGCTTATTTCTGTTCACGCTGTGCAGTCTAAAGAACGTCAAAGGTTTCTAATTGCAATGTGATTTGCAGCGTTGAGGACAGCGTTCGCGCGCTGCAACTGAAGTGATTGACAGCTTCAGTCATTAAGGCAGGGGTCCTTGCTGGCATTCTGTTTATTATCTATTCGCAATTGGAATAAAAGGTTAATCTTTCATGCTGCTAAGAGTTTCAACAGCCACGTATAAACTGCAGAGTTTCAGGAGAGACAACCGCATTTCATTTCAGAGTGAATTTTCTAAAATAGTCCTGATATTGTTTGACAGTATAGGCTTACATTTGGCTGTACATTACAAAATAGCCTGTATGGGCAGATTGTTCACATGATGTAAGCAAAAGTTTTGTATTGTTTACAGGACGGATGCGCTTTCTTTATTACCATGTTGGGCTGTGTGTTTATTTTTTCTTAAATGCATCAACTCAGAATGCTGTCGGAATGTTGTCTACCTGATGTAGTAGATTTAATGCAGGTACGGTTCAGATCGTGGTCTTTATGTCAAACTGGTCTGGTCGGGTACAAAATTAAATTAGTGCTGTTGTCAGATAACGAGTCGTGTGCACGGTTAAGTACTGCTGGTGCGGGGCAGGTGCAGGTTTACCTGACAGAGTCCTGTCTCACGCTCTGGCCTTCATAACCGTAATGGAGAGATGATGCACTTTGTCCTGCGAGTCTTTGAACATGAAAGAATGTTTGATGTTCTCTGACTTGCTAATACAACAGTGTGCATTTGTTTCATATGTAATTGCCAGATGTCTATTATCATAGCCTATTTACATGGCTCTCCAGAATACTTGATTCTGATTGGTCAGTCAAAAACTTTTGTATGACAACTAGACTGTATAATTGACCTTTGTCCCACGCAACCGAACTGATACACACAGTGGTTTCTGAAGGTCTATGGGGCCATTCACACAGAATGAAACGCAGGGCAGTGGATAAAACGCAAGACATAGAGACATGTTTTTTTTTTATTTGAACTTTTTAATTTGAGCGCTGCATTTTTAGAACGGGATTACAAATGCGAGCGCAACAGTCAAACACATCTATAGAGATCCAGATCTTGTGTTTTTACATTAAAAACTATGTAAAAGCAGCACAATGGAATGCAAAAAACACATTCTGTGGGAACGTCCCCTAATGCCAGTAGTGAGAATTCTTCTTTGTTTTTAATGTTTTTAATACATTTTGTGACAAATTACATTTGTTTATCAGCATCAATATTGTAAATTTGCTTATATGACCTAGAAAAAAAAATTAGAACTTTATATATATATATATATATATATATATATATATATATATATATATATATATATATATATATTCAGGTTGAAATTTGCATTAAAACAAATTATCATGTGGGATACAATAAACCAGCAAAAAGTAATAAATGTAAAATGCAATGAATTTGTTCTTTTAGGCTGCTATTATAGTCCATAAGAAGGAAACCAAGGTGGAGGAGTTGCAGGAGGCCCGTGAGGAGCTGGGAGCTGTGGAAAGAGAACTGAACATGAAGAGCAGTCAGGCACGAGAACGGGGCGGAGCGGAGCTGATCCGTGGAGATGAGGTACTGAACACACACAGCACAAAGAAACGCCGCTGCACGTGCTTCAGGGTTCATCTGCTTCTGTATAGAAATATTACAGTATTTGTCATATTAAAAATTCTGTATTAACCAGGTTTTTGGCAATGCCACAGCCCTCTTATACATTTTCAACTTAGTGTGTAATGTTGGTGTTTGAGCTTGAAATATATCTGCAGAGTTACAAAGTGCAAAGTCACTCCAAGGAGAGTTATTCTCTATATCTGTAAGGACTCTTTCTGAACTCCCTAAAACACTTTGATTGTAGTCTTGAGTTTTCTTCCGGGAATGTATACAACACAATTAATTCCTGCCTAGGGCATATGCAAAAAAAGGGGCGAGGCCTTATTGAGTTGTGTTAGTAGTGTGCTGAAACTCATGGTTATGGTAAGAGGTGTGACATTTCCAAAACACGCACAAAGTGGCTGACCATTCACAACACACTGGTCCAGCCGACCAATCAGACCACATTGTGCTTTTCAGAAGGAGGGGCTTCATAGAGACAAGAACTAATTAGAGCTTTGATGACAGACTGGGAAGAGAGGTGCTGCAGCAATGTACAGTATGTGAAAAAGAATGTGTTTTTTGAACATTCAAGCATGAAAACATATTCTAGTAGACCCCAAAAACAAAATCAAGATTTTGTGAAAGGGCAGTCGTGGCCTAATAGTAAGAGAGTCAGACTGGTAACCCGAAGGTAATGGGTTTCGATTCTCAATATACCGGCAGGAAATGACTGAGGTGCCCTTGAGTAAGGCACCTAACCCCCAATTGCTCCCTGGGTGCCACAGTGAAATGGCTGCCCACTGCTCTGGATGTGTGTGCCCCATGGCTTGCAGTGTGTTTGTGTGTTCACTACTCACTCCTCCTAATGTATGTGCACTAACTTTGATGGGTTAAATGCAGAGGACAAATTCCGAGTATGGATTACCATACTTGGCCTTCACATAATATGGCCTCTTTGGAAAAAAAAATCTATTGCATAGATGACTAAGTTTTATAAAAAGCCATCTTGCCAACAGTGAATTACCCCTTTAAGCAGCACAGCTCCGATAGGGCAGGTGACAGTTACGTCAGTTGGCCTGAACTTTCTCACACTGGCCTCAGAGCCAGAGCTGTAATAGTTTTTCCCAGGATATTTCCCATAGCAACTGTCAGTGATGAACAGGCCTGTGTCTGTTTCTGAGACCTGTGAACTATCCTGTCCTCACTTTTTGCTGTCTGTCTGCATTTTTTTTAACAAGCAGACGTTCCATTCCCTGCCTGCCCTTTGGCAGAGATATTGGCAGGGTGAGCAGATAGAGCGGCACCCTGGCTAAAATAGCCACCATCCCTCCCCCAATTCTAGACTTCCTGCGATTTTATCAGCCTCCCCACGATAACGCTTACTTCTGTCCATGGTTCATCCAACTGTGAACAGTAGCAGCCAAGTGATGGATAGCTGAAACTATAGAGGGAGTGTGTGTCTGCAGATGTGCAAGTCTGAGCTGCTGAAATAGACATAATCCAAGTATGGTCAACTTGTGGCACAAAATACAAGGAAAAAGAAGGGAAGAGAATGGCTTTTGGACCAGTGGGAGACCCATCTATGACCCAAATGAAACAGATCTGATATATTAACCAGATGGATCTGATATATATGCAATATGCTTTATGTTGAATTTACAGAATGCTTTTAAAAAGACGGAACAGAACGTGACATCGCAAACCTTGCAATGTCCAAAGAAATTTTGCATGTCCAAAGTCTAGTGTGACCACAGCCTAAAACCCTAAAATGACCCTTAAAATATATATATTTTTAAACTTCACAGCTCAAATAATACACAAGTTTATGAAATTATAATAAGCTTCACATTTCTTATTTTAAATCCTATGTACTTCCATTGTAAAGGCCTGGGTATACTTATTTGTTTGCGTTCCACTCCCTCTCACGCACAGTTGAGCGCGCAAGCCTTTTAAAGTATACTCCTTTGGCCATGAGTGCGGAAACACACATTCGGCACGTGCACACTATCTAATGGACATTGTTTTCAAGCGCTCAAGTCACTCGCACTGCGCTGTTGTATGCGCATGTGCAACGTCCATAAACCCTCCTGATGATGAAAACTACGTCCGGCCGAAGTATACTTTGGGCTTAAGTGTCTCAGCGTGACCTTTTTATAAAGACAACGAGGGACGAAGTGAAATAATTTTTTTGTGGTAATCAGCATTACGCAACAAATGCTGTCATTCGAGCTTGTATTTTAACTGTAAACTTGTATTGAACCGGCAATAATGCATTTCAATGCTCACGTGTTACTGCTTTGATCGTTTGTGATGATGGAACTTGGAACACAGCACAGCATTATTCCTGCTCCCCTCCCAAATTGCTCCAACCTTGTCTGCCCTTGCTGTCTCAAAATACACAAAGCATAAACTCTCACTCACAATCTCCGCATGCCCCAAGTGACATACGGCACATTGTGTGATTTCTGAGTTTGCTCTCTGGTGCCTCTCAACATTTATAGCCATTGGCAGTACGGACAGAAGAATAGCCTGAGCGAGCGAGCTGCCAGATGAAGATGTTTTTTATCCCCTCTGGCTGCATGCCGGCGGGCTCAGGTTTCTTTTGTTGCGATCCACTGAGTTGTCCCAGTGCCACCCTGGTTTGCCCCTTCTTCACACCCCCTCATTCCTCAGAGCTGTTTTCTCTTAGAGATTCTCACCTTCCTCTCACCTTACCAGAGACTGAGCCAAGGCCACAATGTTCCCCTGACTTTGCCTCATTGCATCCTTTAGCCCGTACATGCGCATGCACCTCGGGTGGTGTGTGTGTGAATTCCATTTTCCCATGTGAGATGACAGCTTTGCTCTGTTTGCAGTCATTAGTGAGACAGTCACTCAACCAGGGCTCATTGTGTTTGTGATCTGTGTTGATCCTGTCTGAAATATCCAATGTCACTTGACCCTGATTCTTTTGACCCTGTTGTATGAAATGAAATGAAATTGACTGTCCTTGTTATTGTATACGTACAAGTATTCACTGTCCAAAATGTATGACTCATAAGCATTTACTTTTTTTTTTTTTTTTTTATATTAGTTGAGACGTAGGCCTAGTTTACATGAAATATACCTACTTTTTGGGACTATCTGCAGTGTGACATGCTATACTTCATGTAAAACTACTTCAAACTGCATTTGGCTTAGTTTTTTTTAAATAATAATTATAAATGCAGATTCAATTACCTAAAATTAAACTATGATTAATTGAGAAACTACATGAGTGCTTATGTTTTTAAAAACTCATTTGTCACACCACAGGACCATTTGAAATTAACTAGTGATGGAAAAAGAGAAATTAAAAATGTTACATTCCTAAATTCCTTTTACATTCATACATTTATTTACTTAACATCTTGATAAAGAAGAAATAGTATTTGAGTATTTTTTTCCTGGATATTTTCTGTCTTATTTGCCAGCCTTTTTTTTTTCTTATTGCCCCTTTTCCTTTTTTTCTTATTTTTCTTATAGTCTTTTTTACTGTTGTTTTTCTTTGCTTTCTTATTGTCCTTTTTCCATGTCTTGATTAAGGTTTCGATTTTTCTGCCTGTGTTTCAGTTTAAGCGATATGTGGCCAAGATGCGAGGCAAGAGCAGCACGTATAAGAAAAAACGTCAGGAGATTGCTGAGCTGAAGGCAGAGTACGGTGTCCTGCAGAGGACTGAAGAGATCCTGAGAGAACGACACACAGCTGGACAACAGCAGCTGGTAAGCGCACATTATCCATCATTCTACTGCTCTCTCTCTCCTTAAGGCCTATAAACGCTCATACTTTGTTCAAACTTTTTTGAACACAGACAAAAAAGCAAGCCAGGCCAACCTTGCTTTTCTTATTACAAATTACTGTCATTCGTATTTCAATTTCAATTTATTTTAAATCCACTTCCTTGCATTAAAATTCGAATCTGCATCCTCAAATTCAGGGATTGAAATTTCTCTAAATGTTGATAAACCCTGCTTAATGGCCACCTTTGTTCTGCTTACATCAATAATGTTTTAGCTTGTGTCTATCAGCATATAATTTCAGCATTTTATACACACTGGTACATAATCTACCTTCCCTGTACCCATCACTGTCTATACAAATTGCATTAATGCTGGAGTTACTGCACCTTCCTGGAAATGACTTCACACCTCTGAATCCTCCCTGCCTCTGACTTGCTGATAGCCCATTTGACGCAGAAAGGCTGAGCTTGGGCTATTTGTGATCACGGCATTTGCTCCCTGTCTGCGTACTATGCTGTTATTTTTTGAGTAGGGGAATTTTCCCCCTCAGTTTTGCAGTTGGTTCCATGAGCCTGGACCACAAAAATGCAGGAAGTGACAACTGCAAAATTCTACACAGTGAACATAGCTGAACTGAACAACTAGTTGTTAATGACGTATTTTAGAATGCCTCAGAAATGTTCTGAAAACAACTGAAAACTCATCTCTTCCGTGAGCACTTAACCTAAAAAAATTAAATAAAAATAATAATAATTCTTTCCTTTTCCTTTAATCCACCCTTGTCTGGCTTATGCTACTCAGCAAAACTTGTATTTTGAGCACTTTCTGCGTTGTTTTTGCATCTTCAGGAGGACTTGCTTGCTTTAGTCCTCACTTGTAAGTCGCTTTGGATAAAAGCGTCTGCTAAATGTAAAAGCTTTATGCTGAAAATAAGATCAAAATACCATGGGCAAAATTTTTATAATACGGTGTGGTGGCTGAGAGAGCCTAACGCGTGACAACTGAAGAAAACACATGCAAATAGAAAACCCCCCAGCAAATTAAGAAAGTATCTTCATCAGTTGGACAACACATGCTGCAAATACTCACAACGCAACCAAATACAAAAAAACACACTACAAATACTCACAACGCAACTAAATGCAGAAACACACTACAAATACTCACAACGCAACTAAATGCAGAAACACACTACAAATACTCAACAACGCAACTAAATGCAGAAACGCACTACAAATACTCAACAACGCAACTAAATGCAGAAACACACTACAAATACTCAACAACGCAACTAAATGCAGAAACACACTACAAATACTCAACAACGCAACTAAATGCAGAAACACACTACAAATACTCACAACGCAACTAAATACAGAATTGCGCTTTAACGTTTCACAGTTAGGCTAATTGTGTAATTTGTCAGATCATTCAGGCTAATTAAATATCCAAAAGGCTAAGGAATTTTACGATCAGGATATTAAAATAAACTAAAAACCCCAATGTTTCACGTCTTCGACAACCAGGTTTGTCACTTGTTAGGGTCCACTTTAATTGTTTCTATATTTGCAGCGCGTTTCTGTATTTGGTTGTGTTGTGAGTATTTGCTGTGCGTTTATGTATTTAGTTGCATTGTGAGTATTTACAGTGTGCTTCTGTATTTGTTTGAGTTGTGTGAGTATTTGCAGTGTGTTTCAATATTTGGTTCCGTTGTGAGTACGGTATTTGCAGGCGTTTCTGTATTTGGTTGCGCTGTAAGTATTTGCAGCTTGTTTCTGTATTTGGCTGCGTTTTCTGTGTTGCATTGTATAGCAACCAGCCAGAATACCCTAGCAACTCCATAGCAATGCCATAGCATAGCATCCACAGCCACCTAGCAACACCTTAGCAACCATCCAGAAACATTAGCGACACCCTTGCAACCAGAACATCCTAGCAATACCCTAATGAGCAACTAGCAACCACTTGACAGACAGATATTACGAAGAGGTACTGCGTAAAATGCTTTTTCACTGGCGCCGTTTCGAATTTTAATATTTTGATACTGAAACTTCATACATTTATTGGTTACCACATTGATTTTTCCCAGTAACTAGAGATCTGTTTATGTCTGTTGTCCATATGTTATATAATATGGACATTTCTATTTACAGAACCAAACCGAAACTGTGATCACAGCACTAATATATATATATTTTTTTACCTCTACACCCGTAATATTTGCATATTTAAATTTCCCTGACTAGTCTAACATGTTTAGGAGATGATGGCAAGTTGAGTTGGGTCAGACTGAAGTGCCAAAATGTGATAAGTCATGTAATCTTCCCAGGATATAGTGCTCAGCACATTTCTGTCCTATTATAAAACCCATGGCCGTTCGTTTCAGCTTGACCTGTGAAGTTCCCTCTGTACCCAGAGAATAAAGTGCTTTGCACTGCGATTTGTGGCTTTGAGTCCTGAATGTCTGTAGACACAACCCGTCAGAAAGTGCTTAACCATGACACTAGCTGACGTAGCCGTGCACAAACACACCAGCCTTCGAAATCTGCATTCGAAATTTGAGCTTGTTGTGCTACATCATGATTGGTTTGTGTATTATACATGACAAATGGACATGGCTGAATTATGTAATATGCAAATTTTTGTACAATTGAATATACACACTTAGCCTGGCTAACGCCAGACCCAATTCTCGTTGAGACTTGGGTCTGGGAACCACATGTGCATTTTCTCGTATTTGAGGCGTGGTTACGAATGCCCGGCGCCGTTTATTGGGTGCTAAGAATGTCTATCAAATGCGCCTGTGCGTAGCTCATAGCTAATCGTTTCCATTATACCAAATGACGTATGTAGAGCGACAGAAATTACACAAGGAAGAAGACGATGGGTAAGATATTTTTGTGTAAACAATGACGTTCAGCGACTATTGCCGTTTGTGCAAGATAAACATGAGGGTCGAAGGTATATATGGATATAAACAAACTGCTTAGTTGTGTCACATAGATATCATCATCGTCTTGCTGCTCCCTCCCCGTTCTGTGATTGGTTCCCTAGATGAGGCGAAAATCTGGTCCATGGTATCCAGACTGCCTTTCAGTGTGAATAAAATCGCGCTGCGCAAAGGCAGTATGGGGAAACCCAGGCTAATACACACTAGCAATCACTAAGAGAGCCATGGTCCGTGGTTCTCGATTGCTTTTGTAAACTAGAATGTATGGTAACAGTTATGAATTTGCAAATTTACTGACATAAACTCCTTGTCAAAAACAAGTGCCAGGGCACTCGAGATTTGTCTATCTCGAGAGCCTCTATTTATTCGTGGCTATAACATTTTTAAAAACATTCATATATCATATAAAAGAGTAAATAGTGGTCATAGCAAGCTGGCAGTGTCAGAATGCCAGTCTGTCAAGCCATAACAACTCATAGCAATGACGTTTTAGACTGTCTGACGGCAGATGCGTAATAATAAACAGGAATGTCCCCCCCCCCCCACTGGGGGGATTTATTATGTAAGTAAATAGGGCCAATTTTGAATTCATTATAAGTCTGTTGCTACAAAGGTTGACTAACATGGTTCAGATCTTGATTTGTGAGCTGAAATTATGCAGCTCGCAGCTAAAATGTTACGAAGTACCACTGATTGGTTACCTTATGCAAATAGTATACTCAAACTGAGAAACATTTCAGTAAGTAATCTAATCAAACTGACAAGGTGAATAAACATTTGTTCTATTTATGCTTTGTTTGTGTTGTCGTGTTCAGCAATCACTGGAGGCTCAGCGGGGGATCTCGGGCTACAGTGATACTCAGGAAGAGCTGGAGAGAGTCTCCGCTATCAAGAGCGAGCTGGACGAGATGAAGGGGCGAACGCTGGACGACATGTCTGAAATGGTGAGCTGGGCCAAGTACATGAATACAAACCGCCTCCATTCTGAATTCACTAAATACCATATAATAATAAAACATTAAAACTATGTTTCTTTATCTGACTTTTTCATGTGAATGCATTTAGTAGTTTCTCTCTTGGATCATCATCTCTCATGAAGATTTGTTTATTTAGGTAAAAAAGCTGAATTCAGTGATAGCAGAGAAGAAGTCTGCTCTATCTCCATTGATAAAGGATCTGAGAGCTCTGAGACAGGAACATGCGGTGAGTGTTTAGCGTCAAGCAAGATACTGGAGATACAAAGCCATTTGTTTCTCTCCCCCATACTGAGAATTACTATCAACTACAAAGAGCCAATCAGCATATCAGCTCTGTCAGAATTATATTCTCTTTTGTTTTGCTTGTTAAAACAGGAGCTCGCTCCAGATTTTGAGCAAAAAAAGGGTCAGTATGACACCTGTGCTGCAGGACTGGAGAGCAACAGATCCAAACTGGAACAGGTACTCTATTATGGGGCTCAACCAGGGTTGTGTAACATTCACAAAATATAGTATATTTTAAATGAAACTCCTAAGACTGAATTGAGACTTGTTATAATTGTAATTTGAATTCCAGAAAGTAAAATTAAAATGCACTCTCTGTTTAATTCTGCATTTAACTTTTCATTATGAATAACCCATAAACATTTTATTATACACACGAGATCTGAGGTATTTCCAGAAACATTCGATTATTTTAATAATGTAATATATATATTTTATGGTGATAGTAATAATTACATTTACATTTATTTATAATAATTATATATAGTGTATTTTAGATTGATATACATTATCTATAAAATGTAACTTATTTTTGTTTTAATACAGTTAAATTATATAGAACTAATAACTTTCATTTAATAGGCCATGGTGGAAAATGCTGTTTTTCAGTTAATATTGAAAATATTCAAAATGGAGCCTAACAGCATGATGGATCAAATTATATTTAATTAATAAACTATATTATTTCATAAATAAATATAAATATAATTATTGCTATTATCATGAATAATGTAATGTACACACCATCGTTATGATAATTATGTTGGGGGTAATTCATACTGAAAATTGAAATGTATAGTTTTTCATGTCTTTATATTTGGATAGCTAAACAACAAAGCAGGTTTATATCTTATATTAATTTTAACTGCAATTATTCCTCTCAGTCCAGTTCAGATTCAGGTTCAGCGTCCTGTGTGGCCAATGCGGTTCAAATTCCAAAAATAGCTATTATTAAATTCTTGCCTGACCTTGGTCTCATCTTGTTTTTTTTAGCATCTTATGAAATACATTTAGTAATATACTTAGATGAGCAGACAGTGATTTAATGTCCTGATGTAATACAGGAAGTGAGGACACTCAGGGAAGAGACTGCACAGGAAGAAAGCCGATATCATCGCATTAACTGCATGAGAGAGGTAAAACCCATTTTCCTCTCAGACATCAGAGATTTCCAGTCCTGTTGTTTTCTCTCACTCTTCCCTCGGCCTCTCCTTCACAGATTATTGAGAGTCAAATGCAGAGAGCTACAGAGCAGAGTAAGATCAATCAGTCAATGGACTTACAGGTGCGGAGGACGGCTCTCAGGTAAGAAACTGAAGATGTATCTGCTATAGAGAAACCTCAAAGCTCCAGTGAAAAGACAGACATGCACAAACACACAAATTCGTGCTTCATAACTGATAAACAAATGATCCCTGAGAGACTCTTTTGAGCTCGCAGCTCTCAGCATGCCTGCCTGCCTACTGCTCAGAATGTGTTTTTTCTTCTTTTTTTCACGTCTTTTGTTTCAGCTATGCTTCAAGTATCTATTCACCCATTTTTTATCCATACAGCCTACACATTTGAAAAGTTGAGCACAATTTCTGTTAAATGTGGAAGTGGGCGGTAGCCTTGTGGTTAAGGATTTCAGCTGTTAACACAAAGGTTGCAGGTTCAATCCTAAGCAGGAGTGACTCAGGAATTGGAGAAGTGCTGTAATCAGAAATCATAAGTTATTTTGCTTATTGTTAGATAAGATTAGCGCAATGAAAGTGTATTTGGATACCTGCTCAATAGAAAGTAACTAAATGTGACATTTAAAAGGATTGTTCACCTAAAAATGTAAAAAACATTCTGTCATAATTTCCTCACCCTCATGTCGTTTCAAACCTGTATGAATTTCTTTTTTTTGTGTAGAACAATAATAATAAATTGTGTAGAATTTATTTGAGAGCAGGATCAGTCAAGCTCCAGAAAATAAGTAGAACCTGACAACAAATCGCACTGGGTCAAAATTGCATTGTTGAGAGAAAAACAAAAAACAGTTATGTCTGTTAAATAAAACGAAACGTTTACAAACATTATACTCTACAACAAATCCTTTCAATTTAATTCAGAGCAGAACAGGAAGGAAAAAATAAGAATAAAACAATCATAAATTCTAGTGCCTTTTATTATAAACAACATTTATTGTAAATGCCTAAACTAATTTAGTTAAAGCAAAACTGAAACTACTGGCATGTGGGGAAATGCAATATACAAATAAACTTCACATACTTCTCTCATTCGGCACAAATCCAAAAGTTTTCTGGAAAATACAGCAAGTTTATTTGGAACACTATAAGAGTGAGAACATGAAGACAGAATTTGTTAACTAAACTAAAACAACTTGTCTATCCTTCCCTTGCAGAGAGAAGTACATTTCGAACACAGCTGAGCAGGAGTCCTTGGGCAAGGTGAGGAAGACCGTCTTTGACCATCTGTCAAACCTTTCTGACTCATAAGTTGGTTCCACCAGGTCGTTCTCTCGTCTTTATCTCATCTGTCGGGCTCAACTTGGTGTTAGTTAAGAGTGGGGGGCCTGGCCTCTGACATATTTCGGCTAAACCGCGTGGAGCATGCGATCAGTGTCACGCCACATCATGCCAGTGTTAAAACAAAGCTTGTGTAATCATTGCCCTGATGTCCAACCAGTGGATCACCCTCTCAGCACGGTGGAAGCAGACACGGCGGTATGCCAAGCTCTCCCATAACTGCCCGTTCTGCCCTTTAACTGTTTACTGCTGCTACTTCACAAGCTTTCTGAATCCATGAATTACACCAGATTTGACTTCCGGCACCTGGGTACAATACATTGAACGGCTCAGCAAGAATTTGAAATTCGGATAAGGTGTCGTGGGGTCAGGTTTTTTGCACCAACCGTGCTTTGAACATATGTAAATGATTGTTTTTATCTCCAATTAGCATCAGAACATGCAGCACTAGACGTGTTTTTCAAAGCTGACGAACATTGTGTCTCTGTGGACTCTCAGGCTCTACGTCAGCAGGTGAAGCAGGTGCGAGAGAACCAGGAGCCCAATATGAGACAGATGAAGATGTGGAAGGACCTGGAGACGCTGTTGGAGTGCAAGAAGCAGTGCTACCTCAAGGCTCAGAGCCAGGCGCCTATTGGGCACGTCATCCAGGATGTTGGCAAGGATATGCTAGTTCTGTGATGCCATTTCCCATGTAAAAGTTGTCTTTCTATACATGAATAATATATACAGTATACAATATATACACAATATATATACAATTGTTTGTATATTATGTATGATGAAACTGTATATGAATATGCCTATGTGCATTCTAAAGTAAAAGAAATCTGAGAGTTGTCTGAATAAGAGTGCTCAAAGCTGACACACTAACTTCCAACAAGTCCCTAGTCTCGGTTTTGACACGTCTTTAAGAACCAAGCTCCAGTCTATGTGTCTGAAGATAACGCCTTACAAAGTGCTACACTTTGGATGCGCCTGTGCTGCAAGTTATTTTGGGAAACAACAGCCATGACCTTGGCCAGAAGAGCGGTCCAATTTAGGAATTCAGTTAGATCTCCGAATGTTGCTCTGTCATGGTAGTGCTAAAGTAGTAAACACTCCTTTTTTCCATCATCATATATTTAGTAAAAAAAATAAAAATAATTCCTTGTATGGAAAAGTGAGAAGACTATGCTAGGCTAGTTCACTTCTATCTTTGTTTGAAAATTTTAAATAAAAAAAATATCTAAACATATTGTATAATAAAGTAATTTTATACAGTTATGCAGTTGTTGTATTTATATTTTTTAAGATTCTAATTTAGAATCTTCAGCAGTTCAGAATCAGATCCTGTTTTCAGCGTGACCCTGCAGCTCCAGGTGCTGTTCTGCTGGTTCTTTTTAAAACCTAGTAAAACTTTCTCTCTTTCTTTTTCTGTCTGGTCCATTCATCCATCTAGAATGTCATTGTTTGGACAATAATTATTAACCCTTATATACAGATTTCTATACATATACCGTATGCAGATATAGAGCTCCAGGGTGGTAATTCATTCATTTATTCTCATATTAATAATATAATAATATGCATAGGTCACCCTGAGTAGGTGTAAGCATTGCATCCTCACGTACTGTTGCATATCTGTGTGTCTGCACAGTATAATGAACATCTGGCAGCTTGAAAAGATTTAATACTGAGTCAGTCTCGTTCAAACGGTCTCACATCATAATCACAGTTTGATTTTCTTTTACCAGCATTTAGAGGAAAATAGAAAAGTATTATTTATCTTACATTCTATATAGGTATATGAGGTGATAAAAAAAAAAAAAAAAAAAAATAATCTTCTTAAAAATGTAATGCGTGTATCCACACATTTAATTTTTTATACTTATTAAATTGTTAAAATGATTTTAGTTGAATACATGTAAGTGAACATTAATAATTATTTTTATGTAAAAAAATTGTTCTTAGTAACTATCATGTTTTCTACTGAATTGAACAAACGTGGCTTAAAATCAAAGTATTAATGTTTCAAATATATACACATACACACATATTATTTTCATGTTTATTTAAAATAAACAATACTAAAAGATTATAATAAAACTTAGATTAAATGTATGATAAAAACAAATTTCACCAATAGATAACTTTTAATGACTTCTTGACGAGATTCAGACATTGAAAACATCACAGAGAAATGTTTTGTATCAATGTATTTTTTTTAAATGTACTTTATCCGGACAAAGAAAATGAATTACATATGCGCATTCACCATACGAGAAATATATATAAAATACTATAGGGTACAAAAATATATACAAGTGCAGACAGCTTTCTAAGAACACCGTTTACCTGTGGTGGATTCACCTGCATTGGAGAGGCTGGGCAAACGTTACATCAGCTGCATTGAGTGACAGTCTGTTATACCAATAAACAAACGTCTGCTCAATATACGTCAGTGCCGCCCTAGCCAAAGTCGATTGATTGGATGTTGATGGGCTCCTTTGGACACTTGCTGTCCAATCAGCGTCCTCCACATGCGGCAGAGAGGCAGTAGTGAGTCTCCTGCGATAAAACGAGTAAACGCCGCCGTTTCCATCACCACTCAACGGGAGAGAAGGACGTGTAAAGGGGTCGTCCGTCACATTTCCAGGCAGGCAGAGGCTTGGACGGGGGCTGAATGTGATGTACTAAACAAGGATCTTTTCTTTTGGCTTCCACTGACTCCCAGTTCTTTGGGAAACAACAAGACGAATAAAGAAGAACTCTGTTGGATAAGACTATTGGAAGGTGCATTTGCCCGTCTCAACTTTCCACATATGTTTTTCATTGTGTCCCATTGGATGTCAATATATGTGTCACTCATAGGCATATTCGTATCTATTTTTTTTTTGACCAAGGCAGATTTCTTGAGCGGGATTCTATTCCAGTCTAACGATGGAGAACGCTCACACGAAGAGTGTGGAAGAAGTTTATAGTTATTTCAGCGTCAACGAGAGCACGGGACTGACTTTAGACCAGGTGAAAAAGCAGAAAGAAAAATGGGGTCTCAACGGTACGTCTCATACTTTTGTGTTCTTCGCAGCCTGCGACGCCACACAGACGCTTTGAAGTTGACATGAAATTGTTACATTTGTTGCAATCAGCCGGCAGGAGCGTTCGAAACAACTGACGTCATCAAACACGCTTTGTGGCAAGCTGGTGTAACATTCATTTTTTTTAAAAGCAAACTAGCATCTGTTTTATGCTAGGTCTGTAGTGACTAGTATATTTTGCTTTCAGTTTTCCTAGCACTAAATTAATAGACGCTAGTAATGTATTATAGTTGTTACTTGCAGTATTTCTATTTATTAGTAGTCATTCTGATTATTCATTTACTTATTACAACAACAACAAAAAAGCAATTGAAGCTAGTGAGATGAACTGTAGAAATTATACAAGTAATAGAATAGGTACTACAATCTAAGAATTTTTTTTCTTAAATAATTACAAAGGATCAATTGAATAGTTTCTTGTCTTAACTGCCATTATGATAAATAGCACAAGAAGAAATACTAGTGACTAATTGAATAGATATGAGTCACTATTGGAATATTATGAATAGTTATTAGTGAAACTGAAAAATACTAGTCATTATGGAATTATTGAATAAGTGCTTTTGGCTATAAATGGATACTACTTGGGGTACTTTACATGGCAACAGAGTATTAAAAATGGAAAAGTTTTTCCTTTTGTGTTCTTGAAAGTTTTCGCATACAGACGAGTCGACAAAGTGGTCAAAACAATCCCGTTCACATGGATCTGCGAAAAACGACTTATGCTGTATAACGCATGCCAGGCCGAGGCCAGTAGTTGGTGATATCACTTTGTAGAGAAACACTACACACCTATAGACTGAATGTGTAAAATGCATGTGCATGATGTCACTGTTTTCACAAATTCATGTTTTTGTAGTTTTACAAGGAGACAACTAAAAATGGAAAGCGTTTTGGCCATTCATTTGTCATGACATGTACATGACAACAGTGTTTTGGGGTGTCTGACAATACAAACTTTTGAAAATAGGTTTCAAAGTGCAAGTTTAAAAAAAAAAACTACTATTGTCTGTGTAAACTACAAAAATGTGAATTTGTGAAAACAGTGATGTAATGCATGTGATCGGGATCGTTTTGGCAATGTTGTTATCTGTGCATGAAAAACATAAATGGAAAAACTTCTATGCTTTAGTACGTCGTTGTGGTGTAAACATCGTACCCTAAGTTTTAAGGGAAAAAAATGTTAAAACCGCTTGCCATGCACATTTCCTCTAGACTTTGACAAGGTTGGAAGACAGGCACACACAGGCCCTTCCAGCACAGAAATAAGCCGAAAGAGATGTTTAAATCTATCCGGCTTTATTATGTTTCTGCAAAAGCAAAGCGCGCATAGCTAAGACCGCTCTCCAGTCTTCATCTTTCATCAATTTAACAGAATCATGTTTTTATGAAAACATATGAAAATAGTTCTGTTTGCAGCTGGCTCAGAACAGCTTTTGTGTGTGTGTGTGTGTGTGTGTGTGTGTATATATATATATATATATATATATATATATATATATATATATATATATATAAATATAAATAAATAAATAAATGTGTATATATATTTCACAGATGAGTCAGATAATCACTCATTTGGATTTGAAGTTTTCTTCTTAGAGTGCAAGGTGTTTGAAATTGTGACATGATGAGATATTTACTGTTTGTAACTATCCCTTCTCAAATATTAAACTTGGGTGTAACATTGATCAACATTTTAAAGTAAAGAAGATGAATGTAATATTTGAGTTTTAATAGGCTCTTAAAGGTCACAAGTCTTAATGTAATTGACAATTGTGTTATAGTCAATGTCAAATAAATTTCTGTTTGGGAATGTATTCACTGTATTTTTGTAACATTATTCTTTGTTTTTTTCTTTCCATATCCTTCAATTAACCACACAGAGTTACCTGCTGAGGAAGGTAATATTCTTTTTTAAACTGTAACATGATGTTATCATTGTTTTACTCGTGATATTCTGATACATTTGATTTTGATGTTTGACAGGAAAGTCTATATGGGAGCTTGTCATCGAGCAGTTTGAAGATTTACTTGTGCGGATTCTTCTACTGGCAGCTTGTATATCTTTTGTAAGTAACATGTTCTGGCAGTTATTATTATTATTGTACACTATTCTTTGAGTGAGACTAGGGCTGGGCGATATGGCCAAAAAAAAATATCACGATATTTTTTTTTATATCAGTCGATATCGATAATTATCGATAAATGTCAAATCTTTATTTATTTCAAGTTTAAAGACAGATTTGTACTCCTAAGTGAAAGCTGTAGAAAACAGAGCGTTGTGTTTTTAAACTACTCTTTATTGTTAGAACATATCATGACAAACACTTGCCAAACAGGGGATCATTTCACAAATCCGAGGTAGAACATTCAAATATTTGACATTTTTCCTTAACAAAATAAATATCTTTATTTCAGTAGTATTAGCTTGAGTTAGGATGCAGATTTACTTTATAAAAAAAAAAGTAACAACATTCTTTTTATTTGGTAAAATGTTCTTTAGTTTTATTAAAATTAACCATTGGTCATCCAGCATCATGCATTTAGATCATGATAACCCAGTGGCGGGCCGTGCATTTCACACCTAGGCCTTCAGTGATGCCCAACCTGAATTAATAACGAAAAACAGTGAAATTACTGTTTTTATTTTGCACCGGCAGTTATAGGGTTAATGCGGTGAGTTCGGGAAAGCCTGGGTAGAGAGAAACGAGCGAGTGAGTTCGGCTTTAAAGTGTAGGCTACAGTGGTTCTTGCGTTCTGATTATAAATTCAGAAAAGGAAACTCCCTTGTCTTGTCCTTTAATGGTTACAATAGTATTAATGTTTGAAAAAAGAAGTTGCTTCGATCATAAATTTACAAGAAAAATTAGGAAGAAAATATTATGCACGGACAAAAACGGGGGCAAAAAATGCATTATACTCGTATGAATGTATTATTTTTAAAATACAAAATCCATTCTAATTTCTTTCCTCAAAAAGACTTAAATTACTTGGATGTACAGGTTGTCTGTGCGTTTCAGTCCCAACAACCTTTTCTATTGCCATCGAGGCTATAAAGTGCTGAAAGTCGAGTCTGTCCCGACGTATTTCTGGCATAAGTTTTAATTGGCTTTAGTGCTGCGAGTGTCTGCTCGACAGAAGCAGTAAACAGGGAAAACACCGCAAAACATGACGATGTGTAACGTTACAGCCGACACAAGCTCTCACACAGATTTTTGAACGATATCAATGAGATCAGCGCGACTTTTGGCTTCGAAATCAGCCCTGGCATAACGTTACATTGCAGTCAGTTCTGTTTTTACCCGGACAGATCGATAGAGATCCGTGACTCTGCGTAAACTGAATAAAGCTGAATAAGGGATTTTTTCCGGTAGGTTTGAACCTGCTGGTGGTCGAGGAAGGAAAGAAACATTAATTTGTGGGTTGAAAAACTATTAAATCTACAGGAATATATTTTAGTTTACACAGTTCGCTACTGATGCGGTTAGCTAGCTCAGACTTCCAGTAATAATAGTACACGCTCTGACCATCCAATCAAAGGGCGTGAAAATGCTTACGTTATTGTATGCCTTCTAGATGGCCCCGGTGCATTCAACTCGAAATCTGATTGGCTTATTAAATCTGACTGATTATCTGATTGGTTAAAGCAACCGTTACATTTCCATTCATTTTAAGCTACAGGCGCCCGCACTATCGATTCTGAAGGCCTCGAGGCAGATATATTTGACCTGGCAACACATGATGGCTGAAATATGATTGGATAAAAGCGCTAAAATAAACATACACTACTGGAAGCAGCGTAACCAAGAGAAAAGCTATGACATTACGAGAATGGACTATTGGGAATCAAATCATGTAATACTCATTCATAAAATATATATATTAAAGTTCAAGTCAGTGATTCTGATAATATTTAGGCCAGCAGAGAAGGCCTTGCTGGCCCTGACGGCCCACCACTGTGATAACCACAGATAAAATGTAACTTTATGGTTTCTATTGTAACTTTATGGTTTCTATGTGAGAAACGTCACATATTGTGACGTTTCTATGGTATTTATGAAAACCAGTAGCCTAAATACATTATTAAAAACTGTAATTATATTCCATTAGTCCTTTAATACATTGTCTACATTAATAATATTATACAATTCAATATATATATATATCCCTTATTTCATGGTGCAGTTAATATTACTAGACTAACGTTACAGTAACGTTAAATCCGTGGTAAATGATGGGAATGTGTAGACGGAAAAGCTTCTGACTGTATCGTTGCGCACAGTGCTTCTCCTGTTCGTCAGCGCGGTCTCATCTGCCTTTAAACTGGTTTAAATCACTGAGACATTTCTGTTCCTTGCTGAATTCAAGCGCTCTCACTGGATCTAGTGACCGAGACCGATCAGAGTAAACGCGTCTGCTCGAGTCAGTCGAGTGAGCTCATAGACAGTATGAGTGAGCTCGCGCTCGCGCTGCCATTTGGACTTTGAGCCGAGCGGATAAACGGTCCGTGTGGCGCGCGCGGTTCAAATGAGATTCGTTCCGCTTTTGGCGCAAAAACATTATCGAACATTTATCGAACTCTTGATATCGTTTTATCGAGAAAAAATATATCGCGATAATTATCGTTATCGTTTTATCGCCCAGCCCTAAGTGAGACCACCTTTGAGTTTCAATAGGGTAATTACTGCCATTTCTCAGATGCGATTCAGCACAGTTTCATGTCAGGTGTTAATCGTTTTACATTATAAACAAACCACAGCGTTACATGCGCTGAAATAAACACCGACTGGTATCCGGAAGTGCTGTGAAAGTGAAGATGTCTCGTTAGCTCCACGAGTCTTGCACGCTTGTCTTGGGTTACTCGCAGATCAGAAGGGCTAACAGCTGAGGAAGCGGAACTCCTTCAGGAATGGTGACAACAGCATTCAATGAGATTGAGTGTCTGTCACTAGCTGCCAAACAAGACATCTCAGTGCACTGCAGTTTTACAGCTGAGGTTTAAGGACCTCTTGAATTAGCCAAGAGTTTACCACCAGATGAAAAGACACGTGGCTGTTTGCTTGGAGACTTGAAAGGGTTATTAAATGAAAGATTTTAATTGATTCCTGCAAATTTTCTACACATTAAAGATACGTTTTAGTTTTTTTCAAAAGTAGTCTCTTAATCTCACCAAGGCTGCATTTATTTAATCAAAAAGATAGTAATACTGTGAAATATTAAAATTTAAATTGACTTGTTTCTGTATACAGTAAATACTGTAGGTACACACACACACACACACACACACACACACACACTCACACATATATGATCATATCCTTTAAATTACTACTAATTTTAATATACTGTAATTTAATGAATAATTTAAACCTGGAAAGTAAGGATAAGGTGGTTGATCATTATGCTTTGGCAGTTTGACCCAAAAGCATTAGTTAGAATGCATGCACATAGCGGATGAGATGAAGCTGCTTGGTCGGCTGGAAGTAGAGAGGTATGCCAGCATCGCCCAGCGGAGTGATACTGAGGTGTTGGAGTCTGCGGTTTGACAGCTGTCTCATAGTTGGCTGTGTAAGAGGGCATCTCTGCAGGCCAAATTAGGCCTCTGACCTTCAGTTGCAGGCCTCTCATTACCACAGACAGACCAGCAACTCCACTGTCTCTCGAGAAAACCACCAAGATGTTGATTGGAAGGCTTCAATCTGTGCATCTGAGGACTTTTTATATGAAGCAGATCATGCAAATTATATTTTTAAAGGTGCAAAATGTCGTTGCTGCAGTGAGCTGTGGGAGTTTTATATCTAGTCATTAAATCATACACCTGTGATTGGCTTTGTCGTTTAAAAAAAAATTCCTCATGTTTAAACTTGTTTAAAATCATGCAGTTAATGCAATCCAAACACAATCTAATTTGTAAACGGCTGTGTTGAATCCATTATGAGAAGGCAAATGTCACTGGCATGTCTCGTCTAGAATCTTGATCTACTGGTCTTGAAATATCCAGAGGGTGTTTTGAATGTGAAATACTTGATTAGATCTAAGGGGATGTGTTGTGACATGACTTTGTTTTTTCCTGCAGGTATTAGCCTGGTTTGAGGAGGGGGAGGAAACGATCACAGCCTTTGTGGAGCCTTTTGTTATCTTACTGATTCTTATAGCTAACGCCATCGTAGGTGTTTGGCAGGTCAGTAAAGTATCATGAATTTTGAACAATTGCGACAATAATGACTGTTGGCAAACAGGTTTCTCACATATGAAAGTCACATCCCAAACTCCACTGCAAAATTTCCCTGTGAATAAAATCAACTTTTTTTAATACATTTGATTCTGTCCATCTCAGGAACGTAATGCAGAAAATGCCATTGAAGCCCTTAAGGAGTATGAGCCAGAGATGGGCAAGGTGTACCGTCAGGACAGGAAGAGTGTGCAGAGGATCAAAGCCAAAGAAATTGTGCCTGGAGACATTGTGGAGATCGCTGGTAAGCATTGCATTTTATATCATGATAAAGACAATGTGATCACAGTGTCACTCAGTCCAGCCTCAGTAATTTCTCTGAATGCAGATATTAGCAAGGTCACTGCATTTATGGGTTGTTATGTGAGATAAGTAACAGCCTCTCAGCTCTTCTGTCCCTGTATGGACCCCGTACAGCTTCATTGTATGAGTATAGGTATTTTTGGTTGCACCTGTTGATTCTCAATGGACTGTGTGCGTCAGTCCTCATCACATGTTCGTCAGCGCTCATGCTCTTCCCAGAAGCACATCTATATCTGTTGGACACAGCGCTGGCTCTTTTGATTTGCTTCTCATATTTTTGCGCCTTCTTTTTGGAGATGCCTGATAATGTGTCTCAAATTTGAGTTCTCGCAAATTAATAATGTTTTGCTTTACGCATTAATAATTAATAAATACATGTAGAGAATGATCCTGCATCCTGCTTTATAAATCGCAAATTATTTTAAAATCAGTCTATTATAGGTTGATTCATTTAAAACGTTTTAGTCCACATCATTATGTGATCATAATTCTCGCTCCTCATTGCTCCAAAAATGTGACGTATTACAAAATAATCAGCTTTTTATTTAGCATATATTGTACGTTTACAAAATTTTTTTTTTTTGTTCTTATCGTTAGCAATAAAAAGTGCTTGTTTGTAGAGCTGCACCATTTGTGATTTATATCACTCTATAAATTTTGTGATTGAGTAATTTTTATATTATTTTATTGTAATATTTTACTGTAAAAAAATAAATACTTTTACAGTAACTGTAAAATTACAATACTGATATTTATGGCTGTTAAATTTCTTTTTCCAACGCTAAACCATCAAGCGTGGTGGTTTCTAACGCTAAACCATTTTGGTGGAAGACTGCTGGGCGACTTTAAATCTACTCTTTTGTGGACAACAGATGGTTTCGAATCGCTTCTCATTTCAAGGTTAATTAAATCAATGCCTTTGCAGTTTGATCATCACACTTTGCATCATATCATGTTCTGGTTTTGTTTCCTTTGATTATGCAGCCTCAGTTTCTGCTTTTATAAATCTAATGTAGGATCAGATCGTTTTGTAGATGAAGCTCCTAGTTTCTTGCATAATTACTATTTTTGAAGACTTTAGAGATGGAAAAGCAACCAAAATGAAAGCTGTGATGTGGATTGTGGTAATGTTTTAACCTTTAACTCCTGTGCAGTACAACTGGTGCTGTTTTTGTGTGTGTGTAAAGTGGTAGATGTTATATTTAGCACTGATAGGCTGTTCAGATTATGGAATGGTTTAATTATAACTCACAGCGACAATGGTGCAGATGACAGGTGCCGGCCCTGAGCCCACCCCTTCTGCAGCGTCTCACAGAATTGCAGCCTGTGACGTCAGACATGATTCAGACAGACTGCAAAGTCACCTTGGAGAAAGGTCATTGTGGAATGATGCTGTTTTGGGGTTAGTGATTAGGCTCAAACGTGGGTAAATTTTCTACGAATGCATTTTGTTTCATAATTTCTCGATCCACAATTTCACTGTCTGAACGTTTTGCAGATAACATTTTGCAGATAACGTGATAACAGATTTGACCGACCAACTGTTTCGATGTGGTTAATTTAGGAAGAGAGGGTCACCTGGAGCTTTTTGGCTGAATCTGCTCTGTGATGGCATCTGTGCTGATCGTTTAAAATGTTTCCTTGTGGTCTCTCTCTGAATCTGTCTCTGCTCCTGCTGTGGGTTGTGAGCATATCGCAATCCGTGCCTCTGCTCGGCACACCCGCTGCAGAGGACTCTGGGACTGTAACCAGTTTAGGCGTGAACAGAATTACAAATGAAGCCAGCGGCACCCTGACAGCCTATCAGTTCCGCGCAGGGCCGAGCTCAGCATGTGGGCCACCTCGCCGTCCTCTCAGTGCACATCTGATGCTTTAATTAGCATAGGCTACATCTCAATGCTCTTTGATATTCTAAGCCAAGGTGCTTTGGTATATAAGACAACTGCAGGTGTAATCTTGAGTAATGCCTTATGTAAGGATAATTCTTGGTACAGTATATGAGCAGTTTAAATGCAATGGGGTTTTTTTTCTTATAGCTTTGGGGCCATCTATATGCTACTGTACTTAAGTTGGCTATTTTTGGCTATTATAATTTCAATATTCCACTACTGTCCATGTTCATGCATTGTCCTCATGGGCAGGATTTTTTTTATTTTTTTTTTACAATTATATTTAACTGTTTTGTTTACTTATTTACCTATCCATCCAGCTTGTAGCTTTAACAATAGAGCATGGCACTAACAACGCCAAGCTCATGGGTGCTCAATGCATGAATTGATGATAATTTTGCATAAAAGCATCTGCCAATTGATCGTTTGCAAAGACCCTCAGTTAAGCTGCTCGTGAACCGATAATAATAATAATCTCTTCCTTCTAGTTTATTTATAACATCAAATAAACATGAATGAACATAAGAAGGGATGTTTTTTTAACTGCAGACAGATGTCAGTACACACCGTTTTGCAAGTTCAAATCCTCCCATGTTAATCTGCTAACTCTCCTGACTGCTTTGTCGGACAAAATGGCGGATGGCGAAGTATGATTGGTCAGATCACCTGTCAATCAAGCCCCCCCCCCCCCGAAGGGTCCATTAAGGTGTGTGATTCATATGTGTATATGTGGTAAATGCATTGACGCTGGAAAAAATGGACTCGTCAGGCCATGTGGTTATGTTGTCTTTAACAACATCAAACAGAAAGAGCTTGTCTAGCCAACTATGTTTTAGACTGGTCCATTAGTCCTGAAAGACCTTTTGTGTATTGCTGATTGTCATTGTCTGAGGCATAAACAATACTTAAAACAATGAACCTTTTCGAAGTCTGGACGTTGCAACAGTCAATTGTCAAGTGGAAGGTGTCCAGGTCTAACAGCTGTTCCTATTGTTCACTCAGAGAGATGACCTTATAGGGAAGTGCCCATGATGTACCACCCCTTTTCCCCTTAATGCAAAAGCTTTCACATTGGCCTTACCCTTACCCATCAGCATAGTCTGTGCTTTGGGAATTCAAGCACCCAGGCGGGGTGGTATGCAACATTCTGCTGGACCTGGTAACCATCGGCTATCACCGCGGCAGGGGCCCGCCAGGTGTTTGATGCCCCCAGGCTGTCAGCAAGAATCCACAAATGGCTGAGTTAATATGAATGAGAGTAAAGGAGATACTAGACATTTATCAATGTTGGGGTTGGAACAGGTGTCCAATAATTCACATCACACTTCTCTGAGTGGCCAATCAAAAAAACAGCGATTTGTAGATTAGAGATTGGCAGAAAATGCATTTTTATGACCTATACATGGTATTTTGATGTTTCATTGTTTAAATATTTTTTATTTATTTAAATTGTTGCACATGTATTATCATCTTTGTTTTGTGCTGTCTGTGTTAAGCATTTAAAAGTTGTTGTTGTTATTATTAAACTTAAGTTAATTTACCTGTCACTGTCAATACTATTGTTGTGAATGGGAGCTGTCATCATACAAGCACATACTGTGGGGTATCCATTTCAGAAAACAAAATCTAACATGTAGAAAGACCTTAGTTAGACCTATAGAAAATTAACCTTGTTTAATTTTTTTCCCCCCTGAAAAGAGTATTATTTAAAAAATATGGATTAACTGATTATCAGCCTTGATTTATCTCTATTGTCCACCCCCAAAATTATGTGCATGTATGAGGACTGTCCTTTTCGCAGAATTCAGCTTTTCTAAAATAAGTGTACATTTTTGAGCTCGACCCAACAACCTCAAGACCCCCCATGGCTCGCGCTATTCTGTGATGACATGGCAAGTAAAATGCAGGCATATTTGTTTGACTCCTGCGTCGCTACAGCGAGCAGAGGAATGAAAGCAGAGACGGTGCTGTGTTGCTGGGGGACCGATGCAAGCAAAAACCTTTAAACAAAACTGAACTGCTCTCCGTCCCCCGACCTCCTCCTCCCGCGGAGGGTTAGGTGTGAGCTATTTTACCCTGCTGATTGATGCATGCTGAAGGTATTTTAAGAGACTTAAGTGCTTTGATATGACAGCTGGATTGCACGCATATGCTCCATCTTTCTTTGAATTGTGTTATTTCTTGATCTTGAATGCAATGCTCCATTACTAGTTCAGTATCGAGCTGAATATGTGGCGAGTCCTTGTGTGGGTGTTGTGTAGGGCCCTTTTGCTGGGTTTGTTCTGGGCAATCCGTGCTCCTCGAGGGCCGATGAGGAGACTGTGTGCGTACAGTGGGCGGATAGATAACTCCAACAGCTCAGGGGTTCGGAGGTCACGCTTCTACCTGGAGGCCAGATACGCCTGAAATAGCTCATCGCTGGGGCTTTTTGTATATGCATACTGATAAATGCTGCTATGTTCTGGAAAGTGTTGACACTTGTGAATAGCGCCATCGGGCCTCTCTTAAGTCATGAATCAGCGCTCAGGTAGAGCGGAATTGAATGGACACTTCATTCTCACCTTGTGGTACGAGTCTGCATTAGTCAGCAGCACAATTAAGCATCTTTGAAAAGTACCCATATCATCTGAAGTATGGACCTTTTAAGAAAGAAAGTCTATCTAATCCACTTCATCCAGGACCAGGGGTGTGCATTGTGAAGCATGAATTTTGAGTGCCTTTTATATTCAAATATAAATTTAAATTTGAACAATGTAATTTGAAGTTGCAAACAAGATGGAGAATTGTGATTTGAATTCAAATGAATGAGATTCATGTAATGCTTTGTCAAGAACTTGATTTTACAAATGCTTTTTTTTTTTTTTAAGCTTTTGAAAATGTGTTGACCTTGGATAGATTTTGAATGTCACCTATAGATTTTATTTGTTTATGTAGGTTAATTGTCTTATGAATTTAGATTGTAATACATTATGTATGTCCAGACTAACATTTAAGAGCAGCAGCACCAGTGCCAAAAGGCTACGTTCAGACTGCCAGTCCAAATCCAATTTTTGTGCATATCAGATTAAAATCTGATTGTGTGAAACAAAGGCAAAAAATTCATGAAATTCGGTTGGATTTCTGGAAATCGGTTTCAGTCGGACTGCTCTGATTGGATTTTGTGTGGTTTGTGACTTTCTCACACCACGTAAAACGTAAACGGCACCGGTTGTTCTTGTTCTAGAAAACATGCTGACAGTTACTGCAGAAAATGACAATATAACAGGGACATGTTTTGAAACAAGCTGAGACGACAGCTTGGAATAAAGCCACACATACCAGCCTCAGTTTCTGCCGCTGCTTCAGAAGACGCTGTAGTCCAGGACAGCGGCTACATATTGTCATGTTGTAAATAAGACGACATCTGTTTTGCAAACCCCTCCATGTTGCGGTGTTTGTTGTTGTTTTGGCATATGCCTACCTACCAACACAACAACATTGCCAGAGAAACCAACGCAGATGTTCCGGAAAACTAAAGAGCGGCATGGGCACACATTTGGATGTGAACAGTTGCAATCTGGATGTCAATCATTTAAGATCAGATTCAAATTGGATGCACACATAATTTGATTTGGACTGAGAGTGTGAACGTAGCCTAAGTTCTACAGATGGTGGCACCAGCACCTGATTTGGTAGCACTTCTATAGTATCATTCTGAACTGACCAGCTTCAGTGACTATAAAAGCCGCACTCTGTACTTGCTTTCTGTGTAATTCATTTTCAATTTGAAACAAAAAGGTTTATAAAAGCCGCACTCTTTACTTGCTTTCTGTGTAATTCATTTTCAATTTGAAACAAAAAGGTTTATTTTCATTCATGAGATTTTGTGACACTTCATAGTTCAGTACAGAAAGTGCCAAACTTTTGACAAATTGATTTCTTGTTGGTATAATATTAGATTTTTTTTACACTGGTTTCCAATATGATTCAGAATTCATTACAAAGTTCTCCTATGTGATTTCAAAGATTTGACATGGCCTATAACCAGAGTCTGTTTCTAATTTAATAATTTGGTATCAATCTAATAGGTTTCTAAGTTCAAATGATCAGCTACATCATCTTATGGTTCCTCTGTTCCTCTTTGCTTTTTCTGTAGCCGCTCCAAGGCTCTAGAATAAGCTTTCTCTGTCCTTACACTTAGTTTATTTCAGAGTTTGCTAACACCTCATTTGTTTCCTTTAGCATTTGAAAATGTCTTGTAATGTCTTCTTTTTTTCTTTTGTACAGCACTTTGGCTCCACATTGTGGTGTTGAAAGTGCTTTATAAATAAAGGTTGAGTTGATTTCATAATTTCTAAATACCGGTATACATTCAAAAGCAAAACGAAAAAATATTAGGGAGTGGAAATGGCTAATAAGCCAATAAGTTGGTCATCACGTTAAAAAATAAAATTTAAATTGGATAATATTTAGAGCTTTGAAGTGATGGGAAAAAAGGTGTGTGAAGCATTTCAAAGTCCTTAAAGTGATTGAATTTCATTCTCAAAAGGTTGTACGAAACCTGAAATGAATAATTAAATTTTTATTTTTCAATTCCTGCCACAATACCATCATGGTTACGGTTAGCATTACTACATTAAATCCATGGTGAATGTGATTTGTGGACGGAAAAGCCTTCTATAACTTGTTCATGGCATAATGTTTCTCCTGGTTTGTTATGCACTGAATTTGAATGCTTCTCACTTGAATGCTTGAATTCTTCTCCCTTCTGCAGCGAATACAAACGCTTTTATGTAATTATTTTATTTATGTTCAATAAATTAACTTTATTTCTTAGAATGCGTTAACTGTTGAAATGTACCTTCAAATCCAATTTCAAATTAGCTTTATTAGCATTGACTGTGTATCACAATGTTGCCAAAGCATTAACATATTATATATAAATAATAAAAAAACATATGTATAAATCATGTCATATGTAGCATTGTAAATAAATGCAGTCCATCTTAAATTAATAAATAAAGCGGGTCTAGGGAGTTACCCGTCTCTGACATTGTGAATGGCTAACACATATTTTGCAGCTATGCTATCATATTCAAGTATGAAGGACATTTTCTCAGTATCACTAAGTTCAATGAATGATGGAATCAATGTTTCAAATCTGGGCAGAAAAGTTTCTTACATTGGTATATTTAGTACAGATGAGTGGAAAGTGTTTCTCGTCCTCTATTTGCTGTTGATCATCAGTGTCTGCCGATCCTCTGCTCTGTCTGTCCATGTTTGTCTACGTCTTCTCTCTATTTCTAGATCATGGTCACTTAATCTGTATTTGGAGAGGATTTGTCTTTCTTTAAATTGTTTAATTAATAGATCATTGGCCAATTTAGTGGTTCTATTTAGGGTCGAGTAACATTGGAGTCCATTTTTGGAGGTCAAAATGTGCTTTTCATGATTTCATCATGATTAATAATTTCTTTGAATTGCAATTCAGTGTATTCCTCTTTCTACTAATTCGATTTATGCTGTATGGCCAATTCACATTTGTGAGTTGTAAAGCAGCCAATTATTAAATTCTGACTTTTACCCAACCCTGCATTACACCAACATTTGAACAGTTATCTGTAACATCATCTGCACTTCACCTCCAAATCATGGTTTGTCCATCAGACAGCCTCATGATCAATTCTTCAATGATCAAAACCTCATTCGCACTAGAAATGTTGGCTGAGTTTGTTCTCTTGTTACCAGAGAACAATGCTGGGTGACCTTCTGGGAACTGGACCTCATTGTGTACATTTGTTCTCTATTTAGGTGGCTGAAGTTGCAATTGAGATCCATTAAGTCTTTCTGAGAAAAGCCGTCACTGCCCCGTGTGTACGACCTTGCCGGTGTAGCGGCTCACAGATCGTGGCAAACGGACGGCCTGTTAATCCACAGCGAAGAGATCCTATTGCACTCACGTGTGATGATCAGTGCCAAGGCCACGCAGCATCCATTGTTGTCAGACCCTGTCGTTTTTTGCTGCCACGCTCACATAATGGCTGGGCAAATTCCCCAGACTTTCTCTGATAGACATGTTAATGTTTAACATGAGCAGATCAGCAAAGAAATATTTGAAGTATGTGGCCTAAGGAAGCATATTACAAACATGGTCCTCAAAGCTGCTCTTGAACACCATTGTTATAAGTTATGAGTACATTTAGGTTGTTTTAGTTGATTGACAGTTTGGTGGTTGTTAACCCTCTTTACTCTTCCTATTGAGCGCAGGGGCAGCTGCTGTCATGTTTAAACCTGATCAGAGCATCGGCGAACATATCTGAATAGTTTTCCCATTTTTGGCGTGGAGCATTGTTCCTCCCCATGCGATTTTCCTCTCTCACCCTCAAGGGCGCAGATGAGCTTGCATGTGTGTTTCGTTCTCGATGGGTGAGCACGCTCTCGCTCTCTCTTGGTTCCCTTTTTAAGTCCTGTAAGTTATTTCATGATTTTGCACAAGGGACTAGTGGATTTGATTAAAGATCATAATTTGATTTGGGTTCATCTTGCCAAGATTTTTTTTATTAGTCTGGAGATTTCTGAAAACATTTAATCTAATGCTTTCTGAACACTGTGTTCTCTGACACTTGCAATGATGCAATTTGTGGATAAAACATGCAGTTAGGATACTACATATGAAAAAACACACAAAATACAATGCACATAGCTTAGATGCTTAGTTTGACTATAGAAGAAACACTGTTGATTTATAAACTATTTTTCTAGTTAATGTTGCAATGTGGAAGTTGGAACTTTCTGAAGTACCTTCATAATGCATAACTTTACATATTTTACGCTTAAGGACTGTTAAATTAGCCCAGCTGAGTTGCAAAGAGGTTTATGATTGCTAACCTATAATGTATGTGCTTATTTAGTTTTCACCCAAAAATGAAAATAGTAATTTACTCGCCTTCATGTTGTTCCAAACCTGTAAGACTTTGTCTTCTGTAAGACAAAACAAAATACAGTATTTTGAAAAACATTTAAACTGTTTTTGTCCTTAAAATGACAATCATGTCATTAAAAAAAAAAACATTGACTTGCAAGTTATATTCTACAATTTTTTGTATGGAAGAGAAAGTTTATTTTTATTATATCACTGCATTTAATAGCAATTTTAACTGTGAATTTGTCTGTTTTCTGATGATTTATTATATTCTAAATATCTTATTGTTTCTATTTTCTTATCTAGTGGGTGACAAGGTACCTGCCGATATCCGTCTCTCTGCTATTAAGTCCACCACACTCAGAGTGGACCAGTCTATCCTGACAGGTAACCAAGTGTTTTGATCATTTGTTGGTGTATCATCTACTGTATTTGGCTGTGGGTTTTACTCTTATTTCTCTCACCTTACAGGTGAGTCTGTCTCTGTCATTAAGCACACCGACCCTGTGCCGGATCCCCGTGCCGTCAATCAGGACAAGAAGAACATGTTGTTCTCGGTGAGAAAATTGGATTTCAGCTGATCTTTAGTCACCTTTATTTAAAGTGCTTTATACAATACAGATTGTTTCCAAGCTTTACAGTGATAAACATGAACATAATAATTCAGTGATGCAAACAGAATTCAATTCTGCTGTAAAACAACTCTAAAAAGACAATAGTAAACAGTCATTATTCAGTTGAAATCAGTTCTTTGTGGATTCAGTTTGGTTCAATAAAGTTAATCAATTTTGGAATGAGTTCAATTCATCTATAAAGCAGCTCTGGAGGAAAATGTGAGTGATTGCAGAATATTAAGTGTCCCAAACTAAGCAAGGCAAAAGGTGTCAGCGGCAAGGAACCCAAACTCCATCAGCATAAATGGAGAAACCAGACACGCTTTAGTACGCTCTTCATTATTTTTTTTCCAAACTAAATATATCTTCCTGTTCATTTTAAATGTGCATTCCAGGGAACCAACATTGCTGCCGGCAGAGCTGTGGGTGTGGTGGTGGCCACAGGCGTAAACACAGAGATTGGTAAAATCCGTGATGAAATGGCCTCCACCGAGCAGGAGAGGACCCCCTTGCAGCAGAAGCTGGATGAGTTTGGCGAGCAGCTCTCCAAGGTCATCACCCTGATCTGCATCGCCGTGTGGATCATCAACATTGGCCACTTCAACGACCCCGTCCATGGCGGCTCCTGGATCCGTGGCGCCGTTTACTACTTCAAGATCGCTGTCGCTCTGGCTGTGGCTGCCATCCCTGAAGGTCTTCCCGCTGTCATCACCACCTGCCTGGCTCTCGGCACCCGCCGGATGGCCAAGAAGAACGCCATCGTCCGCTCTCTGCCCTCCGTGGAGACGCTGGGTTGCACCTCCGTCATCTGCTCTGACAAGACTGGCACCCTCACCACCAACCAGATGTCTGTCTGCAGGGTGAGCTCATCCTTTAGCAGTTTAGTCATCCTAGGCTTTGTGCAAAAGTAATAACTCCATGAAAATGGCTTGAGGATTGCTGTTGACATATTTGAAACAGGAAGTTGTGGCAGATGGCCAGTAGCCTTCAGTTTACATGATTTGCTACTTGTTCAATGAGTATAAAACCCTAAGGGCCGTTCACACAGATCGCGTTTTTTCATTCCACTGAAAAACAATGGAAGAGTAGCGCAATATAAACGCGCTGGACGAACATCTTTAACCGTTGCGTTCACGTCTCGTGCATGACACGGCAATCTAAAAATGCGACACTCAAGTTAAAAGAAGTTCAACTTTAAAAAAAAAATGCAACTCTAGATTTAGCTTGACACTGACCTGCGTCTAGCGTTTTAAACAGCAAAAACGTGTTATGTGTGAACCAGCCTTAAGTCTGTTGTCCTGGGGGGAAAAAGATGGTAAATTTGTTGCATATATCTGCAAAAAATGACTAGACATAAACATGGACTAAAAGCCTAGGTTTAAATGGGGCCTTTAAATAAGTACCGGTATCATAGGGGATAAGATTGTTCTTGCCGTTAGATCTTCCAGATCTAAAAAAAAAAATCGTAATACCGGTAGCTAATTTTTTGTGCTTTCATTTTTTTTTTTTAAAGAGCTCCATGTATGCTGTTCAATTTGGGCAAAATAATAGTGATTTATATATCAAGAGAATATATATATATATATATATATATATATATATATATTAAACAAGAAAAAATATTACTATTGAAATAATACTGTTTCATTCTAAAGCGCTTAAATCTTCTCCTTGGTTGGAAACAGGTTTATAAATGCTTCACATTACAAATCGTTGAAAACCCATGGTAACTGCACTCAACAGTACTCGTTCAGGATATCTTTTTATTCTGATTTGGTATATTTGGACTTTTAAGAATCCTCAGTCGTTCTCTGGAAATGAAGTGTTTGGTGCAGCTTCAAGAACATCAATGATAGGGATTTGTCAAAGGACTGAGCTGCTCGCTCTGCAGAAATACAAGAATGAGCTCGATGATGGATGGCTGTAGTGTCCAAATTAACATAGTCAGCTTTAACATCAGTTAACTTTTCAACAAATTCCTTCTAGATGGACTGATGCATTCAGCTAACAGTTGGAAATGGTATCATTAAGGTTCACCCAAAAATGAGAATTGTTATATTAATATACAGGTTTGGAATAACATGAGGTGGTATATAAATAAGACTGTTCCTAACATGTATCTGTGTTTCAGATGTTCATCATGGACAAGGCAGAGGGGGAGAAGTGCTCACTGAGTGAATTCACCATCTCTGGCTCCACATATGCTCCTGAAGGAGACGTGTGAGTTTTCTGTCTCTGCTCTGATATGTACTTGTATTACTGCAGTCAAACTGATGCTCATGATTTCACATTTTTGTCACTCAGATGCCTTGATAACCGAATAGTGAAGAGCTCCAAGTATGATGGGTTGGTGGAGCTGGCGACCATCTGTGCCTTGTGCAATGATTCCTCCCTGGATTTCAATGAGGTAGGCGTACTAATTGTCCTTTATTAAGGTGGAAGATATAAGCAAAACTGATATCATTATACATTTATAATGAATATGAAAATGAGTATTTATGAAACTGATATTCTCTTCTCAGAAATATCACACTATACACAGTTTTATGAAAAACTGATTCCAAAACTCCTGAAAAATAAGTGTACATTACTGATTAAATCATATGTATGATATATGAAAGAATCATTGATATACGGCATTTTTTTATATAAAAAAAAAACTTACAAAATATTATTACTATTCAAAATGACTGTTCTCTAATCGAATATATTATATAATGTAATTTTTTCCTGTGATGCAAAGCTGAATTTTCAGCATCATTACTCCAGTCTTCAGTGTCACATGACACCTTCAGAAATCAGTCTAATATGCTGATTTGCTGCTCAAGAAACATTTGTTATTATTATCAATGTTGCGTGAGAGTTGATCGAGTTTTTTTTTTTGGGGGGGGGGGGGGATTCTTTGAGGAAAACAAAGAAAACAAAACAGCATCTGAAATAGACAGTTTATGTAACATTATACACTACTGGTCAAAAGGTTGGGGTCGGTAAGATTTTTTTTTTATAGAAAGAAAATCATTTTATTCAGTAAGGATACATTGAATTGACCAAAAGTGACAGTAAATACATTTATAATGTTACAAAATATTCTATTTAAAATAAATGCAGATCTTTTAAACTTTCTATTCATCAAATAATACTGTAAAAAAAAAAAAAAAAAAACTGTTTTCAACATTAAAAACATTAAAATATCTTACTGATCACAACTGTTTGAACAGCAGTGTGTGTGTGTTTTATATAATATGTTCAATCATTCCTTGTATAATTGGATTGTGTATCTAACCATGTTTGCCAGCAGTAGAACAGGCACTATGAAAAGCTTTGGGAGAAGGTAATTTCCACACATGGAGGATGTACCTTGATAAATGCAATTCTTTCAGGCTAAAGGCGTTTTTGAGAAGGTTGGAGAGGCCACGGAGACGGCTCTGACCTGCCTAGTGGAAAAGATGAACGTTTTCGACACTGACGTCAGGAGCCTGTCTAAGATCGACAGAGCCAACGCCTGCAACTCGGTAAATATTTCTGATTACTAGTAAATGATTATGCCTGTACTTGTTTAATCATGATTTGCTAACTCTCTGTGTGTATGTGTAGGTGATCAAGCAGCTGATGAAGAAGGAGTTCACCCTGGAGTTCTCCAGAGACAGGAAGTCCATGTCTGTGTACTGTTCCCCTAGCAAGGCCAAATCCTCTTCTTCTAAGATGTTTGTCAAGGTGTAAACTGGATACTGGTTTTGTTATATATGTATATATATATATGTCATTGTACTGCTGATGTTTTGATCACATTGTTAAACTAGAGTGTCTTCCTCAGGGAGCCCCAGAGGGAGTGATCGATAGGTGCACATATGTGCGTGTGGGTGGATCCAGGGTTCCCATGACTCAAGGCATCAAGGATAAGATCATGTCTGTGATCAGAGAGTACGGCACGGGCCGGGATACCCTGCGCTGCCTGGCGCTGGCCACCCGTGATAATCCTCTGAGGAAAGAGGAGATGATCCTGTCAGAGACAGCCAGCTTTGGAGAGTATGAGGTGACTGAGTTACACTGTACTTTACTAGTCTGTGTGTCGTACTGACATAGTGTGTATCCATCTAGATGGCTCTCTAGTATCTAATACAGTATCTTTGTACCACTAGCTTGTTTACTATCTTATAAACCATTTATCCATCTAGCTAATTAGCTAGATAGTTTATTACGGTGGATAGCTATTTGGTACCTTGCTAGCTACCTAATAAATCTATTTTTTGCTTCTTGGTAGCTTGCTACATCATAAATCATTAATCTAGCTGGTTTCTAATAAACAATTTTCCATCTAGCTAGTTAGCTATTTAAGTATTTGCCTGTCTAGCTATCTAGTAACATCTAGCTATCTTATAAAGTATCTTTGCATCTCACTAGCTTCCTATTTATCATATTAAATATTTTTCAATCTAGCCAGTTAACGATCTCAGTTTTAATCCATCAAGTTAACAATCTAATACTTTGTTTTCCATTTTGCTAGTTATTTATCTAATAAAGTATTTACCTTTCTAGCTATCTAGTAATGTATGGGGGGAATTCAGGTTGATGGAGACACTTTTTACTCTATCTAGTTTGCCATCTACTCGTGATAATCCATCTAGCTATTAAGCTGTCTAGAAAGCTACTGTAACTACTAAGATGCAAAATGGTTTATTAATAACATAATTTAACTATGTAGCTATCTCGTAATATATCTAGCTATCTAATGAAGTTTCATTGTCATGCTTGTTTGCTTAATAAATATTTATATTATGCAAATATTTGTCCATTTAGCTAGATCGCAATTTAATAAAGTATATTATGCAAATATTTGTCCATTTAGCTAGATCGCAATTTAATAAAGTGATAATTCATCTATCTAGTTAGCCGTCTAAAAGTATTTATCTTGCTAGTAACTACTAACTTGTATAGTACTAACATAAATATTTTTATTCATCTAGCTTCCCATCTAATACATGATTTATCCAACTAGGTAACTATCTAATAAAGTGTTTATTTATCTAGCTAGTTAGCTCTCTAATGACATATATAGCCACAGTATCTAATAAAGCATATTTATGTCTAGCTAGCTATCTCAAAGCATCTATCCATCTAGCTAATGAAGTGGAAACCAGAAAAGACCACATTTGATGAGGTTTTAACAGTTTATCCTAAGTTTTTCTAAACTTGCCTGTCCTCTCCATCTGCCAGTCTGATCTGACCTTCGTGGGCTGCGTGGGCATGCTGGATCCTCCTCGTACAGAAGTGGCCGCTTCCATCAAGCTCTGCCGCCACGCTGGCATCCGGGTCATCATGATCACCGGGGACAACAAGGGCACGGCCGTGGCCATCTGCAGACGCATCGGCATCTTCTCAGAGGATGATGACGTCGAAAGCATGGCTTTCACAGGCCGCGAATTCGACGACCTTTCACCCCACGCCCAACGCGAGGCGGTCATTAATGCTCGTTGCTTCGCACGTGTCGAGCCTTCACACAAGTCCAAGATTGTGGAGTTCCTGCAGGGCTTTGACGAGATCACTGCCATGGTAGGTGGCCCTATGGTGATAATAGATAGTGATTTAGGTGGACAGAAGTACAGTAATCAAGTGAATGTACACTTTTTACTTTAACTTGGTTACATTTGAAAGACAAATATCTTACTTTTTACTCCACTACAATTTTGTCATGGTCCCTTGAGTAGAAAGAAGTAACATTAGTCAGGGGATGATTTTGGTTGCAGGGGTTTCATTTTGGTTGGAAATGAAAGTCGCATTGACGTCAGAACCCGACGTCATATAGACGACGTTGGATTTTGGTTGGCAAATAAAGTCGGGTTGACGTCAGAACCCGACATTAGCTTATAGATAACAGTAAGGCTAATATATTCATACTAAAAGCAAAAAACTTTAAATAGGATACTATTTGAGGGAACAGCCATTTGGGTATCCAAAACCATTGTGGACGTTGAGTGCACTTATTCAATCTCGCATTCAATCCCACTACTGGAACTGTGTTCTAGAAATCAATTTGATATTGATATGAGGGTAGGTAAGCAGGCATAGATTCAGAGGCATAATGTACTGTAAGTATTGCATACAATAATAAAACAATGCATTGACATTTACTTTTGATACGTACTTCTGGGTCTTTACAACTTTTAACTTTACAATGGAGTAATATTTGACCAGTAGTATCTGTACTTTCACCCAAGTAAGGAAGTGTACTTTGTCCACCTCTGGATTTAGCTCAACTGTGATTGTTACGGTTGTGTCTTTGCAGACAGGAGATGGCGTGAACGATGCCCCTGCCCTAAAGAAGGCAGAGATTGGCATCGCCATGGGCTCTGGCACTGCTGTGGCCAAGTCAGCCTCAGAGATGGTCCTCGCTGATGACAACTTTTCCACCATTGTGGCCGCCGTTGAGGAAGGTAGAGCTATCTACAACAACATGAAGCAGTTCATCCGTTATCTCATCTCCTCCAACGTGGGCGAGGTCGTCTGGTCAGTCCGTGTTTCATCTGCCAGTGGGTGTTTTAGGTTTGTGTGTATCTGTTGCTGATATGAATTACTCCTCCTCAGTATCTTCCTCACCGCTGCACTGGGTTTCCCTGAGGCCCTGATCCCCGTCCAGCTGCTGTGGGTGAATCTGGTGACGGACGGTCTGCCCGCCACCGCTCTGGGCTTCAACCCACCTGACCTGGACATCATGAACAAGCCCCCCCGCAGAGCCAAGGAGCCCCTCATCTCTGGATGGCTCTTTTTCAGATACCTGGCCATTGGCTGTGAGTCACAAACATGACCTGTGCATCCTTTGATCGGACTATAAGATCATTTGGCATCTACTAAAGTATCAATTATTGCTGGTCTGTTAACCGTTGCATTAACTGGTGTTTCTCAGGTTATGTGGGTGCTGCGACTGTAGGAGCTGCAACCTGGTGGTTCGTTATTGCTGAAGATGGTCCACTAATCTCACTTTACCAGCTGGTATATATCTCTGTTTTAAACTAAGAGATGTTATTGTATCAGATTTAATTACACACATGTAAAATGTATGCTCAGAACTAGACTGACGTCGAATCATCGGATTGTCCCCCCGAATGTCTTCATGAATTTGACATTCAACTGATTGCAGCACAATTTATTTGACTCCTAATTTTTTTTATAAATACATTTTTAAATAATAAAAAATAAATAATTTAGAATTGCAAAAAAATATTACGCTTTTTATTTTAGAAGATGTCACTCATGCTCCAGAAAACTGCATTTCTTTGATCAAAAAAGTCTAATATTGTCTAATATACAATATTTTTAATATTTTTGTCATGCCATTACTCCAGTCTCCAGTCACATTATCCTGTGTAATTTAATTAAAATATTTAAAATATTTATTTATTTGTTTGGTATTTAATGTAATTATTATATAAAAGAATAATTTCATCTGTGTCATCATTATTGTTGTTTTATTTTGTTAGTCACCACTTTTGTTTGTATATTCTAACTATTTCTCTTTTGCACTCTCTCTTTTTCTCAGAGTCATTTCCTGCAATGTTCTCCGGATAATCCTGACTTCCAGGACCTGGAGTGCCACGTGTTTGAGTCTCCCTACCCCATGACCATGGCCCTGTCTGTGCTGGTCACCATCGAGATGTGTAACGCCCTCAACAGGTCAGTCCTCATGACATCCAGACATTTAAAAAGATTTGAGATTTGAACCCAAATAAAGTAGTCTCCTCCTCCTCCCTCCTGCAGTCTGTCAGAGAACCAGTCTCTGCTGCGCATGCCTCCCTGGGAGAACATCTGGCTGCTGGGAGCCATCTGCCTCTCCATGTCTCTGCATTTCCTCATCCTCCATGTGGAGCCTCTGCCGGTACAGCAACCATCCTGATTTATCTGAACATTTACAGATTATTAGGTGCCCAATGTACTAGAGTATATGTCAAACATCATCTTGGGGCCCAGAGTAGGATTAGATAATATTTATTTGAGCTATTCGTGCTGCCCTGCATCCGGGTTCTACCGGCTGTTGTCTGTGAAAAGTTTGATTCCATGCTTTTGTTTGCTCCACAGGTCATCTTCCAGATCACGCCTCTGAATGTGACCCAGTGGATGATGGTGCTGAAGATCTCATTGCCCGTCATCCTCCTGGACGAGCTGCTCAAATTCGTGGCAAGGAATTACCTGGAGCCCGGTAAAGACCTGGACCAGGAGCCCGACAGGAGAGGCTGGTCCCTCTCTGCATGCACTGAGGGCGTCTCCTGGCCCTTTGTAGCTCTGACACTCCCTCTAGTGGCGTGGCTGTACGGCACAGACACTAACATAACCCAGCTGTTCTGGTCCTCCTGACTGATCCCAGAGCTGCCGTCAAGCTAACACGTGACTCCAAATAACCACAAAAGCAACATTAACCACCAACATTTACCTGTTCACATTTGCACATGCATCCAAGCCTTGTTTGAATTTTTATATAATGTTTATCCTCATATATGGCATATTGCTGTCAGAAAATAGTATGTTCTTTTTTTTTTACATTCCATTTTTAAGCACATTTCATGGTTTTTTATTATTATTATTAAAGGTGTATATTTTCTCAGGTCCCTTTATGGCCTTTTTTTGGATGTCTGAAACAGAGAGATGAAATATTTATCAGATTGCTTTGGATATTTTTGGCTCACAGCTCCGAGATGTCTTTATAGCCTTTTGAATCCGCTGGGCCAAAAAGAACGAATGTGCATTTGAGTTATATTTAGAAGTTTTCTACAGTAACGTCACCCATGTCATTTCTGTTTCCTCTCCTCGCTTGAAGCAAAATGATTTCCTCTCTCTGTGTTAAGTAGATCGCAGCTACCTCAGTTCAGTCGGTTGCTTTCATTTTGTAGTTTTGCTTGATAGAAGACTAGCCAAATGCACCAGTTCTCTTGTTCTAAAACACTGTCAGTTTCCTTTTTTCTTTAACAGCTAGTGTTTTTGAACACATTCTCTGAAGCTGTTTACTTTATCACGTGTTGGATGTATTTATAGGGACAGTGTAGAGAATATAATATTATAGATCAATAATTTTTACTGTAATGTATATGTGTATATACTAGGTATATGAGAAAATGAACTGGGCACAAATCAAATCATCCTCTTTTTTTGTATTATAATATCTAGGATGAATTCTGGGATAAAACCCGTGATATTAGTAAACTAGTGTTGCTGGATAAAGACCTCTTTAACTGTAAATGGCACAACTTATTCACTAGGGGTCCTGTTTTTTTTCTTCCATTTTTTAAAAAGCAGTTCTCTTGTAAAAGTGTCTTGCTGCAGGTGATCACCAGACATCATGCATGATTAAATTCGACGTATTAAAACTAACCGTGTTGTCCTGTGTGCATAAGAGAGTGTGTACTGCTCACATAATTCTGCAATACTCATGATACACCATCACAACGTTGTGTTTGTTTGTGGTGCTGACTGATGTAATACACACCATTATCTGGAAAACATTTATACAGGAGCTCCATATCACGGCTCTGAAGAGGCAATTAATCACGTTTGACGACTATTGCAGTTGCATGACGACATTTCTGTGTGTACGGTCTTTTTGTGTTTTTGATTTGTACTTCAGTTGTTTGATCAAATGTCTTATTTTCACGTCTTTCTCTCTCTCTCTCTCCAGCTCGGGATGATTGAGCCAATCCGCTCTCTGTATTCCTTGCAGAACCTGTGAGGTTTTCTTGACTTTAGTGCATGTGTTGTTTTGAGCAGCTCCACACATCTTTCTAGGCCTGCATGTCAACTGTGCTAAAACTTACAAATTTGCATTAGTTTAGGAAAAAGTAATGTGGTAAAATAACAGCTTATTTGAGACCAGATCTGAAGCCAGTGAAAAAAAATAAACACTTCAAATGTAACATTACAGCAATTTTCATGGTGCATGTCCCCTTATGATAAACTTTTGTATAGCACTGCAATATTTAATTTGAAGACGAAAAAAAAGAAGCGAAAGATGCCATTAGTGGAAAAGGGCATTGTTTTTCCCCTTAAATCTTTTGTGAGATATGTAAAATAACCAAAAATGATTGTTCTTGTTGCTTTGCGCAGGGATGTGCAATATGTTTTAAAGCCGAGGCTCATTTCAGGTGTTCGGTGTGTGTGTGTGAGACATTGAGAGACAGGCGGTCTTTTACAGCAGTTCCCATGACAACTGGAGGGCGGGAGCTGCCGAATTAGTGTTGTAATTATCACAATGACTTGTGGTTAATAAAATGATATTACATGGTTGCAGTGTCAACGGTTGATTTTTTTTTTTGTATTAGTAAAAGTTATATTCTATTTACTAAAATTGAACATCACATTTTTTCATGCCATGATTTTAATTCCAAAACATTTACAAAAAGTCTTATTTACACAATATAGAAACATTAAGACAAACACACTGCAAAAAAAAAAAAAAAAACAAGGCTACAGATTTCTTTTCTCTTTTTTTTTATAATTTTTGATTGCCTCGTTTATATGCTCCGGTATATTTCACAAAACTTGTCAAGAAATACATTTACCCCAAAACCAAAAGGAAAATAATGGCATAAAATAAACCAAAAACTACTTTTGCACTAACAAAGTGATAATTAAAGATATCACTGCATTATTGTAATGGAAAATCAATATTGAGAATAAGCAGTAAAATTGCAGTAATGCAAAATGGAGTGACATTTTTAAATTGTCTCAAATTATGTGAAATTTGTAATAGGCTCATTTCCTGAGGCATTTTCATCAGAAGCAATCATCACTTTTACTGGCGCTGCAACCAAAAAAGGCTTGAAAGCGCATGGAAAATATTTACAGATTTGACACATTTAATAATACAATGGGGCGAGCAGCAGAGTTCACTAGTCCTGTACATACAACAAAATAGAAGCATGATGTTTAATTAATGTTAATAAATTGTTAGAAAATAATATTGTGTATTTAGACAAATGCCGGTAGCATTGTATGTTGAAATATGATCACCCGTTCCTTTGTCGTAATGTTGGTGTTGGTTAATTTAGTTGTGCTGTATTCTCATCCGAGACCAGTTATATACACTGACAATACAGGTTTTTTCTGAAAATTAATCTCTTGATATGACAAAAAAAAATTGGGTTATGTCTGTGACTCACCACCAGAGGGCAGCAGTGAGCATTATGGCATCTCTCTGTTCAAACACATCAAAATGCAAAAGTGTGGATGCTTTCTGTGAAGTCTGAAGTGCTCAAGCTCTTAAGAGTCTCTTAGTTGATGGTCACTGCATGCCGAACCACTGTTCCTGATCGGCCCACTGCGCCGCCTCGCTGTCGCTGCCCTCCAGGTCTCCCTCCTCCCCGCTGCCCTCCATATCGTCCCCGTCCAGCTCCACCGTGGCGTCCGTGGGACTTTCCTCCTTCTCCATCTTCTGCATGCCCTCCAGAGACTTCTGGTCGTTTGGATCGAGGCTACGGAGGAGGAATAGAACGATCAGTTCAGTGAGAGTTTCAGGTTAAGTACAGTAGAGAGGAAATGACGCTACCTTAGCGCTATACTGTACTGGTCCATGGCCTCCTGATAGTCATTAACAGCTACCAGAAAATCCCCCAGCATTCTGTGCAGCACGCAGTCGCTCTGATTGGCTAAAGTATTTCGTAAAAGTGCTATTCCTTCCTCGTACTTCTGTTCTCGACCTGTAATGAAAACGAAGTAGGGGTTACATAGCAATACACCAATTTATCAGCTATCAATAATTTATAATTAATATTAATAAGAATATTAGATTTAAAAAAATAATAAAATATATTATATATACACACACACATATTATATATATATATATATACACATTTATCTAATATTATTCATTCTTTTTTATATAAATTATATATATATATATATATATATATTTATATAAATAAATACTAATAAAATTAATAATATAATTTATAAATAAATAATAGGTAAAAACTATTTAAGAAGAAATATAAATAAATAAATAAATAAAAATAATAAATAGAAAAAAATTGAATAAATTAAGAAAATTATAATAAGTAAATTAAAATAAATGAAGTTGTTATGAGCACAGTTGACGTACTGAGGAGCTCTGCTTTCTTCACGACAGCTTTGATATAGTCGGGCCGCTGAGCGAGGGCTTTGTCCAGCAGAGTCTTGGCCTTCTCCTGGGTCATGGGATCTTCCAGACACACTGTGGCCAGGATGGTGAGAGTTTGGGCGTTCGCTCCCAGCGTCTTGTAAATATTGTTAGCCATTCCCATAGCCTCCCGGATACCATTAGACGCAAGGTAGCAGTCAATCAGACCTGAAGACATGGGGGGAAATAGGACACAACACAACAGAGTAACTAACAGAGGTTAAGTAACTAATAAATAGGTTAAATATCTGAAATATTTGATCAAAGTCTGTATGCTTGAGCTTCTGTTTACCACAACTGACGAATAAGTTCAAGTTAAAGACTTTATTGTCCAGCAGAAGATTAAAAGCCTAAATTAAATCTGTTCATCGTATATAGTGATTGTTTCTCTTTGGAAAATTCGGACTAAACTGCTCAATTCATATGGATTAGTTTTATGATCTCTCAATGGACTTTTTGAAGTGTCAAAGTGTCAGTTATTCATCAAAAAGATCTTCATTTGTGTTCTGAAGATGAACGAAAGTCTGATGGGGGTGAGTAATTAATGACAGAATTTTATTTTTTAGGTAAACCATCTCTTTAAAGACATGATGAAAAGGAGGCCGAGTGAAACTGATTATTAAAAAAGAAAAAGTGTAGGGCAGGTTTTTTTGCGGATTAAAGAAGGGGGCGGGGTTTATGTGGACGAAATGATTGGACAAGTCCAGCATACGTCACCAGAGGGAATTAATTTCACTGGAGGATCAAGTTGGGACATTTAGATGGAAAATTACGAGGTCAAATGTTGAAAAACATAATATAAAAAGAAAACTGCAAAGATGACTTGTTCACAACAAGATCAATAACACCCATTTAGAGAACAGAAAGGGTAATTTCCATTTTGACTGCATGATAAAATGCTCTCGGAGAACTAGCTTCTCTCAATTCATCCCCTTTAAAGCATTGCCAGCAAAAATATCACAAAAATGAGCTAGCCGACTAAACGACTTGTAGGTTGACGGGCAACTGAGTGGAGCCAGCGGGCGCATCCCCATCATCATGAGACGCTTCTTGCCTTCGTAGCAGTCCAGACGACAGGGCGCCAGTCTCATGGCTTCTCTGAAGTGTATGATGGCTTCCTGCACTCGGCCCATGTTTCGCAGAGCAACCCCCTTCAGGAGGAGCGCCTGCACACTGTTGCTGTTCAGCTGGATGGCTTTAGCTCCCAGATAGAGGGCGCGAGAGTAGCGCTTGCTGTAGAAACTGTGACATCTGAGGAAAACAAACATTTTTAAAAGGTGTTTAGCATCTTCTTAATCTGAAGAAGTTTCAGACACAGGATCAGGGCTTTTCACACTGTGCTTAACCCCGGGTTATCGTCGTTCTAAACCCCACTTTTAACCCTGGGTAAAGGAGCGTTTCACACATTCAAAGTTCAGACATTAAACTCATTAAATGGCTGATAGGTCATTAACTCAATCTGCTTGTAATCACATCATCCTCTATAGGGCACTGCTGATTGGTTCCTGCTGTATCAGTAACCAATGAGATCGCTGCTCAACCTTCTGTACTGTCAGCAATACATAATATGAGGATGTGCTATTTTGGAACCTTTATGGAAACTATGTGAAACCTGAAGCAAGATAATCCAGGATTCTTGACCTAGGGATAACTATTTCAAGTGTTAAAAGCCCTATTAGAAGGTCAAACTCACCCAGATATGACCCAGGGCTCTGCATGCTGGTCAGATATGTTGAACAGCCGTCCTCCGAGAACCTCCACATCTTCTAGATGACCCTCCCTGGCCATAAGATAGCCGTATACATCCATACCTACAAAACAGCATGATACTTTCATTCAAACCAACAAGGATCATCAGGCAATACAACTATTGGCTAAAGGAACATACCTTTGATGAGGTAAGGGTCAAGCATCTGCGCCTGCTCAAACTTCAAGATGGAGTTCTTGGTGTCTCCAGCCCTGAAGTACACGTCCGCCAGGGTCACTAAAAGATCCACGTTATCCCTCAAGAGGGACTTCTTCTCCAAAGAGCTGAGGAGAGACGTACAACTCAACAAAAACGGCTCAAGACTGGAAAGATACCTCAAAAGGTGGGCTTTCTAAACATTTTCACATGGAAAATCGAAAAATCAACATATAATATAATAATTGTTATTAACTAAAACTAATAAAAATCATCTTGGTTAATTGAAAAAAAGATGAAATATTAAACTTGAATAAAAAACAAAAATGATACTTTGGCAACTAACTGAAATAAAACAACTATTAAAAAAAATTATAAAAACGACAAACTAAAATTAAAAAGAAAAATATATATTTTTAAATAAAAGTCAATTTAAATATATGAATCAACAATAATAACCGTGAATATAATGATTAACTGATTGATGACAGTGGTGGCTAATAACAAGTCACACAAGAACAAATATTTATTATACTTTAATAAATAAAATTAATGTATAAAACATTTCTGTAAAGAGATTTCTACAAAAAATGTCCGAGCAACAGCTAAGAAATCTGCTTTACTGAAATTGTGGATTTATTCATGAAAAGCCTATTTTCATTCAGTGTCAAATCTTCACCAGATAGTGTTGATCGCTCTCTGATTGTCCCCTCCATGTATGAAAGCATGTGCTTTAATCCAGACAGACAGCCAATCAAGATTGGGGATGCTCTGAATCACGTCCATCGTCATGGAAGCGACCTCTGCCCCCTTCACCGACAGAGACAGAAGCCCTGCAGCGGATCACACACGAGGATGCTTTAATGTTGGGCTCACAGTGAACTTTAAAGACAAAGAAAGGACGAGATGCTGTATTCTTACTGACCGATAATGGCATCAAGAGCCAGAGGACACTGTCTCAACACTTCCTTGTAGCTCGTCACGGCTGAACGCTCCTGACCGGCCTTTCTGTAAAGATTCGCCAGCATCATGTTGATCTGTAATTGAAACACGTACAGTTAAACAATGTTCTCTTTGATTTTATTTCATTTCATTTTTTAGATGTTAATGATGTTAGCTTGTCAGATTGACACACACAGAATTATAAAGTAAATAACCGAGTGTGAAAACACACCTTTGGCGTTCTCTGGCGTGAAGGAATCCCATCCAGCACTGATATTGCATCTTTATCCAGCTTCAGAATAGTGTAACACTCAGCGATTTTATATTTCACTTCAATCTCTGATGGCAAGTTCTGCAGTCAATCAACACAGAGCTGGTTAACTAGAGTCAAACTTCATTTAAACAGATATATGAACATTAGAAATAATGCAGCCATTACAAAAATCACCATGATAACCATAATTTCCACCTAAATGCCACAGCAAATACACATAATTTTAACTTTGTGATATTATTTTCAAGATTTTTCGATTAAAATAGTTTCCCCAAAAATATTAAGTGGCAGAAATGTTTATTGAGCAGCAAATCCACATATTAGAATGTTTTCTGAAGGATCATGTGACACTGAGGACTGGAGTAATGATGCTGAAAATCTCAATCAAATAATAAAATGTAACAATATTTCACAATATCATGTTTTACTGTATTTTCTAAATCAAATTAAAGCAGCCTTGGTGAGCATAATAGACTTCTCTAAAACACATTTAATCTTACTGACACGAACGGTTGTAGTGTAATATACACGCTTTACTAGTCGTTACAAAACGAAATGAATGAACATCAGAAGGTATGTTGACAGAATGATACTGACTTACCGAAATCCATATCATGACTCATGTAATTGCCCAATCAGTGTTTCAAACGCAGAAAGACGTCAATAAAACAGCCATGTCACGCAATGTTACATTTACCTCAGAAAAGCCATTCAGTGACCAAAAACTCATTAGTCAGCAAGAAAAATGAGCTAATAATGCACATTTGGTGGAGCTCACCTGTGCCTGCACTGCAGATGTCGTGCCGCCTGTGCTGGAGGGACGAACTTTAGATGTCTTGCTGAGCACTTTCTTCTGCTGTAAAGCCATGTTGTACTTACAGGCTGCGTTCCTGTACTCTTTATCATGGAAGATGGCATCAGCGTGATACACCAGCAGCTGGTACTTCTGAGACGGTGAGAACAGCTCCCTGAAAGAGAGAAACACACACTTCTATGGATTTGGCTTCGTCTCTTAAAACTGGCACACATTGCCATGATGCGTTTTAGTGAGACATTGACTACTTGATTTTATCAGTGGGGAATTGGGTGTTAAATGACAAAACAAGACATGGGTTATTGTATTAAGACAATAAAAATAGTTTTTGCCAAATTAACATCGTGGTATCTATTAAAAAGATATTTCAAAAAATGACAAAAATATTCTTGAGGTTTCTTACACAATTAAAAGGAGATCCCATTTTTATTTATTATAGCATGGCCCAAAACTATGGTAGCTATCGAAATGACAGCAGTAACTAAAGTATTTTGGGAAAACTATGTTTACATGGTGAATTTTTTGTCATTTACAACTGTCTAAAATAATGCATGAACACTTTTGTTAAATATTATTTTTTACTTCGTATGAGCTTGTTTCTGCATACTGCGCATCTAATATAATAAATCGTTAAATGTTAAAGGCATTATTGGGCAGACACACACTTCACATCAGACAGCTTCCAGATCTGTTTACATCCTAAAAGCTGAAGCTACTCACGGGTTGTTGGTGCTCATGGTCAGGAGTAAACTACTGATGATCCGGACATTAGAGTGCAGTCCGGCCGCTGCCATATCCCGCACATGATCGATCACATTCATCTTCAATCGGTTATCTTTCGGTCTGGAAGAAAAAATCTAGTTAATATAGATGCGCAGCAACAAAGCGGAAGATGCAGCAGTTCTGAAGAGAAGAGTTTTTTAAACGGAAGGAAATGATGCGATTTCAAAATAAAAGTCTCCAAAGTCCGAACTTGGCAAATGTTGTTGTTTACAAAGATCTTCGATCTTAAAGAGAAAGGTTTAAAACACTGGACATACTGGTATTGAAAAATATTAATTTACATTTTTTTGGGGGGGATTTAAAAAGAAAGAAAACGTATTTGCTTTCTAAATAATGATAGGAAATAATATTAATTGTGAGTGATTTCTCCTTACTTACACGTTAGAGAATCTTTCTATTGAAAATCACTAATGCGTGTTTTTATATATAACATTTTGTTCACATATGACAAATTACTTAAATGCAAACTTATCTTTATTCACGCATAGATTTTAATGACTGTCACAGCTTTTTTATATATTTTTATTCTATGCTGTCCCCTAACCAGAACAACTGGATCCCACACACACACAAAGCAGACATTGATGATATGTATATGATTTTTTACCAGGTTTCACAGGGTTATGTGTACAGAGGTACATGTCAGTTGTATTTTATACGCAACTGATTCATCATCATTATGTTCAAACATTATGATTGTGGTCTGGGGTCTTTGGAACTCCAGTCCAATTTGCAGGTAAGAACAGGTTCCCCCCGAAAGCATTGTTGAAGGGGTTCAGGCTCATATGCATGTCCACTTAAAAACTGTTACCTAACAGCTTTTAATCTTTGTTTCCCACAATCAACTTCAAAGTGCACATTTGATCACATCTCACAACAACAGAGTAAATCTCTCTGCAAATTTCCATGTAAAATCCTTTTTAAAAACAAAAGGAAAACTGCATTATATAAAATAAAATCACATTGACACCACTTCATGAACAGCTTCAAGCACTTGATAGTAGGTCTTTGATCACTGCGATGGCTCTCGGAGATCTACAGAAATATGGTTATTTTGTACCGTACTGGTGTGCAAAGTGAAAAATATTGAAATGTACCAGACATACAGTTGTAACACAACTCCTAAAACCTTGCTTGCAACAACCACAGTGGCAAAGCAGGCTTCCTTTGCAAATGATCATGTAATACAAAGCATATTGTTAATCTACGCACATACATTTACAAATAAATAACAAGCAGGTTTAACAAAACAATGGGTTTCCCTGATTATTAGCAATTAATTGTAATTGGAAGACAACTGATTTGAAATAGGCCTCAAATTACGGTAATGAGAAGTATGAATTTAATATAAACAGAATATGACGATGAAGTTATCTGAACTCGATGCACGTTAAAACTGGCATGCTCTTGTTTGAAGAATTTTAGTGGGTTCAGTGAATTCAGAAACTAAAGTCCAAAAAAGCTTTAAAGCAGATACTGTTAATCTTGCAGAATAAGCAACAAAATCCTGATAGTGCTATTAATAACTCTGGCTGTGTGTCCTCATCGTGACCTATTATCATACATGCTTAAAGCTGTTCAATCCAGCAGCTAAACGTACAGCAATCCCCCTAAATCTAAAGAGTCTCTATGTGCATTTGTTATATACAAAATAAATAAATAAAAATATCAGTCTTCAAGGAACTTCAACATCCAAAGTGCCCGTTGAGGCATCATGGTATCAGTTTGCAGTTGGAGTCGCAGTTGTTTGTCCAGATTGCACCGCAAACATCCAGATGGGGAGACCGTACCGTAAATCCCAGGTTACGACCGCAAACCCCGTAATCTCATGTATCATGTTTTCCGTCTTTGCGCTCGGCACTGTTCCACATTTCAAATTTACACAGGTTCAGACTCAGTGCAATTACAAAATAAAATCTAATCATTTAAAAAAAAAGTTTATGTAAACTGTAACAGAAATACAGTATTGTTTTCAGTCTCGTAGCTGCCATTACAGTAACTTCTGATTGCTGTGTCTTGCAACTTCGGAGGAGGGTGGCTTTTAAAAGCAGTTTGTTCGTCTAGCCGAGCGAGCTATGTCTTTTCCTCTCGTTCGGTTTTCCGGCGAGTGATGTTGCGAGGCTTGATCTTCAAAGAAAGCTCCCACAATGCCTCCTCAGCTAGATGGTCACTGAAGTCGTTGAAGAAGGAGACAATGTCGTCGTTGTGTTTGAGGTCATAGTGCCTGGAAGAAAGAGAAAGTGCAAGTCACACAAAATGCTGATAACGGTTTAAAATGTACAAAATTATATTTTTTTCTATCCCATCTTAATTATCTATTTTTGTAGGTTAACGCCAAGCACCAATAATGCCATAGCCAAGCTTTTCACGATCCAATACAGTTCCAATAGATTTTTTACTTTGTTGAATATTTTGCTTTCACTCTGATTATGGAAGTTACATGGATTGCGAACGATGCTTCATATTGTCCAAGTACTCACACTTGCTGGAAGCGCCTCATGGTGTCCAGGATGTTGAACTGCTGCCAGCGTTTGGAAAAGTTTATCTTTCCTTTAATGAGGTCTGGATTCCCAAGATGCACAAACGTTAAGTCCTGGAGGATGAGACCTCTGCATTTTGTGAAAAAATAGGGAAGTTATACACAAAATATGACATTTGAATTACAATAAAAATGTGTATCTTTTCTTTAAAGTCAACATTTCTTGTTTTTATGGAATATTGCAGTATTTATTATAAATGATTTATCTGTGCACATCATTATTTAAAGAAATTCATGCGTCAAAATAACTTCCTCTCCCTCTTGCAGCGACATATTTACTGTCTCTCATGAGATTGACCAATAGCAAACCACGACCATCCAATAAATTCCCGATGGACAAAATTAAGTTCCGCCCTACATTTTTTCTTGTTTGAGAAGCCATTTTACACAGGCATACATCAAAATAAGGAAAGAAAAGACTATCGCAACTTCCATTTCATGGCAACTTTAAATGCTTAACATGTCCTTACAGATACGGTATGCATGGAGGCTCCACATCCGCCAAAGCTGCTCTGTACGCCCGGAAGGAGGAGGAACTGTCAATTAAAGTGCAATATTCCTCCAAGCCCTGTAAAGATAACATAAGGTATAATGACGATCGGCTGAAAACCAAGATAAAAGAGACAGGGATGCATGGATGTGATTTACCTCTGACGTTTGCTTCTGCCATTCCAGTCTTCTGATAGGCGCTGAATCCAACGCTGATAATATTGCCAAGTAGGAGTTGAAGTTATTGAGTTTTCTTAAGTGCTAGAATACAAAGGGACATGGGTTAAAGTTATTTTGTAATAGAAATCAAGCCAATAAATCATTGATTTCAATTTGGAAGAATAAAATTAATTTGTACCTTCATAATTTTGATGAACTTTAGAAGAAGTTTTTCCCGATCCTGGGCTTTCTCCTGCTGTATTATTAAGGACCGAACCCTTAAAAAAGAGAGATAAAAATACATATAATGTACTGTATACTCATTAACATGTCCATAAATATTTTTTTCTCCATTAACATAAGATTTAAGATAGAAATTTAAAAGAAGAAATTGTGTATCATTTAGGTAAGTGTTCACCATTTATTTTTCACCAATTTAATCTTCACTAGTTTATTTTAAATGGTCCAGCGGTGACCTTCATTTTTAGACAAATAAATATAGACGTATATAATGTAAAAAGTGTCTAAATGGGCAGTTCTCGCAGATTAAGCTGTAATATGAAACAAACTTTACGCTGTAAGCCAAAAGAAAAAAGTTTTCTCTTAGGCTACACACTGATCACATTTACTTCACAGGTGTGAGTCTCGAAATGTCCCGTTCACATAGCAACTTACAGTAGCGTCTACGGTCTGTATGAATGTACAACGGGAGTCAAGCCCGTACTCTCTATCCAGTAACCACAGCGACAATGACCAAAGTAATTTAAAAGACGGAGACGTCCATAACACTGAAAAGTCTTATTTTGACACGACAAGAGTTCAATCGAGCCGAGTTCATCCATCAAATATTTACTAACTGACAGCAGTTTTTTTTTATCTGTGTGGAGTGGAGCATTTGAGTCGCACTTCGAACACAAAACTGACAGGAGCAGCTCCGGTGGAGAACAGTGTCTGGATCTAAAACCTTCAGATGACACAGCTCTGTCGATATAAGTTACCAAAACCACACATGAAAACCCGTAACACACGTGTTTGTGAAGCGCAGAGCAGGTCTCTCACACTGTATGACGTGACAGACAACTAGTTCACACAGCGCAGGTTTTCTGAAAATGTACCGCCATGAGTTTGGTTATAGAATGTAGAAAATAACTGAACTGCGCGCGAACATAACCGGACTCAATCGTATACTTTTGCTGTGTGAACGTGGCCTTAAACTACTGAAGTTTATTTTCTTAAGTGTTGATGGTTTTATGCTAGCTTGAGAATCAAAGCATCATACCAGTATGACATGTTGTTGAAGTGCTCTGTAAACTGGGTCAGATTGGGGCTTTTTTCCTCATTCTGTTCCTTTGCCCAAAGTAACACCTCTGGGATCTGCAGACAAACATAACAAACGTGTTGGAAAACTCTCAGTAGGAAGTGTGATGAATGACATTAGAGAAGCTGTACCTCTATCTTATAAAACAGCTCCGCATCAAGGAGAGTCAGCTGGTCTGCGATCTCATGACTACGGAAGTCGTGCAGAGTGCCGGGCCTGGTAATAAATAGCCAAAATCGATTAAATTCACTCTATGGATTTCTAAAAGAAACACTGAAAGAACATGATTGCGGTGAGCATTACCTGGCCGCCACACCTCGCGCAGCCAGTGTTTTGAGGGAGTTAGTGTACTGCAGAAACTTCTTCTGTTGGACTTTATCTAAGATGTTCTTGCGCAGAACCCGGGCCAGCGTGAGCTCTCCATTACACAACAGACTGAACACAAGCTCCATGAGCTGCTTCAAGATGTCTTCTGTCAGCTCCACCAAACTGATGACACACAAAAAAGGGTCTTTATTCAAATAATGATTCATAAGCAACAACAACACTTTCATAAGTCACTAGCAACATGAAACAGTAAATAACAACTAGCTTGTACTAGCTTTAATATTTATGTTTGCTGAATTTTTGTGTATGTTATGTTAATGTAGTTTTTTTTAGACATCACATTGGCCTACAAGTAAATAAGTGTGGAATAACTGCATCAGTGCCTTTAGATATTTATATAATGAGACCCCTCAATTGTGTTTGTAAAGTGTGTATCTGATGTCCCATAATTGAGTTCCAGCTCACCAAAGCTCGTCCACAACGCGCACCAGCACGAAGAAGGTGTTTTTACTAGATCGTTGTTTGATGATATCAGAGCTGACAGAAAATCTGGTAAACGTGTTCAGAGTTAAGGTTAATAAGAATAAAAAGGGTAGGAATGCAAAGATTTAAAGATGTACCACCATCAGAAAGGATATCTGTAGCGGAGTTTTTTAATGAGGTCCTCTGGGGTTAGAAATGTTCGGTATGTGGTCAAGAAAGCTTCACAGTATAAAACTCGATCTACAAAAGAGAACATGAGATGCATTTATTTAATCATAATTATAGGTCAAGATTTGGGAATGTGAACTAGAGTAAATAAATATAAAAAATACACTACAGTAAAAACAGTAATAGTGTGAAACATTAAAAATGTAAAAGAACTGTCAGTCTTCAAAGTCACATGATCCTTCAGAAATTATTCTAATGATGATTTGGTGCTCAAGAAACATTTCTTATTATCAGTTGAAAACTGTTATGCTATTATTGTGGACGAATGGAAAGTTCAAAAATTGACATTTTTTATTTGAAATATAAATCTTTTGTAACATTATAAAAGTCTTTACTGTTACGTTTGATAATTTTGGTCATTTTTCACTAGTGGTCTACCTGAATAAAAATATTAGCTTAAAAAAATGATAACTACTGACCTCAAACTTTTGAACGGTAATTAAAAAGCTACATTTTGAATCCCCTAGTTGAACATATTTGCTGTTGTATAAATAAATATTGAGCACAAAATAACTGACTCGCCCAGATTAAAAGGGATTACTCTTACCTTTGCGATCTGTTTCGGTGGCATGAACTAATAAAATATCGCCTGATCCAGCTCTGACATCAGGGCCGTCATCGTTCTGAGAAATACAGATTAGGATTATGCAGTTTTCAACATGCAGGTCAAAGTTAGAGCTTTTCATGTAATCAGCTCCTAAATGTAACTTCTTGGAGGGATGTGCAAAATAATATTTTCAAAATCTACTAGTCAGTGGCTCAGTGACCAGTTGGACTTTAGGAAGCCCTATATAATTAGGGTCAACTGACCCCAATTAGAAACATGTTGAGATGTCTGGATGTTTCATTTCAAGGCATGTTCTTGTGTTCAAAGACAAACTGGAACAAGATAAAGCAAGCCAGCTCATTAGAGTCATACATTTCCTGTCTTATGAGTATGAGTAGTCCGCTTATTAACTTATGTATTCTTTCAGGGGAGATGCTCTCTGCGGTAGGTCTGACCTTACAGTGTGAACAACAGTATTTCACATGCACTTCAATGCTGGGGTTCACCACAGCGGCACTGCAGAGGCTTTGAGTCATAGGCAGAGGGCAGCAGAGAGCACACTAATACTCAACTATCAGTACAACCAATGTAAGTCAAGTTATAAACTTCAAAAACTTGGCATTTCTGTACACCTGCAGTAGATGCAACACCTTACACACAAGTTTTACCTCTTGCTTTAGTGTTAAGCGAGACATGATCTCATCATGGTCTATCAGCGAGAGCTCGTCCACCTCTTCTGAGGTCAACTCGGAGTCTACACACTTCTGCTTCCAGCTGTGGATGAGAGGATGGATAGGTTATCAAAAAGTCAAAAACACGGAAGGCAATTGCATTTTTATGGTGGGAGACAAAAACGTCTGAAATTGTTTCAAAAGATGAACAACTAAAGAGAGGATACAAGGTTTTGAGCAGAAGCAAATGAATGTTACCCCTCTCTGTCGGCCGGATCTTTACTGTTCTCTGACTCTGAGTCCTGGAGTGAGTCCTCAGCACCACAAGAAGAGTCCTGGGAATGACAGAAACAATTATTCAAGGCCTATCACTGCATCCATACAATGGGGTGAAAAACGAGATATCTTAATAAAATGCAAAATTAAGAGAAGAGCACAAGGTGATAGTTCTGCATTTCACAAAACATTTAACACAAGATTGGGGCATATTGATGACACATTATAATATAGTGAAGTCACAATCACAAACATGTAAAATGTTTATATATATATATATATACACACACACTATATATATATATATATATATATATATACACACACACACTATATATATATACACACACACACACACACACACACACACACACATATATATATATATATATATATACACACATACACACACACACACACACACACATAAATCACAATAAATATTTTTCAAAAGTAGCGTTACAGAAAGCATGATGTGATTATAAAACATGAGGTTAGATAAATAATTTGTGCTAAGCTGTTAATTTATAATCAAACACAAATCATAACTGAAGAAAATATACTTAAAGTATTTGTATCTTTACATATTAGATATATTAGATATTGCAGTTTCCTAAATTAAACATTTAATAAATTTGTTATTCTTCAATATGTATATTCCGTAGTAAAAATATCTACATATGTGAACACCAAAATATTGCACTGCAATTACCTCTTGTTTCACCAATTATGGATTTTTTTGTTGTTGGTTGTTTGTACACAATTCATTTAATTTATTCCTACTTTCAAAGAATGTTGAAAGTGTGGTGCTAATAGCTTTGGTGTAAAATTTCACTCTAAAAAATGCTGGGTTGTTTCAACCCAATTTTGGGTAAAATATGGACAAACCCAAACGTTGGGTTAAAAATGTAATGTAAAAATGTAACCCAACGGCTGGGTTTGTCCATATTTTACCCAAAATTGGGTTGAAACAACCCAGCATTTTTTAGAGTGTTGTAAATGTTTACATATTCTGTTTTTTTAAGTCATGCCATAATTCAAGGTCAATGTCAAATTACATATCGCAGAAATGTAATGCTGATGTGACTAACATTATAACTCCGCTTTCTGTAACATTGGGCGTCCTACTTCGGGATGAATCCGATGATCTGTTAAGAGGTTTAATAACTACTGCTTAAATTGCAGGTTTTATTTTTGAAAAGCACACTATCATCAAATCAACAATTCCTCTTTTCAGTTCTTGAATTCTACCAGAGAAACTCGATTTCCCAACAATGTCTGCATACAAAGTCATCTAAAATTAGCTTTTTTTGCTTCTTTTTTTGTCCATACTACATGCTAAATCCTGCACGGTCACAAAAAGACATTTCAAATCTAGCAATATAGAGCAGAATTTTGAACCAATTAAATTTAACCGTGGGCAGGGCCACCCAGCACAGTGCGATATTGACAAACATGGCTGGTTAAGACAAAACTTAGATTAACATGCAAGAGATTTCTTGTCGGTTGCTTTTGGACACTTGTGTCTTGTCAGCAAATTTACAATCAACCAGTTGCATGATGCAAAGCCAAGCATTACCGCCACAAACAGCACAAGCGCAGCATGAAGGAACCAGCATGTCGGTTGCAACCGCTGACATGCTGTTACTTACTCCATTGGAGAGAGTCACATCTCCATTGGCTTGGTTGGATGAATACAGATTGACGTATTCACCCTCCCCACCTTCATCATTAGCACTTTCGCTCTACAGGAAAACAAGAGGGAGGACAGCACAAGCATTGGCAGGCGTCAAGGTGAGTAAAGGTGTGGTTTGGAGCTGATGCTCACAAGGCTGAAGAACAGCTGAAATAAACTCTCAGAGGGAGCCACTATTGTTTTGGTGGGCCTGAAATCAAAGGACACTTATAGCAAAGCAAGGTACTGCATGACAGGTGCCTGGAAACTTGGCAAGAGGCTGTGCATTAGAGTGATATTACTATATGAAGTTGGAGACATCAAATGTTCAATATACGATCACATTTATTCATAACTATCACAATAAACAATTCTTCCAACAAATAATATCGTTTATAATCCTAACACAGTGTAGCAAGCTATTTATGCAATAAAACTCAATTGCTTCCATTATAATCCGCATTGCTGCCTGTGTATTGTGTATTGACGTCAGACTCGTCTTGAGCCGACATAATAATCATCAATTATGATGCGAGCCGTCCAGTTTCCTGTCACAACAAACTGCAGGCTTCCAGTGTTGAGTCCACCAGAGTTCATATTTTCTCTAACAATTTGGTGTAGATTACAATTTTATTCAGTTTGTTTTCGTTTAATTCAATTTGATTCCGTTTAATTCAATTCCATTATTGCAGTAGTTACTCATTATTATGTTTTTGATATAGTGGATTTACTGGATAGTGGATATAGTGGATTCAGAAGTGAAAATATTTTAAATGCAAGCTAAAAATCAATTTACTTTAGCATTTAACAAGCAATTTTTTGAAGCATTATATGTATTGTTTTCATACATGTTCTTTTAACTACTTCGTTTTAATATCCATATTTTGTTATGCATTTCACTGTATGCACATTCATTTTATCTTATTTTATTATTATGTGTTTCATCTTTTGCATCAATTATGGATTTTATTTTTAATCTTACTGTATGTTATAATTATGGTATCTTAAAAAAGCTTTTTGTAATGCTGTTTTGTATAGGACTTTAAGCTGCATTTATTATATGAAAGGTGCTATACAAATACATTTTTGATTATTATTACTATATTATTATAAATAATTGTATTGTGTCATGAATGAAAATATATTGGTAGAATTATTCTAATTGTAATATTTATTATAATATTATAACACGATTTAAAGAATTAATAATAATAATCTAATTATATTAAAATAATAATAAAACAGTAACAATAAAATAAAAAAATGAAACAAAACTACTATTATTGTCATCATCATGAAGTATATATAAAAATGTAATCTCATAACTGATCCATTGAATCATTGCCACTCAGATATATACAGCTCTGGACATTTATAGATATGTGTTTGGGTAAAATTAACATTTTTATTTTATTCTATAAACTACTGACATTTCTCCCATATTCCAAATAAAAATATTGTCATTTAGAGCATTTATTTGCAGAAATCGACAACTGGTCAACATAACAAATAAGATGCAGTGTTGTCAGACCTTGAATAATGGAATGAAAATACGTTTATATTAATTTTTAAACACAATACTAATGTTTTAACTTAGGAAGAGTTCAGAAATCAATATTTGGTGGAATAACTCTGATATTTCATCATAGCTTTCATGCGTCCTGGTCTTTCACATTGATGTCGGGTGACTTTATGCCACTCCTGGTGCAAAAATTCAAGCAGCTCGGCTTTGTTTGATGGCTTGTGACCATCCATCTTCCTCTTGATCACATTCCAGAGGTTTTCAATGCGGTTCAGGTCAGGAGATTGGGCTGGCCATGACAGAGTCTTCATCAGCTGGTCCTCCATCCACACCTTGATTGACCTGGCTGTGTGGCATGGAGCATTATCCTGCAGGAAAGACCAATCCTCAGAGTTCTTCCTGGACAACCTTGTACGTGGCTTGATTCATGCGTCCTTCACAAGTATCCTCCACCAAATTTCACAGTGGGTGCGAGACACTGTGGCTTGTAGGCCTCTCCAGGTCTCCGTCTAACCATTAGACGACCAGGTGTTGGACAAAACTGGAAATTGGATTCATCAGAGAAGATGACCTTACTCGTCCAGTCCTCTACAGTCCAATCCTTATGTCCTTTTGCAAACCTCAGTCTGGCTCTTCTTTGCTTCTCATTGATGAAGGGCTTTTTTCTAGCTTTGCACGACTTCAGCCCTGCCATTTGGACCCTGTTCCTCGCCGTGCACTTCACCCCAACTGCTGTTTTCCAATCTTTTTGTAGGTCACTTAATGTCATCCTACAGTTGTTGAGTGACATTCGAATGAGTTGGCGGTCATCCCGGGCAGTGGAGAGTCGTTTACGCCCTCTGCCGGTCTGTAGCTTTGTTGTCCTCAATGTCTGTAGCTTAACCTTGGCAGCTTGACCTTGAACCGCCGATTTTGAAATTTTAAGGATGCAAGCAACCCGACGCACACTGTATTCCTCTGCCAGTAAAGCCAGAATTTAACCCTTCTTTTCCTAACTCAAAACCTTCCTTTTCAACACTTTTGGCATAGTCAATAGTTATTTTTTGATTCCAATTACTTTTGAGGTACTACTAGCACTGTTTTTGCCATCCAGCTGGTCCTATTGCAAGAGGATAGTGATGACCACAGCAGTTTTTTAATACTTTTCCTCAGTAGAATGAGGTGTGCCTGTGTTGGAATTCAACAGACACTGAAATGAAATGGCTGCCATACATGTAGAGATACTGATTTAAGAAAAAATTGCTGTGGTCTTAATTTTTTCGAGAGCTTTATACTACAAATATATGGTACACAGAGAACCAGCTATCAACCTTAAAACAGATCACCTATATTTAGTAGTCGCTTTTCCAATAAGAGGTATTGAAAAGAGTTCCCTGTCGTTCAGTAGAGGATACAGCTCAGCAGACAACATCATAACAGGCAACTCAGTCACCTAACAGCTGGAAACCCAACGGGTCCCTGCGGGATGATGCGTGTTTAACCTCAGCTTTTCCGCAGGTCACAGTTGCAGGACCCCCGCGTGGTACATGCCTTTGACTCTTGCGATCTTTAGATCACCGCCACTGAAGACTAGAGGCGTGGGGGGTATCACTGAACCCTAACGAGGCAGTGCCACCATTAATTGAGGCGGTGAACTATTCATTGCCTACAGGCTACAGCACCTGTGATTCATGTGAGCTATTATGAACATGTTTCCTCTTGTAGCCGCAGGCACACACGCCTACACAGAGTCAATAATTAGACAATCAGCAGTGTTTGCATGTTTGTGCTACTTCTCAGCATGTGAGGATGAACTGAAAAACTACAGAATCATAACTGCAGTGATTGCAAGGCTGTGCCATAGAATTAAACCTCTACAATTGGTTCCTGAAACCTAAACTTACCAAAAACATCAACACTAGTCTTTTGCTGCAATGCAAGCATTGCTGTTTCTTTTATATTAAGAAGATATAGACTTTATTAGTTACAAGAAGACAAGGAAAACATGTTAGAGGCCAGCGAAAGGCAGCCGGGACTCACCGTAGTGACAGGCAGCGAGCCCTGGCGGTTCAGAGAGGAGTTAGATGCGGAAAGGCTGAGAGCGGTTTCTGTCTCACCAGGGCCAGGCCCGGACGCACACTGCTGCAGCTGACATGACAGAGAGGAGGAAGAGGAGGAGGAAGGAGACGCAGAGTGTGAGGAAGCCTAAGAGGGAAGAGAAGAGTGGAGGAAGGAAGAGAAAAAAGGCCAGAGATTCATGCACAGCGTAGATTTCTGAGCAGATGTGAGCTGAATGGAGAAAAAGACCTTAGTCAGGAGTAGAAACGTGACGCAAGAAATATTAAATGTGACGCAAATGAAACGTTTTAAAACATGGTTTGTGAAAATTAGACGTGACCCAAGACCTTAAAGTCCTATCTGGAAGTTATTTTCATCAACTCAGACTAAAAGTCTACTGTGCAGCAGGAAAGAGCAACGTTATGTGAAATAATTGACTTGTGAAAGTGTAAAATATTAAGAGACAAAGGATTCTACTTTTTGCCTGGTAACTGCTTGTGCTTACTAATCAGAGTGTGGGAACAAAAACAGGGAATTACTAAGACTAAAAGCTCAAATAAATGGCTAAACTTGTGGATAATATAGCTACTAGCACTTAAGGTTACTTTATACCTGAGCTCAAAGCTCTAAGCAACACACCTTGGTGAATCCTTCTGCTCAGTCACGTGGAATGAGAGAAAAAACAGTGGAAACCGAGTCAAATGAAATGAGGTAGATGGGTTAGCAAGACAAGAATGAGAACAAAAGCAAGAATAGCACAAAACATTAAAACAGTTGTTTTCCTTGCTTTAAAAGGCAATTTGGAAGCCATGAAAATCATGTACTATGTATATATATAGAATTTGACCCCATTTCTAACCATATAACATTTTTTTTTCTCCCTTGCGGCTCACTTATAAACATAAGTACAACATAATATAAACTTGATAAAAAAATATTTTTGCAACAAAACATTCATGTCCATTCTCTAACCCTTGAGTTTAACAACCATTTATGTTGTGCCTTCAAGACTTCCATGTAAATTCCCTCTTTACATGTGAAAGTAGATACAGTGTTGCTGCCTCTTTTCAAGTTTTCAAATCTTCTGGTAGGTCCTGTACACATTTGATTAGTTTTGACATAAAAACGTCCCATCCTTCAAAAACAGCCTCTTTATAAAACTGCATTACAGGATCAAAAAAACAAAACAAGTTTCTGTTCTCGAATGGGTCACAAAAATGACCAGGGACCTTGTTAAAAATAAACTTCAGTCGATTGTTTCTAACGCTTGAACGCTAAAAAAAGAGCGGCATGTGCTACACACAGCAAGGAACGGTGCAAGATTTGAAGGAAGTTACCACATTTGAGTTGTTCCTCTCAGGCTATAGCTGAATAAACAGACATGTTCACGCAACACACAATGAGGAAATAGATGATGCGGATCGCCTTGGGCAACACTTGAACTTCACTTAGACCAACAGAGGATGAATACACTTGAATACTGTGCCATAAGCAACTTGATACAAGTAATACTCTGACGCTATGGGAAACATAATACCTCTACCATTGTGATTAACGGTGACTGTCAGTAGGAAGGAAAACATTGCACAACATCTAGGGAGGGTGAGAATGAGACGGCGTGTGTGGGCAGTGATCTAGCTCTCACCAGTTGTCTCTGTTTGGGTGGCAGCGCTGGTGGAGGGAGGGTCTCGTCACTGCTGCTGAACGAGTCGCTGAGGCCATACACTTCCTGAAAGCGCTTCCTATTGCGCTGCTCATAAATGCTTTCGCTCTGCGGCGTCTGGTAGAAGACGGAAGGCAGCGGCTCGGAATAGTCCTCCATAAACTGCATGTACTTCAGGACTGCGGGTAGACGAGGCAAAAAGTACATAGGTTACATTAACACGCAGGTGCTAAATGCAAGTACATGCATTAATAGGGCAAGGGTTAGGATGCCAAGAGGCTCTGAGATTGTGAGAAGCTGAGAGAGTGTGACACTTCACACTTTACCTCACAAGTCATTCATGGTGTGTGTTCAGCATTCTGTTCGGTTTATTCTGAAGTTAATCGGAATTTGGCCATGTTGTATGCGTTATGTAAATGAATACTGATGATTTCAATATTCTGATAACTAGAATGAACCTGGATAAAACAGTAGGCATTTGCATGTATTCATCAAAATTAAATGAAGTCTTAAAATAAGACTCAGCATTTTAGAATGATTTCTGAAGGATCATGTGACACTGAAAGACTGGAGTAATGATGCTGAAAATTCAGCTTTGCCATTACAGGATTAAATGGAATTTTAAACACATTTATTCACATAGAAAACAGTTATTTAAAATTGTATTAATATTTCACAACATTACTGTTTTTACTGTATTTTTTGATTAAATAAATGCAACCATGTTGAGCATAAGAGACTTCTTTTAAAACATTAATAAATCTTACTGACCACAAACATTTGAAAGGTAGTGTATATAATAAAATATTAATTAAAATTATTTGATTAATCGTAATATTACTATACTAAAACTACTTTAATATTAATTTGAACATTTATTTATTTTTTACATATATTTATTTATATTTGAATTCATTTATATTCAAATAAATATGCAGATGGGCAAAAGCATCTTGATTCTTGGCCAATATTTTTTAATACATACAGTAGTAGGTGCATCTCCTACGTGGAATATGACAGTTATCAAAAGGCTTGAACACAATTAGACATAAACAGTCACTGTAATTTAAATCAATTTTAAAAGAGAAAAATTATATCCTCTGTGTGGACTCACATAAACTCTTGTGTCAAGCCATGCGGTTCATGCGTGAATTACAGTATGACATGATTCAAAAACCCCTCCCCTCCAAACAAGAGTCTTTTAGCAAGAGCTCATTTCCTGCCGGCTTGGGTGAGGCCTTGAACTGTATTCAGCCATAGATTTCTTCAACAAAGGCATTATTCCATCTGACCCCAAACTAAAGGTGACATCACTGTTTCCCAACACTGAGGGGCTTTACAGAGAAAAACGCGTGAAAAACTGGCTTTGCCATACTGCGTCACACATTGCACACATTACACAAGGAATTAGTGACCTGTGAAAACGGCTTAGTCTGGAGAAAAACAGAAAAGCCAGGGCTAAAACTACTTGTTTGGTCGTAGTACTTGAAAATGTTGTTTTAAAGTCGGCATGAAAAGAAAAATCACACTATTTTCTAAATTCATGTTACTAATCTTAATGTGATTGATTCAAGTGTGCATATGATTCATCTTTTCAGTTTTTTTTTACCTAATAATTTCTTTTTGCTGATGTATGCCAGACTTTGTCCATAAACCCCGCCCCTTTCTTACAACTGACTGCAAGCTTGCCTTCATATCCATCTAATCAACAACTCTGATAGATTTTTTTTTTTTTTTTTTTTTTTTTTTTACAATAATCCGCTTCACTGGATGTACATCACAACACGGAAGAGAAGATCTATCTTGACTTTGAAATTTTTATACTACTTGGAATAAAATACTACAAAAGATAATTGTGAATTTTATCACACAATTCTGACTTTATAACTAGCAATTGCGAGAAAATAATCAGAATTGTGAGATATAAACTTGCAATTAGCTTTTTATTTTTTATTCAGTGGCGGAAACAAGCTTCCATATGAATGATGTTTCTGTTTTTTATTTAATTTTTTATAATTATTATTTTTTTATTATTCATATTTTCACTGAAGGGAATCTTCAGTTTTAGGTTTCCTTTAAAACATTCCTTTTATTCTTTTCCAGCACCTTCAGAAATTTGTTTTCCACCTCAATCAAATTAAATATTTTATGTTAGTTTAGTAAAATTTAGTTAGCTGTTTTTGCCTTTGTTTTGGACAGGACAATCCAGAGAATTGACAGGAAGCAAAGAGGGAGAGTAGAAGGGGATGTGATTGGTAATAGAGGATGGATACCCGACCCGAGCCCGACGGGACCCGACGGGACCCGCCGGTACCCGACGGGCCGGGCCGGGTTCGGACAGATATTTAGAAATGATGTTCGGGTTCGGGTCGGGCTCGGTCACATCAGCGCGATAAGGCATTTAACATTTTAAATTTAAAACAGCTTATTATGTAGGTAGGCGATGTGCCTGATGCTTTCACTTGATGCAAACGTTCGTTTTTGTGATTAAATACATGTAAAATATTACCATAACATCCGTCTTCCTGTGTGTGGACATTTGTTTATGTAGCCGTGACAACGAAACGCGTGCATAATGTGCACGCGCCAGGTGTTAAGAGCGCTTGTTGCTCCGCGCGCTGATGCGCTTGTCCTGTTGACATTTCCGATTACCTTCCTACAGTTGCTTAATAAAAGCTGGCTTTCCACACAAACAAACGTACAATTGTCATTAGTATGAGAAAAAAATGGGATTTTAACTGTCGGGCTCGGGTCGGGCTCGAACATAAATATCTTTATGCCTGTCGGGCTCGGGTCGGGTTCGGTTACTGCTCTGTCGGACGCAGGCCGGGCTCGGACTGAAAAATTCGGCCCGATCCGCACTCTAATTGGTAAAGGACCAAAATACCAGACGCATCTGCGCAACAATGTCAGAGCGGTTCCACAACCCAGTGATCTGCTACCCTCCCAACAGCACACCTGAATTCCTCATACTCACTATGCCGACTCTTCTTCTCCGGCAGGGGTGGAGGGCTCAGAGGGATCTGTGTGTTCTCAGCGGGGCCGAAGTTTCCCATGAATTCTCCAGGGTTCGAGGGTGGCATCGAAGCGAAGAGGGGGAAGGGTGGGGTCTGCATGTCTTCATCTGAAACATTGTCATATTGAGAGTACAGTCGTTCCACCTGAGGCGGAGGGGGTCGCCGTTCCTTCTTCGGGAGAGCGGGTGGTATCAACTGAAACTGAACAGGGGAGGAGGATAATTCGTGGTGAGACTCGGGGAGCGGGCTCAGACAACCCCCTGTGTGTGCGGGAGGGATCTGGTCAATGCTAGACAGGTCCTGATGCAGGAAGTCATAGTCAGGGTCGTAGCTCTCTGCTGTGTCTAAGTAAGCAAGGGGACAACTCCATCAGTATATAACTCCATCAGCCTGACAGGCTACTGTTTCAAAGTAGCTTTCCCAATCATGATTTAAACACTCACCTAGAGTCTCACAGCTGGTGTTACGAGAGCACTGACCACTGTCCTGCTCCAAAGAGGACAGCTGTTCATCTGACCTGCTCAATATGCCGATGCTGCCACATGGGGACAGTCGTGGCGATTCCCCTCCATAGGAGTGACTACCTCCTGAAAAACGCCTTTGTAAAGCATCTGCCTCATATTCCTTTAGGTGAAAATAAGAACAGTTAACCTCAAGATACAGTCGAACATTATTCCCGACTGATATTCATTTATTTAATCACCCTCATGATGTTCCAAACCTGCATGACTTTTTTATTTCCATACAACAAAAAAGATGATATTTTGAATTGTTTCAGTGCCTTTTATATCCATAAAATGAAAGTTATTGGAGTCCAATGTTGTTTTAGAGCCAAGTGAACAAAATAGTTTGAAAACATTCTTCAAAATATCTTATTTGTTTTACAGATAATTAGGACAAGTAATTCATTTTCATTTTTGGGTAGGAAGTCATCCAAGCTACTGACAACCAAGTGACCTTTCATTTCTTTGCATTGATTTTCTATTAGATTTGACATTTTTCACACACAGAAAAAAAGACATTTAAAATTCTGATTTGTGATTTTGTACTATTCTATTGTACTAAAATTAAATAGAAAATAAATAAATAAAATAATATTTTCATTATAATTTTATTTGATTTAGTAAGATTAGTAGGAGCAAGCTAGTCTGGAATATAATGTTGGTTGATAATTATTGATAAACCATTGATTTTTTTCATTTTTTATCCATACAATAAAAATCAGTTAAGTGCAATGCTGTTTTAGACCCTAATGACTTAAATTTTATTGGCAAAAACAATTGAAATGTCCTTTGACATTTGTTTTGTGCTCCATGATGGCATTAGGATGAGTGAATTACAGATTTTTTTTTTTTGGTGAACTATTCCTTAAAAAGTTGTCCTTGCTACTGACAACTGAGTGATCTTTCATTGCACAAAACTTCAGATTAATTCTGAGTGGTTTCTACAGAACACATTTGGGACACTTTCATTTAAGGTTCTTAAGTAGGTTGGAGCACCAAGGGAACACCAAAATCTCACCTGTCGAAAGATACCAATAGGAAGACTTGATCCACTTGTGGTACGACTCATTGGCGCAACCACAGCAATCCTCGTGGGAGACGGTGCCGACTGACGCTTCTTCGGGGGGAGAGCCGGTGGACTGCAAAGGGAGAGTTTGTTTAGCCAATGCTAGTGTCAAACAGATTAACTATAGTTATAGTTCAACCATATTAAAAAGTCGCATACAAGCTGTCAATCAAGAAACCTACAGACACATTCTGGGCTATGAAAGTCTCTGCAACCAATCCCAAGCAACCAGGAACATTTTTGCAAAGCGACAGTGGAATCCAGCTCTAGAACCACAAACCGCAACTTTATAAATCAGCCATTCAGTCAGTCTGGTTAGTTGCTCTGTCGCCCCAAAACAGCTGCTAACGGTGATGTCATACAGAAGAGCAACTAGCAGAAGAACTGACTCATAGTGAATGTAGAGCATGTCTGGCTGACATTTACAAACAGCGATTATCTGCTGATTAACCAGTCTTAACATGCCAGGTCAGACAGATTTCATTAAAGTATTAAATTGTTGCACCAGACGAGAGGCTTGAAAGGCGATTAAATAAGGTTCTCGCTATGAAAAGAAAACTATAAAACACCTGGAAGATCTGTCGTAGTCCTAACATGGTCATTTATTTTAACAGTCTGACTGATGTAAACTAACACAGGGCTGCTGGTAAAGGGATGAGACACCTCGGCTGGGAGCCGAGGGACTGTTGGCCATGAAAGCATCTACATGCCATTTCATTGAGCTAACTGTGCTTCTGGGATATTAGGACTGCAACGACAACTGAAAACACACAATAGCGAATTTCCTTATTAATCAGGTTGTTGAACTACGCATGAACAACTTCATCAGAGACTGCTTGCAGTCATGAAAGAATAAGGTTTCATTTGTTAATATTAGTTACATGAACAAAACTTCTACAGCATTTAATATTTGTCTACATAAGATCAAAATTCCAGTTTTTTTTCCAAGAAAAAAAACTATTTTCTTTATATACAGTAAGCTATTAAAGTTGTTATTAAACATTCATATAAATATTATCAAATTAACTTGATGACAGGGTATTTCTCAATGAAGTAAACATTGCATCTAGATTTCCCATTAATTATTCAAGTGAACAAACTACAGCAGAGAGTAGCCATTTTCTTTGCTGCCTTATTTATATTAAAGGGTAAGTTAAGCCATAAATTAAAATTTATGTCATTAATTGCTCACCCTCATGTCGTTCCAAACCGGTATGAATTTTGTTTATTCTGAACACGAATGAAGATATTTTAAATGAAATCTGAGAGCTTTCCTCTATTGGCAGCCTATGCAACTAGTCTGAAAAACTAGGCCCAGAAAGGTAGTAAAGACATCATAAAAGTAATCCAGAGTCACATAATGTATTTACTACCTTTCTGGGGCTTGAAAGAGGTAACAAACCCTTTAACAATTAACATTTTATGGGGGGGGTGGGGGGTGGGGGGGGTAATGTATGTAATATATGTACACATATGAAATATACATATATTAAATATATCCACATATATAAGATATATATGCCCATATATAAAACCTATTAGAACATGGAACAGTTGACATAAAACCAGCACATTTATTTTATGTATGTATAATAGTGTTTTTTTATATACATGTCACATATATAATTATCAGTTTCCAAATAGAATTTGTGTAGTACTTGTTTTGTTTTTATGAGCTGGTCAAGAAGAGGTAAAATAATAATAAATAGTACATTTTATTTATAAAAGATTCGAAAGTGAGATAGAAATTGAAAGGAAATGTGGATATGTAGACTTGATCTGTAGACTTGAAATAAATAGTTAAATAGTGAATAGTTTGGCATATATAAATTAAACATATTATCGGTGACATATATGGTCAAAACATACAGTATTATATAAATAATAATCATATACATCATATTAAGATATGTCAATATACTAATTTAATATGGGAAATTTATATATGTTAAAAACCTATATCAACATATATGTAGAGATATGTATATATGTGATACCAATATATTGTCTTATATTTAGCATAATGACGGCATCACTAGCGATATAGGGACATTTATGTCATATATTACATTTCTGTATGGGGTACCACAGCAGAGAGAAGATTTGGAACGGCATGAGGATGAGTAAATGTCAATGATGACAGAATTTACAATTATGTGTGAATTAACTCTTTTAAATACCAAGCTGACTTTAAATTATAGACAAAAAACACCAGGCTGCTCAGTGAACAGACCAGTTGGTAGGCTAAACTTGGCATCTCCAACAAAAAGCTCATCTATCGGAAACACAGACTTGTTGGAAGGCTGGAAACCCGCCAAAAAGATGGAAATGCCAGGAAATAATTCAGAGTACAAAGCGAACTCTCTTTATTGCCAGCAGCACAACTTAATCCTCTACTGTCTAGACTTGGTATCAGAATATCCCTTCTTGCACCCTCTCTTTCTTGTCTCTTTCAGTCGACAGAGGAGAGCTGACACTCTAAAGATCATTTCTCAGAAAACAGCCCATATGTCAATGACTTTCTGCCAGAGGAAGCCGGGGCTTTACTGCTGCACCCAAAGACCTGAATTCTCAAGAATACCACTATTTATATCTCTCTTTCACACCTTTTCTTTTAGGCTTCCCGCAAACCGTGATGGGTCTGTGCAATCATCTGTAGCTAAACACAGCGCTTAAAACACGACATGCAGTTGCAAACCACATCACCTGTGGTACCTAGATGTTTACAGCATGTAATCCAGATAAGATTGCACGTTAAGATAACACAGCCCATTTCACATTTCCTCTTATAAACTGTTCCCCGTGTGCAGTATCACCTTTCATATAATCACACTTATGTTTGTTTCACTCCATGAAACTTGTAAACTAAATAAACACCCATTTCTATGATAGCGCATACAACAGGGCCATGACCTTTTCTGTTGTATTTTCTGTATTTTTTTTTAAACTGGGGAACTCCGTTTAAAACCCAGATGTGTGATGTTATAATATCCTAGTGATACATTTAAAAATTAATTAAATTAAATGGAAAAACAAACAAAAAATATTTTAATTACATGTATATTTTAAACATTAAAAAAAACGAATATTTTTATAATAAATTTAAAACAAATGTGTAACAAGGTTTCAGATTTTGCCCAGTAAGTTTAGTAGGAGACAGCTAGTTTAGGGCAGAATGTTGGATGTCATTGGTTGTGATAAACCAACGACTGACAGCATAACAGAACACCAGAACTATTTTGCAAGTTCAACTGTTTACATTTTTTAAGAATTTATTAAGAATTTATTTTTAGAAAAAAAGTTTAACTTGCAGATAGTACTGGTGTTCTGTCTGTGATACTGATTAATTGTTCATTTTACCAACAAGCCGAAACCCATATTGTGTTTTGACCCATATATAAATTATATATATATATGTGACCCTGGACCACAAAACCAGTCACATGGGTCACAATTTTGAAATTGAGATTTATACATCATATGAAAGCTGAATAAATAAACTTTCCATTGATGTACGGTTTGTTAGGATATGACAATATTTGTCTGAGATACAACTATTTGAACAACTGGAATCTGAGGGTGCAAAAAAAATCGAAACGTTGAGAAAATCGCCTTTAAAATTGTCCATTTATGTTCGCGATTGGACTGCATTCACTCACAAAAATAAATGTTTTATATATTTACGGTAGTAAATTTACCAAATATCTTCATGGAACATGATCTTTACTTAATATCCTAATGATTTTTGGCATAAAAGAAAAAACGATAATTTCGACCCATACAATGTATTGTTGGCTATTGCCACAGATATACCCATGCGACTTGTGACTGGTTTTGTGGTCCAGGGTCATATGTATATATATATGTATATATATATCTCAGTGGTAATAATGATATTAATAATAATAACATATTCAATGCTTTTAACACCACAACTGAAAACACAAGAATTGTGTCTTTATTGCTTATAAAATGAACCATATTTGTGGATAGTCCCGGACACATAGCTGAACGCATTTCTCAGGCCACGAAGATTAAGGTTTGACTAAGCAAAGCTTTCATACCAATGTTCAGGCACTTTGAGTCCAGGTAGAGGGGGTTTAGGAGGGGCCATCTCCTCATCAGGGGCGTCGTTTGGGGTCTCTGTGGCCTCGGCTGGGGTAGGGGTCTCATTCAAGACGGTTTCCTTCGACTCAGTGATGGGGGGTTCTGGAACACTGCCATGATAAAGTGGTAAAAACGAATTACATATTTCAACATCAGCCACCTCACTTTTAAAGATAAGGCATGTTCTTTCACAAAAAGCTCTTACCGCTTTGGACTGGTGACAGGAGGCAGGGTTTTGACGGGTGTCGTAGGGGAGGGGTGCTCCTGCTTCTCAATGGCGACTTTAACCAACTCCTACAAGAAAACACAGGCATAGTCATCTTTACACACAATACCATCAACTAAGAACAAAACCCATGGCTAAATACAGCTGGATTATGGGTGGAGAATAGATGGAGATGTCAACAGACTGCAAAACAAGCCCTGACAGAGTTCTGTTGAACATTAATACCTTCACACCATCCAGCACTGCTTTGATCACAGTGGTGACAGTTGCAACTACTTCTTTATCTTCTAAATTCACCCCTTCCAGCATCACTTGGTCCGACCAGCGAATGAGGTTTGCGAGACTTTGATAGAGACGACTGAGACAGGAGGACACTCTTGAACTGCAGACGGACGGAGGGGGAAGTAAAATAAAAATGTATATGTATGACTGTTGTTTTTAAAGCTGAACAATAAACTATTCCTCTCAAGATGCTATAAAACATTTTTACCTGCTCAGTGTCTTGCCATCAAGTTGTACCAAGCTCATGATGGCCTCCAAAACTTTGCTAGCAGAACCAGGAAGCATTTCCAAGACCTTCTTGTCCACCACCATCTTGTCGATAATAGTCTTGAAATACCGCAAGGCGCTGACCACTTCTTTCTCATGCTCCTCTAATCGACTCAGACACTAAATGTGGAAGAGAATGCCGACAAAACCATCAATAAGCATATTAGCTTTCAAACTGCCTGTGTTTTCAGAAAAAAGCTTTGTTTATATAGTGAACATCCGGAAATACTTCGACGATAGTAACTTTACTTCGTACCTTGGTCACAGTCTTTTCTGGGGACTTCACGGGTTGCTCTGGTGGTGGTTTGGACTTTTTGTTTGATGGCGTCCTCTTGATTTTGGGAGAATGGAATTTGTCCTTTAGTTTCATTGTAAAGGATGTCAAGTGGGAACGCTGGGATTCTAAAGGAAAACAAAACCATTATTATGAAGAAAATGAGTGCATTTCCTTATTATATGTTATTACAACATAAACCAAGATAAACATAAATGTAATAAATATATATTGTTTCACACCTTTATCATAATATAAAGTGACATTTCACGCCTTTATCATAATATAAAGTGACATTTCACGCTACACAATGTCGTCCAGACAAAAGCAGTGTTCTTATAGTATTATGTTATAATATAATATAATAATATCATATTACAATATATTCATATTTTGAATTAGCTTTTACCTTTTAATTTTACTTAAGTTTTAGTAATTTTGTTATGTGCTTTTGTCATTTTTATTAGTTTAAAAAAAATCTAATTAGCTTTAATTTATTTTGATTTCAGGTTTAGTTTGAGTAATTTAGGTACTTCACCTAGTCTTATTTTATTTAGTTGCCAATTTATATTTTATTTTAGCTTTATTTCAATTAATTACATTTTTAATAGTTTTAGTAGCTTTCGGGTTCAATACGCTATGAGACATTAACCATATTCTGTACCTTGCGAATTCATGCGAGAGGAGACTTTTGACTTTGGGGTTTTGTGTACAGAGAAATTCTCTTTGACTACAAACTGAATTTGTCACAGTGGGTCTTACCGCTCTCTTGGAGCGCGTCGCTCTGGAACGAATTCTGGTGATGACACTATTGTGCAGGGCACAAAGCCATTTAGGGGCAATTTATCCTCACACACATTAGAGGAATGAAGCGCTCGGGGTTTGCGAGGGCGCTCTGTGAAGTTTCAAACCATACGACACAGACACAGATTATTTTTTATCAAAGCCAGAAAGAGTCCGACAAGTGAATTTAATGGAGTTTTGTCAGGATGTTCGACTCATGTGGATACTAGCTTTGAAAGTAGAGTAGATGAGCTCCCAAGTATTTAGGAGGCATAAAGAAGACAACCACATTTCAAAGATAGAAGCTTTTCTTTCTATTGAAAAGTGAGGATCAAACAGTTTGCCCGTCAGACTTTTGTTCATCTTCGGAAGACAAATGAAGATCTTTTTTGATGAAATCTGAGAGCTTTCTGTCCCTCCACTGACAGCTACACAACTGACACTTCAAAAAGTTCATAAAGAGATCGTAAAACTAATCCATATGAACTGAGCGGTTTAGTCCAAAATTTCTGAAGAGATTAGATCGCCATATGATGAACAGATTTATTAGATTTTTTAAATTCACATTTAAACATTGATCAGCGAACATAAACAGAAGCTCAACCGACCCTGCTTGACACGCGAGAACAAACCACATTCTTGCTGAAGCTCAAACGTGCTGCGTAACACGAGAATGAACCTCATTGGTTCTCGAGTGAACATGTTTGAGCTTTACCACAACTGATGTGTGAGTTGATGAATGTTTAAATGTGAATAAAAGCCTAAATTAAATCTGTTCAATTCTCATCATAAAAAGCGATCGAGTCTCTTCAGAAAATTAGGACTAAACCGCTCAATTCTTATGGATTCGTTTTACGATGTCTTTATGAAGTTTTTGAAGCATCACATTGGTAGTTCTGTAGCTGTCAATGTGGGAAAAGATCTTAATTTGTGTTCCAAAGATTAACATTTTTGGGTGAACTAGCCTAACCCTTTAAAAATTAGCCAATCCAAGGCTTTAGTTTAGTAGCCTACATCTGTACATCTACATCTGTACTAATGTAATGTACTAATTATTGCTAGTCAGATGCAGCTGGCTAGAGCGAAAAGGACATTCTCATTCCTTAAACAATCAAAAATTTGGAACTGGGTTAGACATCAAAAATATTTTAGGACTGTTTTCCTTAAAGCTGCAGTCCGTAGTTTTTCCTCTCTCGCCATCTCTGTTCGAAATCTGCAATTGCAGTTATTCACTATCAACTTTACGTGGGTTGTAACTCGGCACGGCATGGATGAATCCAATGATTTGAGGAGAATGTGCGGCTCTCAGTCATTGGTGTGGATACTGTCATTCGGAATCACAGATTATACTTTTTGGAAATATGGCCAACATAAGATTTTTCACCGGAAAATGTCATCTGAACAAGTAAGTAACATTCACTTTGTTCTGACCAACTAAGGGAAAAAAGCATTGCAGTAAATCACGCTGCTTAAATCTAACGATCGCTAATCATATCACGTCAAACCGTGCAAATTATACTTTGTTCTCAAATTGTTAATGTTATTAAAACCATCAGCATTGCGTGACTAGCCTACATTTAATGCTCTTCCGATATTTATCCCTGTTTTCACATGGGACCGGTTGACGTTTTTTTTTTCTGTAGCCACTCCGAAGTTTGAAGTCTTTTGCATTTTACAACGGGTGAATCTCCAGTTGTCACTGGTGATTGTCATTTGAACCTTTCTGGATCCGCCATTAAATTGATAAGTTTAATAATATCAAGTGCTGTGAGAAAAGGCTATAAATCTCCACCTCCAACATCCTCACACACAGTATAGCCTACTAGCCGAGACTCCTTCTTTATATGTACAGATGTGATGTAATGACGCAAAGACATGCTTGAATTTCCCGCGGAAATCCTCCATTACCACTGGAATTAAAAAACATTATTACAAGCTTACCGTTTTGAGCAAGCAGATCGTTTTGAACACTGGCTGGTTATGTACATACTTGCGCAAACATTTATTTGATAATTTTTAACCCAAAAAAGTTATGGACACTCTAGCTTTATATAAAAAGATTGTAAATTAACAATTAAATATTATTGGCAATCTGACCTCTATCGGTCAAAAACAAAAAGAGATAACAGCAGGAAAATAATCTGATACGGTTACTGAAAGATAATTAATGAGTTGAAAATTGTGCAGGACTGGAATTACCCAGAAGGATGTTAGTCTTATCGGTCACATCTGACATTAACATTAGAGCCAAGCCAACTTGCGGAATGACTGTCTAAGAAAATGCGGTGCTCTGCTAATAAAAACACAACAAACCAATAAGGCGAGAGCTTAAGCCTTTAGAGGATGTGATCTTTCCATCTGCTTCTTCATCCTCACGTAGTGAGAAGTGCCATCTACTAATTCATATCCTCTTTTTCTACATATCCTCTTCTGAAACAGACAAAGTAGTCGACCACAAGCTCTGAACAGACTTTTTTTTTCCTTTTACGCAGAAAGAACCGTCCTCAAACTCTGGCCACATCTTAACCTGAAGTTTCTACTACCAAACACAGAGGCTGGGCTTGAAATATCAGTAACAATTTACAATATGGCTCATTAGTTAACATTAGCTAACTACCTTAGTTAACAACACGAATTAAGAATGAACAATATTCTTCATCATTCATTAATCTTAGTTATTATTAATTTCAACATTTACTAATACATTATTAAAATCAAAGGTTGTATTAGTTAACATTAGTTAATGTACTGTGAACTAACATGAACAAACAATGAACAGCTGTATTTGTATTAACTAATAAATACTGTAACAAACGTTTTGCTCATTGCTAGTTCATGTTAGCAAATATGATTATTGTAAAGTGTTACCGAAATATCAATGCACAAAGCTTTATTACAGTAAAATGTTCTAGTAAAACCTGTTTTTAGACAGGTTAAATTTGTACTGCAATTTTTGCATTGATTTTATATGTTCTTTTTGGTTTTATCTTACAAAGCAATCACTCTAAATAAAACAGATTTGTGCAAAGTTGCAATCCACAACAGTTATATATTTAAATGATAAAAAACGAAGAAAGATGAAGATGAAAATATTGTTAGCATGACCTGATAAACTTGAAAAGAGCAAAGAAACTTCCCCTTTCAGTTTCTGATTCTTACTGAAACCAAATAATGCAAACATCTCTACCAGCTAAAACAAGTGCAGTTCAAGAGATAGGCCTATGACTGAAACCAGAAGACATTGGCCAACATCCTCCTACGCAAACAAGAGTCTACATTTGTGGGCCATTTAGAGATGAACAACTGAACTTCTGACAAGAAGTTCACAAGTGATTCAAATTTCTCTGAACCCTCACAGAAAGGAAGTGACAATGCTGGCAACCTCACAGGCTAGTTAACAGATATATTGCCTTATTCATAAAAACATTCAGTCACTGAATGCAACAGGATAAAATATTAAACTTGTGTTTAACAGAACAGTTTATGCACCACTATGTAATCTAGCAAGCCTAACATGAATAAAGTGATTCAAATCTTTCCAAACCAAGTTAAGGAAGTGACAATGGATACAGCCCATAAGAGTAAATTACAATTCCCCATGCACAAAAAAATAATAATAAATACATAAATATTATGCAAACCACAGATAAATGCATAAAATATAAGAGCGTTGATGCAATGGAATTATGTATTTATTTCAATATATATGCATATTGTGAATCACATGTATATAAAAAGACAACATTTCTATTGAATATTATTGAACTGGCATAGTAAATTAGACTACTCAAACTTCTCTAAAACCTCTGTGAAAGGAAGTGACAGTGGTTGTTGTTACCTGTCTGCGTAAAGTAAGCTAACAGTATCTCTCGCACGCACACACACACACACACACACACACACACACACACACACACACACACACACACACACACACACACACACACACACACACACAATAAAAATATTCAAGTTAACAGGATAGAATCTAATAACCAGAGCTGGTTATTAGTAATTAGTAATAATCTAGCTATTTGAATATATAGCCTATAAACTGTCTGTCTGTCTAACTTATCTATCAGACTGTCATTTGCCACAAGCTCGTATAAACTATAACGTTAGGAGCTTTTATACAACATAAATGAGAAATTTCGTCTGATAAAAGTTCAGATTTTTCTTTTAAATAATAATCAGTATAATTAAATATACAGACTAGTCAATTTTGTGCACAACAGACCATTAAAACACACCAAAAAACTGATACAAAATGCCAGACAGCAACACAAAAACAACTGCAACACAAACTCTACATAGATAATCAATGCTACATAACACAAACTACATCTTATAAATAAACAGCAAATAGGAGAAATATGAAAACGAGAAGTCTGATAGCTAGCTAAAATAAACAACAGCGCTGAGCAGCTCCGTCCACACCCAAATACATCTGTCTGAGACGAACTCGTAGAGACATTTATACCATATCCTTTAATAAATGTATTTAATTTCCTAAATATATAATACAGGTCATTTATATGATGTATTTGGCAATTAAAAATAAGATTAAGATAAGATGCACTGATCCTGTCAGTGGCCTTGAACCCTCGTCTGACGCTAATGCTAACGCGGCTAACTGAAGTTCATCTACACATTATTAATACATGTAAACAAATGTAAACACTCACCTTGCTTACTGTCTATTTTTCCAGACATTTTGGTGACAGTAAGTGAGCTGGCCACGGTTAACAATCTAAAGATGTTCGTTTCTCGCCGTTATTCCAGCATCTTAAGGAGACAGACCGGTCGGTGTGGTCCTGGTCTGTGTGTGTGTTTGGCTCTGCCTCCTCCATCCACACACACACACGCACACACACACACTCGAACACTCACACAGACAGGCCAGCAGTAGATGATGATGGTGAGTGGAAGAGTGTGATTTTTGCAGTAATGTCGCCGCCATATGGAGAGAATAAAACAGTGAGGGCTTGCAGCATAGGCAAAATTGCCTACTATTATATTATATTATATTATATTATATTATATTATATTATATTATATTATATTATATTATATTATATTATACCACTTTTGCTTACATTGCATTACAATGGCGTGTTTTATATAATATAATATAATACTAATTAATATAATATAATAATATAATATAATATAATTCAATATAATATAATATAATATAATATAATTAGTCAAAAAATTAATCGTGATTAATCGCATCCAAAATAAAAGTTTGTGTTTGCATAATATATGTGTGTGTACTGTGTATAATTATTTATATATATAAAAACACACAATCATGTATATATTTAAGAAAAATTGGTTATATTTATATATAAAATATTTATATATAATATAAATTATATAAATGTATATACAGTATATAAATGCAAATATTTATATACATGAATGTGTGTGTATTTATACATAATAATTATACAAAGTACACACACATATATTATGCAAACACAAACTTTTATTTTGGATGCGATTAATCACGATTAATCTTTTGACAGCCCTAAATATAATATAATATAATATAATATAATATAATATAATATAATATAATATAATATAATATAATATAATATAATATAATATAATATAATATAATATAATATCTTAATGGAGCTATTCAGGGTGTTGTTTTGTTTCTCGTAAATTTCTTTACAGGAAAAATAGACACTAATCAGTCAATTGTTGACATATAGGAATACTAGTATAGAGCTATGATGACGATGATGATGATGATGATGATAATAATACTAATCATTAGTTATAATAGCGCTTTTCATGGGAACTCAGAGGTGGGAACCTTACATAAGGTGGGAATCTCCTCAACCAACATTGTGCAGCATCCACCTGATGATGCGACAGCAGCCTAGTGCGCCATAACTCCCACCAAACACCAGCTTACTGGTGGAGAAGAGACTGAGTGATGAAGCCAATCAGTATCTATATATATATTATATATAGATGATTAGGAGGACAGAGGACAATGGGCAAATTTAGCCAGGATGCTGGGGTTGCACCCCTACTTTTTTTTCAAAGGACATCCCGGTAATTTTAATGACCACAGAGAGTCAGGACCTCGGTTTAACATCTCATCTGTGTAGTGTATCGACAGAATAGTGTCCCCATCACTGTACTGGGTGTTAGGACCCACACAGACTGCATGGAGAGCCCCCCCCCCCCCCCCTGCACCCCTGCTGGCCTCACTAACACCTCTTTAGCAACAGGAGTCTCCCATCCAGGTACTGACCAGGCTCAACCCTGCTAAGATGCAGTGGGAAACCAGTCTAGGGCTACGGGGTGATAGATGAATGAGGACATAACTCAGAATCAGCTCATTTAAATATTCAGTTTTGGTAATAATTAACTGAATCTCTCACTTTTGATTGCAGATTCTGAACAATTGTTGAGCTCTCTTTTGAAACTCAAGAGGAGACCTGAAATTATTACTTGGGGACTTTTTAGGGAAAAGTTTTGAGATACACGGAGACTTCAGCCTTAATTTATTTGCTGTGTAAGAAATCAGCTGATATTAAGATATCTAATTTGTGATTTGTATTTCCTATTGATGGAGAATAGTTGTAATATTGATGGAGAATAGTTGTATATACTGTAACTTCAGTCTGTAGCCAGCAGAGGACGCACATTAACCACATCTGAACTCTCTGTCACTCAGCTCAAATAATGACATCATCAGTATCATATTCATCTATCATGTGTACACAGAACATGTAGTAATATTGAATACAACATTATCGAAGGGTTTGAGATGTCAGTTCTACATTTTGGAACAAGGGGACTGATGTCTCCTGATGTCCCGCAACCTTACGTTAATCAAAAAAATCGAATTAAAGCAATGATTCATAACTGTCTGTAACCAAATGAGGCACTAAACCTGTCTTTTACATCTTTTTTTAGTTTGCCTTCTTTTATGTAGCCTATCTGAAAAATGAACAGGGAGAAAAAGTTTACATATGACCCTGTGAAAACCAAATTGAAGTTTAGTGGGTTTTACCCCAAATATATTAGCTTTGAGGTCATCAATTTGCAAATATCATTAGGTACATGCAGGTCTAAAGAAATCAAAGGTATAGAAATAAAATGAATGCTTTGTAAAGCTCACAAGCTTTTAAAGTCATGATAACCTTCTTATTTAGAGAGTCTCTAGTACGGTTTACTTACAGCCTTACCTCAGTCAACAAAATCATTAAAAAAAAGCTGACCAAATTAACCTTAAAGTCAGTTACTTTTTTTGTGTTCAAAATTGATATAATAAGCGAGTACATCAAGAATGCATTTTCCAAACTGTGTTTTTGTCTTACCCTGAATACGGTACACCGTACACCTATAATAAGTGTTTATGTTCAGACTAATTTAGACTGGTTTGTAGCACTGTGGAGTAGCACAGTACCTGAGTGACTTGTAGACATAAACAGAGTGAAGTAGTTTGGCTACAATGTTCTTCCGCAAGCCGCATGCAGTTCTGTTTATTAACCGCTAGAGCGCCAAAAGTTACGGACTGCAGCTACACGACTGACCAAATGTCCTTTAAAGCTACATTGTGTCATTTTTTAAGTTGATTCTTAGCAAAAAACACTTTTGTTCTTTCAAAATTATATGTGCTCATTAATGTATAATTACTTATTCCAACTAATCAAGTATTCTCGTAAGCGTAGAATCTACCATTTATAATACATATGGGTGAGCTACTCGATTGGCGGAAGCCATGTTGCGCCTCCATCTTGAAAATACATTAGCCAAAGAGGGACATGGAAATTCAAGCTTCGCCTTTCACGTTTTTACACTCAGTGGCACCGCGACGAATGCGAGGGGGAGATTACTCGCGACTGCCGGCAGATTTGAAATAATACGTCCATCGTAGGAGTTAAAACGCCCTCGGAATGGGAGGGGCTAGAAAGTAATATTCAGTTGGTAGTCATATACAATTTCACCGCTAGATGGGAGTAATTAATGTGTAGCACAGTGTAGCTTTAATGTGACATAAATAAAACCGCAAAATAATTGGTGTTCTTAAAGTAGGCAACAATTTAAGTCAAAAGAAGCACTTTAACCCCTTCAAAAAATTGCACTGATCACAGTCGTGAAGTACTTATTCAAAATAAGTACCTACTCAAGAGAGAATGGTATTTTGGACACAAAACATTAAGCAGCACAACTGTTTTCAATCAGCATATTAGAATAGTTGTGTTCGACTTGAAGTGGTGCTGCGCAGACCGATCAGTGCATGACATCAAAGTACCACGAGAGTGTTTCAACAGCAAATGGAGATGTCATAACTTTGATGTCATATGCCGATCGGTCAGTGCAGCGCCACTTCCTGGTGTCTGCATCCTTCGAAGAGCGACTGCGTCACCGCGGCGTGGCGAAGGCTGTCCTAATTCAAAGTCTCCTTTAAATGCGGACTCAAAATGCACCCTTCATTTCGTGGGCAATGAAAGATACAACAGATGGACCATTTGTGGCCTTGCTGGATTACACTTTCAAATGGAAGTATTGGGTATTATTGAGTATGATTTACTCAAATAATCTAACGAAACAGTACAGCATAGCCTATAAAGCAAATTTATTTCTTACCAAGATGTGATTATACATTGTTTATACTCTTTATTATTTACAGAAATGGACCATGGTGAACATATTTGTGACCCTGGACCACAAAACCATGGGTCAGTTATTTGAAATTGAGATTTATACTTTATTGATAAGATGTATGGCTTGTTAAGTTTGGTTTGTTGTTAATATTTGGCTGAGATACAACTATTTGGAAATCTGGAATCTGAGGGTGCAAAAAAAATCGAAACATTAAGAAAATCACCTTTAAAATTGTCCATTTATGTTCACGATTGTGCTGCATTCACTCACAAAAATAAATGTTTTATATATTTACGGTAGGAAATTTATCAAATATCTTCATGGAACATGATATTTACTTAATATCCTAATGATTTTTGGCATAAAAGAAAAATCTATAATTTTGACCCATACAATGTATTGTTGGCTATTGCCACAGATATACCCGTGCGACTTGAGACTGGTTTTGTGGTCTAACACTAACCCTGTTTTGTTTTCAGACAGTTTAACTCTCTACAGCAAACATTTTGATGGTACATGATCAAAATGATTCCACATAATTTCTTGGTTCATTTGGCAACATTTTATTGATAAAACTTTTTTTTTTTTACAGAATCAAAGTGAAAATGATTAATTCACATATCATAAGAAAGACAATGATCAGAGAGCAATGTAAAATCACAAATCTTTTTAAAAAATATCAAGAAATCAAAAATAAATGAATACAACTATATGTAGAGCTTAGCATATATTGTGAACTAATATGTGATAACGTCCAAACACATTGTTCGCAAGGAAGACATCATTGAAAAGTACCCTTTATCGCGCAATGAAAGGAAAAACTGAATTTCTGAGCATGTAAAATAAAAAAAACTTCATAAAACCTTCATAATGGCTTCTTACACCTTTATACACACATGCATACTTTTTTATGTTCATGTCATTTTAAATAAGATTACTAAAGCAAATAATCCTGCCTTCTTCTCACACCATGTGCTCCTGTGACCTGTGTCAGAAAAGAAAGTACCGCTTTCAAATGGTGCTTGATAGTGACTCCCACACCTTTTTTTGACCATTCTAATTGGTTGCAATCATTTAAAGAAACATGTACTGAACATGGGGCCTAAGAAAACTTTTCGTTGCCTGAGGAAATGCTGTGCTGAGGGTTAATATAATTTTCAAAAAAGTCCATTTCCAATGTTACTGTCACTCATCAACGGCAGCTGTCACAGTTGCTAGGCAACAAGAACAGTCCTCCATAGGCTAGCTAGACTGTCCCATTTAACAACGCTCAGTTGGACATTCGCGCATTCGAAGGCGTGGCCTTTAAAGTCCGAGTCCTTCGAAGGATTCAGCCTTTAAATTGGGACAGCCCTTACTTACATTTAAAAGTGTAATCCAGCAATTTCTCTAAAAAAAAAATCCTCTAGTCACTGGCGCGCAATGAATTCTGGGTTAGGCAAGGCCGCGAAGGATCCATCTGTTGTATCCTTTATTGCCCACGAAACGAAGGGCGCATTTGGAGGCTGAAGGAGACGTCGAATTGGGACAGCCTTTGTCGCGCCGCGGTGATGCAATCGGCCTTCAAAGGCGTCCTTCTAAAGATGCAGAGCACATGTGACACTGAAGACTGGAGTAATGGCTGCTGAAATGTCAGCCCTTGCCATCACACGAATAAATGAAAATTTAAAATTGTAATAATATTTCACAGCATTTGGCTACTTTTTTCAGTATTTTTGATTAAATAAATGCAGCCTTGGTCAGCATAAAAAAACATCTTTAATTTTTTTTTTTTTCTTATACCAACCCCAAACTTTTGTTTCAAATATTTTTATTAGAGCACATATTCACATCGTTATATCATCATACACAAGGGTATGATGTATATCCACATAGAAATGTGTGCAGTTAGGACATACTGTCCTCTTTTTGTTTTTAGAACATACAACAATGGTAAAAGAAGAACAGAATCAACAGAAAGACATACAGAGTACAGAAAAACTAAATAATCTCTCTTCCCACCCTATCCAGCCTTATCCTTCCGTCTAAATACTACTTAATTATAGTTAGAGGGAAACATTCATTTCCACTGCCAGGTGTGAGATAGTGAATGAGAGGTGACCACACTTTTTCAAAGTGTGGGAGTTTATCCATAAGAATATATTTTATTCTCTCTAAGTAGAGAGTGTTAGTAAGATCACTAAGCCATATCTTTGTGGTGGGTGTTTCTCTAATTTTCCAATGCATGAGAAGTAGCTTCTTTGCGGTGATGAGACTATAGGACAGGAGGCATTGTTAGTTGTTTACGTCTGAAATTCCTAAAATAATAATGTGTGGATTAGGCTCCAATTGTATGTTAAGTATCCTAGAAGATATTAAACCAAAAGATCTTAACCTTGGGACACAGGACGAAGCTGTGAAGCAACGTGTCTTCTGCAACAAGGCATCGGTCACATAGAGGGGATATCTCAGGGTATATTTTGAAGATGATGTAGAATCTTAAAGTGAATTAGGCAGTGCCTTGCATTATTAGAACATCGATGAGTATGTTCCAAACTCTTTTCCCATAATTCTGTGTCTGGGATCACAGTGCCCATTTCTTCCTCCCATTTTATTTTTATTCCCAAACTTTTGAACGGCATAGTTTACTGTAGCCTATATTATAATTTAATTTTTGAATCTGACACTCCTCAGTTATGGGACAGAAAAGTGTTCACACATCAGAATCTCAGTCATCTGAGTATTTTTTTGCACACTACATAGGAAGAATGCTTCCTATTCAATAGAAAATACGTCAAGGATTTGATGTGATATAGTATATGATATTCATGATACCATCTCATGGTCATTTGTGGGCAGATTACAGGTGTGTAATGAAGATGTACTACTTTTTGTGCCTAAAGAAATGCCTTGCATCTCTTTTTGAGCTGTATCTCAGAATTAAACAGCTTTGCATCTGCCAGGAAAGAGCTTTATATGTGAACTGCTATAATAACTTATAAGTTGTTTTTGAAAAGCACTGCCTGTGGTTTAATGAGACTCTGTCCTCTGCTCTACTTTGAAAGACAGATAAGACGTTGATACTCAAAGGTTGCCTGAGCTTCCACTGCAGTGGGAATATGTCTGTCAAAGCAAATAGACAGCTGGCCTGTACCTCTCATCCATCAAGCGCTGCCACGTTCACTTTGCACATCTTGATAACGGGGGAATTAACAGCAAGCCCAGAGATCAATGCATTATTTAAGAGGCGCATGCTGATTGGTGATGAAAATGAATGAAGAGCCCGTTCCCTCTGCCCCCGTTTTCTACGGTGTCCCTCAGGTACCATCTCGCAAATCCTGTATAGAGATTGTAAAAACACGCTTTTGGCTGGAGAGATTCCAGAGAGATTTTAATTAATGCCGTTTTTGACACATCATCTGTAAAGTAGCTATCCATCAAGGGGGTCCTAAACATCTTAAAATCAGTTTTCAAGTAATTTTGTGTTTGTCAACAGCATCTCAATGTATAGCCAACATCTATCCATCATATTTATTGCAATATCAAAAAAGCGTTTTTTTTCAAAATAAATACCAGTACGCTTTTAAAGTAAAATAAATGTATACTTTTTATTCCACAAGGATTCATTCAATTTGTCAAAAGTAACAGTAAAGACTTTTATATTGTTACAAAAATTTAATTTCAACTAACTGTTCACTTCAACTTTATATTCATCAAAGAGTTCTTAAAACACTTTATGCAAAAATATTAGGCAGCACAACTGTGTTCAACACTGAAAATAATAAGAAATGTTTCTTGAGCATGCATATTAGAATGATTTCTGAAGGATCATGTGACACTGAAGACTGGAGTAATGATCACAGGAATACTGTACATTATTATTATTATTTTTAATATATACAAATAGAAAACTTATTTTAAACTGTAATATTTCATTACTGTTTTTACTGTTTTTTGAAGTAGGTCTTAAACATCTTAAAATCTGTTACATGTCAGTATGTTTGTCAAACGCATCTAAATGCATATAACAGTTTTCCGATTTCACGGTGCTGCAATGCACCGCAATGACCTTACCTCCCATCAGAACAGACCAATGACACTTCAGATGTCTCTTTGTCCTTGGTTAATATCAGGACACACACCATCCTATACTGATTTTAGCAAGAGTTGTATGCATCGAGCAGCACGTCTTCTATGACCTTAATGAATGACCCTTACGGTGATGGTCCTAAATGGGCATTTCCCATGAGGGGCTGGAGAGATGAAAGGCTGTGTTCTTAAAGAGAGATTAAACAGGATTTGATGGGCAGAGCAGAACAGCTCCTTTAGTAACTCTGGGAAAAGACAGAGATCATTTGACGGGCGGCAGGGAAACAGATCCACAGGGCAGCTCATTCAAAGAGAAGCACGCAAGGCAAGAATGCAGGCTGGTCCTACTTCAGCTGTTTGGATACTGATGATAATGATGAACCCAGTACATAGTTATTATAGTCACCAAATCTTTTCTTCCCGCCATTGCAAACATGTTTACTTGGCTGACATACTGTAGCTATATAACACTACCTGTGCTTAGTAACCACTAGTGCTTCTAGTTCCCTAACTAATCAGAATTTCCTATTTTATTTTGTCCCTCTTTTTGTTAACGCAACTAATTTTCTTCTATTTGATTAGGAACCTAAAAATAGTGCAGATGTTAGAATATCAAATTACAAAACTTCTTTGTTTCAAATTTTTCTGTTTATTTCCAGTTGTAATGCTGGCGAGGCGAAAAAGACAGGTGGAGATGGATCTGAATACAGAATGATTTAATAAACAAATCAAGAAGAAACCAGGAAACACATTGAGTAGGAACACAAGCATTTAAATCAAACAAATAACAGAGAACAAGAGAAACACAAGGGCTATTTATACACAGCATGGGGTAACAAGGCAGGACAAATCAGGGAACTAATCAACATGAAAAACTACAAAAGACTACAAGGCACTCGGGACAGGAAGTATGACAAAAGTCCGTAGACAAACATGGAGAACCGCTGTAAAAAAAAGAGTTGCTGCCTCAAATTTTTAAGTACAATGGAAGTCATTCCAACTCAAATTACATTAAACTGACATAACATTTTTTTTTAATCTTATTTACTTGGGAAATGGCTTAACTTATTCTGATGACTTATTGATCATGTATTTTTTTAGATAGACCAGTAACTAGTTTGACCTCTACTTTTTTTACTCCAGTTCTGTAAACAATTGATTATTGGCTCTTTATTAATATATCTCTATACCAATAAATGGCATCATACTGTGTCTCTATTCAGGGGTAAAATATAATATTTAGTGTATTTTGCATACATTGGCATACATATAATGGCATAAATAACAATAATAAATAATATATTCATTTTAAAACATTCCTAATGAATTTCATATTTTTGTGTGTCAATTAAAAATGTATTCTGCTAAATCATCTATATTTGTCATAAAAAGGCAATAAATCTAACTTCCATGTCTACTAAATGTCTTGTTACTGATAAAACATTTTCTTAATTCTTTCATCAATTTCTAATTTAAACCTTAAACAAGACACAATCTGAAAAATATGGCTGTGTTGACTTCATTTGATTCAAGTTGAGGTCAATGCAAAAACTTCAGCTTGGCTGACTAGATGTAAATATAGCTAATACATATGTTCATAATACGTATGTGTGCTAGATTTGCTAATACTGTACCTTCATTTACTTTTAGGTATTTACTCGTAGTGTTAAATGCTAACTAGCTAATGCATTTAGCTGATTGTATAAAAAAAAAAAAAAAAGTAAAAAATGACAAGAATAGACACATGGACAGGGATTCAATCCAAACACCCACAATCCCACATTTCATCTCCTGAAGTTTAAAATCTCAGTCGGAGACAGTGTGGGCGGCTGCTTTCAGATCATAGCGATATTCCAAAGTATATGAGGCCAAGGGGTAATTTTTCTTTTTGGAAAATGACTTGTTTAGCGCAAATTCTTTGTACACTGCAAAATGAACCCTGCAACGACAAATTTAAGATTAAATCATGGAAGAAAAAATAAAAGGTGTGGGGTGTGAGTGGGACAGCTTGAAAGATATTCAAATACATTTCCTATCAAAAAGAATTTATAATGACTCCCCCTCATCGGAATGCCATCTCTGCAGGGCTGGTTTCACTCCCCGCTCACTATTCAATATGGATATGATGGTGTACACGTTGTTATCATAGTGCGGAGGAATACTGCAAAGACTTTCACCTTTAAAAAGTATGATTATGGTGCAGTGCTTTTGGTCATATGGGACCATCATATGTCTTATCTTATGACAATTTAAGTTTTAAAACTTTTTTTTAATTGTATTTATTTTACATTTTTCAAAATATAAATTTTACAATATATTGTGTATAAGTATATCTAATAACGTGTTTTAATATGAATAAGCAGTCAGTAAACAGATTAAATCTTATTATCTTAATCTGATTTCTAGTTCTAGAATACAGTCGGATTTCACATAACCAAAAAATTATACACATTTCAGTTGTGAACATAGCAACAGCTCTGAATGATTCACTTTATTCATTTTACTACGCCGCAATGGATTGAAATCCTGCAGCACCGCAAGGTCCCCCTGCTCAAGAAGGCACATAAGCCTGTATGAAATTAGCCAATAAACATCTAATAATTCAGAGAAGGCTTGGGAGAAAGTGCTGTGGTCAGATTGAGCTCTTTGGCATCAACTCAACCCGCCATGTTTGGAGGGAGAGAAATGCTGACTATGACCCCAAGAACATCATCCCTACAGTAAAGCACGGAGACATTATGCTCTGGGGCTGTTTCTCTGCTGAGGGTACAGGACAAATTCACCGTATGGACGGGACAATGCACCGTAAAATCTTGGACTAGAACCTCCTTAATTCAGCCAGAACTCTGAAGATGGGTCGTGGATGGGTCTTCTAGCATGACAATGACCCAAAACATACCGCCAAGGCAACAAAGGAGTGGCTCAAGAAGCACATTAAAGGTAGGGTTGGTAATCCTGTTCAAAAACATTTTTTTTTTATACTGGGTGAAATGGTCCTTCCATTCTGATAGTAGTCAATACATTATGTGTTCTGAAAAAGGAATGAAAAAAATCTGACCTCTGTAGCAGCTGTAGGACAGTAAAAACTCTGACCAATCACTGCCATTCGGTGCGAATGTAAAGAACCAATCAGATGCCTTCATGTCTCGTGCCCGAGCACCACTGTGAGGCACACACGCACACTAGCACACACACGCAAGGTCTCGCTCCCTTTCTCTGTTGTGCGCGCCCATGCGCGATCTTGCTCGCTCGATCTAGATTCCGGGAGATTTGAACTAATTTGCGGACAATTCTGAAATTATCGTACATTATGGGATTTTTTCATTATTGATCGTACATCGTACAGAGGTCTAAATTATCGTACAAATACGATAAATATCGTACGTCTGGCAACACTGAGCTGACTCCAAATGTGGATGCGCGTTCATGTTTGTGGGGGGGGCGTAGATTTGGACGGAGCACTGACAGGAGGGGGCGGAGCTTAGAAGAGGTGCCACTTTCAAATCTGGCTAGCTCTCCAACATTACCTACCCTAGCTTTAAGGTCTTTGAGTGGCTTAGCCAGTCTCCAGACCTTAATCCTATAGAAAAACTGTGGAGGGAGCTGAAACTTTGAGTTACCAAGCCACAGCCAAGAAACCTTAAGGATTTTGAGGGTATCTGTAAAGAGGAGTGGACCAAAATCCCTCCATGGATGTGTGCAAACCTGGTACCAACAGGAAACGTCGTGCTGGCCAACATGGGTTTCTCCACCAAGTACTAAGGCATGGTTTGCTTGGGGATCAAATACTTATTTCACTTACTGAAATGCAAATCAATTTATAACCTTTCTATAATGTGTTTTTTTTTGGATTGTTGGTTGATATTCTGTCTCTATCCGTTAAAATAAACCTACCATAAAAAATATAGATCCTTAATTTCTTTGTAAGTGGGAGAACTTACAAAATTCAGCAGGGGATCAAAAAATGATTCCCCCACTGTACTCGGTTAGTATTTGCCTTAGCAGCGCTTTCAGAAACCCTCCACCTTCCCCAGCTCCACCTGTATAGATCTGCTATGGGTAATTCACACATGCTATATTGTTCAGCAGCAGCATGTCTTACTCGCTCACAGCAGTGTGTCGTATGTGTCCCGTACTTACTCTGCAGCAGCGTAGCAGATCTATTCTGCCAAGACCAAACATATCAACATTGTTATCTCCATTACCATGCCAACCACTCCGAGAGTTGTCATGAAAGGACATTATTTATACATTGATCATGGAACATTTTCACCTGAAACGTTTAGTTGGATGTTTGTTACCATTATGTTAGCAAAATGATAGAATTGAATGTTCCCTTAACATTTGCAGTACCAAGAAAATATGTTTTTTAAACATTTGTAAAACTAGACATTTTAAATGTTTAGAGAACATTCAGAAATAAGTTTTTTTTTTTTCATTCCCAAGCTGCAAAATAATAAACACTGGTTGCTTTCGAAATCGCAAACTCTCTTGAGTAGGTAGTTCTTTTGAATAACTAATAAAAACAATTGACTGCTAAAAAATGATGTTCTATAGTATGTGTGTAGTATGAATGTAGCCTAATCTGGACAAACATTCGCCATGTTGTCATTATCATGTGACCTACCAGCATCAGTTACGTCACGTCACCACCATTCACAAATCCTTTCCCGTGGCCTCATGGGATAGTAGTGTCCACTGTATGCACACTTCAGAATCTCGCCCGAAAGAATAGGTCATCCGGGTACTTACTCTTTTATGAGTACTGTGAATTCAGACATTATATAGTAGGGAAGCATGCGATTTCGGATACAGCCAAACGGTTTCGGTTTGTCATAACAGGTGACAGGTGGAAGGTCATTGCTGTCAGCTCTTCAGTGTGGCTCTTTTATATAGGAAAAACACTTGACTCAGCACAAATTCCTAAACGATCCCGTTGACTCATTTTCTTGACAGCCAGGCAGCGTTTAAGGGATATAGATTAGTCTGTTATGGGATGTGACTGCCTCTCTTACACACTTAAACAAATGTATGATTACATTCAATAGCACTCTGCAATTTCATTCGGTTTCTTCAAAGGAAGAGAGACATATGGGAAACCGTTGCCTGTCAGTGAACGGTCACAACTAGGCTGATTTTATTTGTGATCTTTCTTTTAGATTAATTCATAGCTTTTCCTCTCCCGCCTGTCAGGTCAGGGATTAGTTCTTGTTTTGTGTGCGTGTGGGTTCTTGCATTTGTCTTCTTTTCCTTTTCAAGGAAATGTGCTTTCAAGAGCGCTGTGGAAAATGGAGTGGCTTACATCATTTTTCTGAGAGTTTTTAAACAAGGATGAATGTTCCACCTAGAATCGATCAACATGTCTTATGAGGTTGAATAGAGGTACAGATTGAGGTTTAAAAAAAGAAAAGAAAAGAAAAATGAATGATGAGGAACTCTGAGAAAGTAATTAGGTAGATAAATTGGAGCCTGGAGGTCAAACTGCAGTTACAAGTTTGTACATACAAAGGTTAAATGCTGCCTTCAAGTCATGCCATGAATTACTGTATTTATGAAATTCAAAGAGATATTGATCATAATAGACTTTAAATGTGAATATGCAATTTAGTTTGTATGCATTTAGTGCCCTGTTGATGGAGAATAGCAATAAAGGTTGTCAGAAAATAGCATACTCATTTAGCCAGTTAATAAGGTAGCACCTGTGCAACAAAACTACATATCCCACAATTCTCTGCAGCCATAAGAAAATGAAAGCTATTTAGATAAGTTTCAGTAATACACCAACTGTGCACCCTATGCCCTTTATTTTATCGTACTAGTACTATTAAAAATTACAGTCTTCCTCATGAAGTGAAAAAAAAAGAGAAAAATGAAATTCCACACGACTACTTTATTCAGACCAAAATCACTTAAACCAATGGGTCAATGCTTGACTGGTTAGCATGATTGTGTAACATGTAGTTCATGATATCAAGCAACAATATATTATATTAACAATATTTAGCAACTTAAATGGCATAAAATCATAAAATGTATGATTGTAATATATGTGCTTTAAAGGGTCCACTCAAAAATGAAAATTCTCTCATTATTTACCTGTCATCATTCACTCTCATCATGTCATTCCTAACGTATGCTTGACTTATTTCTTCTGCTGAACACATTAAATGTTGTTTTGAAAAATGTTAGTAACCAAACAGTTTCAGTTGCCATTGACTTCTATTGTATTTTTTGTCCATACTAAGGAAGTCAAAGGGAACCGCTAGCAACACTCTTCAAAATGTCTCCTCTTGTGTTCCACAGAAGAACAAAAGTCGAACAGGTTTAGAATGACAGGGTGAGTAAATACTGACGGAAATTTCATTTTTGGACGGATCGTTCTCTAAAAGCCAGAAATCAATGGATTTCACATTATTAACCCCCGACGGACATAAAACAACGCTCTAATGCCGTATCATGGGCACAAAGCCCCATTTTAATATTTGCATTTATTTACATTTACAATAAGCTGGCCAACCTCTATGCCCTTGGATCAGTCCAAACACACGGCATGGCTGCTATTTCAATAATACAATCATTTCTATCAACAAACAACGTGGCATTTATTTTCAGCAGAAGGACAAGAGAGTATGCTGCATTGCTTTTGAATAGATAGGCCTGGGGACTTTAATTTGAATATATCTAATAAAACAAATATTCAAAAGAACAACAAGACAAGGCTGATATTTTCATTCGCTCGGAAATGAAAGCTCTAATATGCAGAGGGATGACAGGTCACACAATCGCCAGTTGATAATGTTATCATCTGTGAACATCCGTCCTCCCAACAGAAACATACACTTTAAAAAACCTATACGAAATGGCTCGAAATGCACTGTCCCATGTTGTATTTCCTATTTAAAAAGGTATTTAAGTGGCTGGAAAGTTCTGTTTTTTAATTAGTTTGTTCTTAAGGGTGCAGTAAGCAATTTCTGAGAAACACTGTTGATATTTGAAATAAACCCAAACAAACCCATCCTGCCTTCATTGCTTCGTCCCCAAAATAATGCTTTACAAAAAATAAAGTGAAGATGACGAACCAACGACAAAACTAACTCGCTAGAAACAACACAACCTCAGCGTCCGTTTTAAAGCCTTCCTGCTTAGGTCTCTCCAGCACGGGAAAGCTTTTATAATATTAATGTGGGACTCTTTCCTGAAATTCCTCTGATATTTTCTCTTTTGTAATGTCTCTCAGCCATCTCTCTTTTTACAGCCGTTCTTCAAATCTCCCTCTTGCTCACTCTCTCTCTCCTCCCCCATCACGGGTGGACACGCCCCCTACTGCTGATTGGCTACATTTCTCAGAAATCGCTTACTGCACCTTTAAGGCAGAGCTTACTGTAGCTAAGCTCTCCATAAAGTAAAGGGTTGTCCCATAATATGACATTTACCTTTATTGATCCAATAAGAAGCCTCCAAATTTGTAAGTAGAAGATGCAGGACAGTTATGTTGTGGTTGATTTTTTAAAACTTATTATGTCTCACGTAACTACAAATACATTTTCTTTAAAATATGAAATATTTAAATATGAAAAATTATATAAAGCAATACATAAAAATTACTCCTATAATAATTTATAGTATTTATAATATTTTTGATTGAAAAAAGATTGGACAAATGTTTGCACTGCCTCTGAGTGCAGGACGAGTCATCAGTAATTTTTTCTCAGTTTCCTGGAAAATTGCTTATTTTATATCAGTTAAAAAGTTTATTTAGGAGAAAGTTTCAATGAATTACTGAGCCAGAACATGAAAATAGGGACTCTTGGTGTAGCTATTCAGATTCACCTCAAACCATCAGATTCACCCACTCAGAAGAAGTAACATGCAATTTCATATTTCAACCACAGATGTCGATACAGAGCCAACAATTATATTCTGTGGTGCAGGAATAAAGTGGTTCATTATCAAATGTTTGTGTTATAGCCTTGGCCAATCATTTGCAGATTATGTTCCGTCTCGTCTATCGTGCTATTGAATGAAAATTGAGAAATAAGTGAAAGTTTAAAGGGCTAGTAATCATGTTTGTGTACGATCTGAAATGACAATTTTATGAGGCATCATTGCACAATATCATGCTGCAAAACCTAAAAATTCCTAAGTCTTTAATGGTTTCGTAGGGGTCAGCTCTATCCTCATTAGTCTACATGACAGTTCCTGTAATTATGCAAAGCAAACATCCATTAGGCCTAGTTGTTTTTTCTTCACGTATAACATTTAACTAAAACCATGAGTAATGCTGGCACTATACTCTGTGCCTGGTTTCTGCGTCTTGCGTGTTCAACTTTAGTGCATGAGAAAGTTCTCGCCATCTGCGATAAGCTGTTAAAAATTCTGTCTGTATAAGTGCTAGAGTTTTCGAGCATCTGATGCATAGTAGGTCTTGTTAACAGTTCTAGTGGGTGGTAATTCAACATGCCAAGAGGGTGAGCTCCATAATTTCAGAGCGAAGCGTGAATCTTAGTTCCCGGCACAGATCAGTGACACATCAGCGCAAAGCGACGAGTTGGTGCCAGAGAATCGTGCGAATAGATGCTTGTGTGTGTCTGTTCTTGTTAATAATGTTTAAGCTGTCTCACACAGTGCTCTTATATGCATATATGCATTAAGAACAGTGGATTTATTGTGAGATTTTCCCATTGCTACTTTGAACATAAATGGTTACAATGTGATTTTATACACCACTAAAGCTAAGGCTAAAGCCCCATTCAGTGCAGAGAATCAAGTGTTCACACAATGCTTAACATTACAGCTACTTTCAGGTATGTACCGCAAACCCATAGGCATTCGGCACAATGCAGATAAGATGAGCAGGGAACAGATGGAACGTGGATGTGGCCTGTGCCTGAACATGGTGCCGATGTACGCACCTCCTACATAAGCCTGAGACTGTTAGCATGGAGATCTTCCAGAACATTCTTGGCATCTAGAGGATCTAGTCACCATCTGTCTCCCAGGACAACCTCCCAACATAGACCTTCCCCGCCTCCCGACACCCCTGTGCTCACCAGCTCAGAGATACGCAGTCGCCTGTCAATGAAATTCACCGGCCGTTTGTCTTGGGTGGGCAAATATGAACCATAAGACAATTCTGTTTGGATCATCTGCACCACCTGTTAAGTCTACAAAAACAGATGATGGCGCGGTATTGTTAAGAGGAGACGTGCACTTTGCCAGACTTGTGTGAATCAACAGGAAGAATTACTAAACGCACACACAAAGCATAGCCAGAAATGAGGCCATTGATGAAGAACACAAAACAGGAGTGAATTCAGTGTCAGTGTGAACGCTTCAAACCGTTCAGTGCCTAATTTATTAATAAACGGGAATGCCCAGTTTTTTAATTAGTTTGTTCTCTTAATAGTAAGAATAAGTTTCCAAATTTGTAAACAGAAACAACGTTTAAAAGCCATGCCATTTCAGTTTGTCATGTGGTTGATGTTTCAAACTTATTTTGCCTCATGTCACTAAACATTAATAAATGTAATTACTAAAAAAACAATTAGTATAATTAATTATGACAAATATTTATTATCTAATTATATACATATGAGTTTTTATAATTTGTTCTATTCGTTTTTTCCCCCCAGAAAGTTCCATTATATTTTTTCACACACATATACAATTATTAATTATTTTTATTAGATGTTTTTTTTACATGAAACATGACCTGCATAAATAGTTACACATTGTGACGCTCACTATTTTAATGTCCTTTATCTTTAGTTGTAAATAGGCTATATATCTTAAGGCCTGTTTAAAAGTAACTGTTTATTCATAAAATAAATCTTTGCAAGCAAAATTGTGATTATACTACAGTAAGTGTTTCAGTTGTGACTTCTTTTTTTTTTAAGCATCCATATTGCACTTCTGTGGCTGTATGTGCTAGCCGAACAACTGCCATTGAGATGAATAGGAATGCTAATGCTAACCGATCGCTTTCTCCAGCTGTATCAAACCGCTTTGGGACAGGTTTCGCTGTTAAACCAGAAAAAAATCCAGTGGCGTTGAAATAAATACAACAATCATGCCTTAAATCTGCACAGCCCCTTTTGCAGCCGTGGCAAATTTACACTTGGGCAAGGACAGGGCGTACGCAAGGCACCTGGTCTGGAAATCAATCATTAGCATGGGTGGAGGGCGGTAATTAGGCGTTCAGGAGGGAGTGTGTGGGACGAGGTGACGAGGAGCAGTTAATGAGGCCACGGGCTGTGGAGGGGTGAACGGCCGGCACCACGGGAAACTTCACACACACGCCGTAATTATAAGGCACAGTACACAAACATACGATTCAACACCCAAGGAGGTCAGGCTGAAAAATGTGCTGTAACATAGATGACAGTCTAACAAAGCCTTGAGAATGAGGTGCTATTTTTGTTTTAGTAAGGCAAAGGAATGGCCCGTCCTTCTGTAAGACTTGCTAAAGGCTTGTCTATTACTTCATGAGATCAGATTTCTGAGAAAATAACTAGTCATTTTATTGTAATGATTCATTTTGTTTAGTTTTTTCTTTTTTTATGAACTTTTTTAAGGGAAAAGCCCTATCTAGGGTCCTGAGATTAACACCAATTAGCATTGTGCTAAAATTTGCATTTACATATTGTTAGGTTTCCTATACTGGTATTTTTGTACTGTGCTAAATAAAACATAAAAAAAATAAAAAATAAAAATAGTCTAATAGAGCAGACGGTTTTATCAAAATTTTTTACTTCAGGATAATTTTTTTTCATTAAACATGAAATGGTGACCCAGTACTGAAAAAACTGGTTTCCAAAAGTAAACAAATATATTCATAAAATTAAACATTTAAATGTTAATATTAAATTATTATTATTATTACCTTGAAATAAAATTGTGTTGCGTTTATGCCCAATAGGCTTTTTTTGTTTTTTTGAGTGTTTGATTTGTAAATGTATATACATTGGATTTTATTTTTTGAAATACTAAAATACTCTAAACTGGCACTATATGAGTTATAGTCATAAAAAATATCTGTCAATAAAAAGCCATATTGGTCAGTAGCGGTTAGCCAGTATACCATTTAGCACGATACCATATTAAAAGTACAACAGTATTACTGAGACCAACACTGTACTGTTTACTAAACCAGAGGATTGAAGAAATAATATTTCCTTCACCCTGGTAGCC